>NW_024037064.1:7811605-8411605 GCF_015706575.1 Patiria miniata | reverse complement strand
GTCATTTGCTCGCAGTGACTCGAGTCGAGTCATTTACCCTTGGGGACTCATTTCGAGTTCATCATCATCGTCATCAGTCTCAAAATCCAGCTATGGGACGTTGAGCCACCCGCACCAACCGATAGTCAAGGTGTGCCACAGGGCAGGGGCTGACAGAGCATGGTCGGCCTCAAGCTGTCGCACCCAGGTATTTCAGGGTCAGCCTCGTGGTTCTGACCAACCAGAGTCAGGCTTGTGTCTCTACAACTTGTGACTAGAGTCCAACTCGAGTCGAGTCATTGACTCGAGGCATTACAACTCTGTGATTCACAAGATTCGTTGGATTCCTTTTCATGCATCTGGTTTTCAGGGTCAGCCTCGTGGTTCTGACCAACCAGAGTCAGGCTTGTGTCTCTACAACTTGTGACTAGAGTCCAACTCGAGTCGAGTCACTGACTCGAGGCATTACAACTCTGTGATTCAGAAGATTCATTAGATTCCTTTTCATGCATCTGGTTTTCAGGGTCAGCATCGTGGTTCTGACAACCAGAGTCAGGCTTGTGTCTCTACAACTTGTGACTAGAGTCCAACTTGAGTCGAGTCGTTGACTTGAGGCATTACAACTCTGTGATTTAGAAGATTCAATGGATTCCTTTTCATGCATCTGGTTTTCAGGGCCAGCCTCGTGGTTCTGACCAACCAGAGTCAGGCTTGTGTCTCTACAACTTGTGACTAGAGTCCAACTCGAGTCGAGTCATTGACTCGAGGTATTACAACTCTGTGATTCAGAAGATTCATTAGATTCCTTTTCATGCATCTGGTTTTCAGGGTCAGCATCGTGGTTCTGACCAACCAGAGTCAGGCTTGTGTCTCTACAACTTGTGACTAGAGTCCAACTCGAGTCGAGTCATTGACTCAAGGCATTACAACTCTGTGATTCAGAAGATTCGTTGGATTCCTTTTCATGCATCTGGTTTTCAGGGTCAGCATCGTGGTTCTGACAACCAGAGTCAGGCTTGTGTCTCTACAACTTGTGACTAGAGTCCAACTCGAGTCGAGTCATTGACTCGAGGCATTACAACTCTGTGATTCAGAAGATTCATTAGATTCCTTTTCATGCATCTGGTTTTCAGGGTCAGCATCGTGGTTCTGACCAACCAGAGTCAGGCTTGTGTCTCTACAACTTGTGACTAGAGTCCAACTCGAGTCGAGTCATTGACTCAAGGCATTACAACTCTGTGATTCACAAGATTCAATGGATTCCTTTTCATGCATCTGGTTTTCACAATGGGTCAGATCTGGCCCATGCATTGAGACTTGTGGAGCGCAAAAATAATGAACCTAAAACCAAGAAAGCCTCACCAATTCTAGGCATTCCGGGGTGTTCTACTTCTTGTTTGACGACAACATCCAAAGCTTGGAATGTGGCTGCAAATTAACAAAACAATCAGATTAAGGCATTAAGATTGTGACGTTTACACATTTTAACGTTGGAACGAAAACAATTTCTAAATCCGTTTACACATTTTCCAAAACATTTCAAAGAAGCCCAAAATATATTAAGGTACCTACATTCACACGACCATCCTTCGAGTTCAACCTACATGTACATAGCACAAATAATTAACAATTTTTTCAAACCTTTTTAGTTTCCAAAACCGCAGAAGCACTGCAGTATTTGATTACAATCCGAGTTGTTCAGCCTTTACTTATTTAAGAGTTTAGGCTTTGCATGGTGCAGTATCGGTATCGTTTCTGTTTGCGGTAACACCATGTGGTCATAACTTCTTCTAAGAATGTATTTAGTTCTGAGAAGAACTTGTCCTGCTCATTATCACCTTTTGGTAAGAACTTTAAGTTCTGATAAGAACAGTCCTGCTTAAAGTTCTAAAAGAACTTGTCTTTGGTGTCAACATTTCGACTCGCCTGCTCTAGTCATCGTCAGGAGTCTGATTGGGTAATCATCCAGTACTTTTAAGTACTCATAAATACCTAACGCAGTTTTCCTATTCCTATTGGTCGAGAGCCCATTACGTGGTCGGTCTTAAACGGATGATAAAGACATGGCTGGCTGGTCTCAAACTCTTGTCCAGTGTCACATGAAATATTAAATATCATGATAGCAATGCCTTTTAGCGTTTCATTGGTTGAATGTTCACATTCGTCACGTAGGCATGTGTAACACTACAAGTGAATTAGTATTTCATTGTCCAAAATTCATACAAAATTCATTGTCCAAAATTCAACACTATATCAGCCCCCAGCTGCGTTTTGCGCAACACACCGCAGTACGCGTGAACCAATCTCCTTATAAGGTAAGGAGCTGTAGAGGTACATTCCATATCATCGTCAGAGGGGTGTTTGATAAAACATGAAGTAAAACTGTTGAACAAAATGGTTGGCAATGTCTAGTTTTTTTTTACTTGTTTGGATTTTTTTACCGAAATCTTTTTTTTACAGAAAAGGTATTTATGAATGGGAATAAATGTGTGTTTGGTCGGTTTAAAACATTTTTTTTAAGACTGGTTGGAGTCTTGAAGACTGATAATTACCCTCGGCTTCGCCTCAGGCACATTATATGACCCATCCAGACTCCAACCGGTCTTAAACAGATTGTTTAATACCGACCAAACACATGAGTCCCTTGATGACAGACACAGGAGAGTCAATTCTGATCATAATTGCAACTCTTTGACATTGTAGTGACTGCCCCTTTAACCATAACGCGACTTAATGTAAATAACAACATTGGCGTCACATGTAAAGAACTCGCCAATCAACGCCAGCGAACATCTTTGACTGGTACCCTGTAATGTACCAATTCGCTGGTGCGTTCACATGTGTTCCGTGTGGGTTTTTCCATGTGTTCTAACGGTTGGTGAAAAGTTAGGAGTTATTGCGTTTTGACATTTTTTGAGCACCAATCTTCAGCATAATTTTACCAGCGTTTATCATCGTCTTCGTGTGTTTTCGTCAAGTCAGTAATCGTCTGTTTGTGGCCTGAACAATCCTCGTGGATAAAAACTCTATACGAACTGTGGTTCGTGCATCCGCGCCAGGAAGAGATATCGCGATCGACCAGAGTCAGTATTCTTCCCGAGGCGAGAAGACCGAGCGAGTGGACTCGTGCCCAATTCACGGACAAATACCTTGGTGAGTTGACAACAGCTTTCGAACTGAGTATAACTATAAATATATTACAACATGATCAGAGTGTACACTAAACCTAGTCTAGAACTTGAAGGTAAACAAACAGTACCTGGATTCTCTTCAATGCTGCCCAAGTTGGAATCAACTGGCGCCATTTGTGGACTCTGCATCCTCTCAGCGGTGTCCGGGTTCATTTGCTCCCCACAATCTGAATCAAGAAAGTCATTATTATCTTCCCGACGCAAACTCCCTGACACGGAGCACCCTCAAAAATCCACTACACATTTGTGCCACAAATCCTTCAAAAATCCTCCATTTTAGAAGGAATATTTTGGAGGATGTGAGAAGATTAGGGTTGTAACTGATGTTGGACCACACAGTCTATAGTTATAGCGCCCTTCAAGGAAGTT
Organism: Patiria miniata; assembly: GCF_015706575.1. NCBI lineage: Eukaryota > Metazoa > Echinodermata > Asteroidea > Valvatida > Asterinidae > Patiria > Patiria miniata. The sequence continues at coordinate 8,408,066 of NW_024037064.1, read as the reverse complement.
TTCCGCCTGACGAAAACACACATCAAACGTTGAGTCTGAGAAAATTCAGTTGACCAATTCTAAGCAAAATTGCTGAACAATGAGGCATGGAGGTACGAATAATTGTTAATTATGATGTCTTAATGCGTAGTACAAATATTGAATAGTTTTATATGATTTATGAGGTTAAATTTCGCCATAAGAAATTAAACCAACACTCGTGCATGTGCATTCTAGCACAGCATTTATTATAGCAGTGTACATGTACATGTAACATGTTAAATACATGGCTTTGTGTGTTACACTGCAAGTACTGGGTCAATGTACATTGTAGTCTGTGTGCTTAATTAGGTTTTTCTTCTTGTCTTTTGTTTATAGTTTTCACGGAGTGATACGTAGTAAATGTCACACACAGAGTGAAATGCACTAATAAACATCAGAGTGACATTGATACAAAACTTCAGTGAATCACGCATTTAGCCTAGCCTTAATTTTGCGATCCGATCTCGAAGTCAGCCACAAGGGTTAACCCTAACCCACCTCACTCCTCCAAAATCCTCCTGGCGGTTTTGGAGGATTCTAGAGGATTGAGGATGAATGGTGATTGAATCAAATGAGGATTCTGGAGGATTGAGGATGAATGGTGATTGAAGCACATGAGGATTTTGGAGGATTGAGGATGAATGGTGCATGAGGCACAAGAGGATTTTGGAGGATTGAGGATGAATGCATTTTGAGGCAGGACTGTCTGATGATTTTGAAGGATTTGGCGTTGGTTATCCTTCATTTAAACACGAGTGCAAAGTTTTGGGATGAGGAGGATTTTGGAGGATTGAGGATGAATGCATTGTGAGGCAGGACTGTCTGACAATTTTGAAAAATTTAGGCGGAGTTGAAAAATTTTGGAGGATTTTGGAGGATTGAGGATGGTTGTAAGCAACAAGGGCCTAGGGGGTTAGGGTTTTAATGTTCATCTTAGGTTTTGGCAATTGAACATAAAGCATTGACAGTTCCAAAACGGAAATTGCTTTACTTCATGTACAAAGAATTGCGCCTACCAAAACTGCTTTCCTCTGTTATTACGGTAACCTCTGTATTCTTCTCCCATGCCTCTTTGATAACCTGCAGCACTGCCATTCTTTTAGCGAAGAGCACTCCATCGACAAGACTGGTCAATTGCGTCACGAGCTGAAAAGCGAGGGCGTACTTGTCTGACTGAGTCAGTGACGACATCGTCGTTGATGTGGACGATTTTTCAGATCTGTCCATGGCGTCATCCAATCTGTGCTGTTTATGAACAACATACAAAACAACCCTGTTGCTGTTACAATGTAATGTTACCAAAATTTGGTTTAAAAAGTCCCTTTTCCTCACACGATTTCAGTTTTCCCAAGCTATGAACCCTAAAACTCGAGGGTATGCGGAAACACCATGTGCAAACAATTTTAGAGAATGGTTTTGAAAAGAACTAGAGGTACAAACTCGACGTTTCGGTCAGTATGCTCTCGCGGCCAGAGCATACTGACCAGAATGTCGAGTTTATACCTCTGGTTCTTTTACAGATGAGCCGTTCTCTTTGAGAAAGTTTTTCGCATAAGGTGTTTACGTTAACCCTTCATTCGGGGCCGTATCATAAGTCCGACGCCTCGTAGGTCCGAAATTTCAGACTTATGAGGCGTCGGACTTATAAGGCATAAAATTTATTTATTCCGCCTCATTGGTCCGACGCCTCATAAGTCCGACAACGGAAAAACGAGGCATTTAATTTGTCGGAGTTACGAAGCGTCGGAGCTATGAGGCGTCGGACCTATGAGGCGTCGGACTTATGAGGCGTCGGACCTATGAGGCGTCGGACTTATGAGGCGTCGGACCTATGAGGCGTCGGACTTATGGGCCTTTATTTGGTTAGGGGATGCGATTTTGTCGGACCTATGAGGCGTCGGACTTATGAGCGGACCCCCTTCATTCACTAGTATCTCCACCATGCAAGCCTCAAATCTTACTTCTCTTGGATATTTTGGCTACAAACCTTGCCAAACATTTGCCTAATCCAGTGACATGCAACATGCACTCCTAGTTAGGCCTCTAGTTTATTTTACAAATCTGCCCAGTGTAGCGCGTTATCAGAATCTGCGGTCACTGAATGCTGCAGGATACATTACATACATGTACATCTGTAGCACTGTTCAATGGGATTATAGCTCAGATTTCTACCAGATGCATAGTGTTGTGTGAACTGTGTCTAGCAGGGTCCAATGAAAACAGGAGATGATGAGGTGAATAATAATGTACATGTAGGTCATGGTCACTTTGTTTATAAATGTGTGTGCTTTCCTATGGTGCTCAATGGACCGTGGGCCCCTACTGGCTCCATATAGGTGTAAACTGGTCAAGTTTTGTCAAGTTCACACAAAAGCTGTGTTGAAGAAACACATTTAACTTGTAAGGAGTACAAACGTTTTTTAATGCTGTTCAGTCTTACTCTTACTCTTAGTTAAAACGTTAACTTTTTCTCTGTCATGTCTGTATAGACTTCGTGCAGGTCTGATAAGTGGTGGCAGCTCTATGGTGGTGGCCCAGTAAAATATGGAATTCTTTCCCATCCATCATGTCCATATATACTATAGGTCTATAAATTATAACCTTTACAACAATAATCTGACCATGGCAATGTTAATAGATTGTCAGTTATCGAGAAATGTTGAAAAGACACATGAAAGACATTGAAACATTCTTCCTTGCGGTGCTCTATTACATTGTGTATATGGTGTTGAATTTCAGGCTCTACACTGACAACACTGTGCGGTGCCGAACAAACAACGCTGATTTTGAGTTGGGGGTCAGACAAGTCGACCGTTGAGACAACTCGACCGTTGAGACAACTCGACCGTTGAGACAACTCGACCGTTGAGACAACTCAACCGTATGTGCGATAAATGGAAAGACAAGTCGACTCTCATGTTTTTGAGCCTAGTTTTGGGATAGTACCGGGGATGTTGACGGCGGCTGATCGCCGTTTGGGAGGTTTTTGTTGCATATAACAGAGCCGATATAGCGCAGCATGATTGTCCGTGCACATCCTTCGTTTTTGCCGGGCATGTGCGCCCACTTGCCGGTCAACCCGTGCATGGTGACATCGTTTTTGCCTGGCTCTGTGCACGCACTTATCCCCGGTTAACGTGGCCGTAATGTGCATGGTGGCATCGTTTTTGCCGGGCCTGTGCACCCACTTTCCGTGCCCGCCGGCCCGACGTGGTGGCCACCGTATCGGAGCGCCCTCTGTGCATCGAGTATGCCCGTTCCGCGCCCGGGACCGGTCCTACCACAGATTTATGCAACTTTTTCACACGTGTAATGTATACATTTCCATGAAGTCGAGCTATCTCAAGGGGCGAGTTGTCAGGTTGTCCTGAGTCGACTGGTCTCACGTCTCAACAGTCGACTTGTCTCAACGGTCGAGTTGTCTCAACGGTCGACGTGTCCCGAGTCGAGTTGTCTCAACAGTCAACTTGTCTGACATTCTTTGAGTTTGACATGTTGTCTTCGTCCGACCTTCATAACCTTGGCACATTTTCAAACTCATGTGTTAAGCCCACCGTGAGGCGTGACCGGACCGTGTGACCATGGAGGAATAAGAACATGGTGTGACTTAAATTCACGGTCGTATAAAAAGTTTCACACACACGTACACACACTCAAAACTAACCAAACTTCGTCTTACCTGGTGAATAATTATGAAAAACTGTGTAGATCTCCCGCCGTATATGAATCGTCCTCTCACTCAGCTCAAAAGACATCGATTGTCAATGTCACTGTCAGATGTCAGACAAAAAATTGTCAGATAGCGATCGCGCGCGCGCGGAGCACAAAGGGCGCCACCATTCGTTTACTCACGCTTATTTTCAAGCAATGCAGTGCGCCACCAAGACTTGGCCAATTAGTCTTTTCTCCCAGTGCATGGTGGGAAATGGTCGACAAATTCGCAGCGCGGGAAATTGTTCTTTTTCCGGTCAGTAGTTTCGTCAGCGTATGGTTTGAGTATCTGTTTGCCCCTTTCTTATCTATTATCAAAATGTCAATATGCGAACATTTGGGGAGGGGGGGGGGGGGGGGGGGAGTAAGGCTCATCAGTACAGAACGATTTGCCCCTCTAGCTCAAGCATACGTCGACCGGATCTCCATAAGGGCAAATTCTTGGTGCCGCGCAAATATAAACACACTCAAAGAAAACGTGATATGCAAAAGTACATGGTCAAATATTACAGCAGAATATTTTGCTTGAACCATATCATTAGCCAATTAAGCGCTCTAACTCTCGGAGAACCATTGAACAAGTTTTTTCCCAAGTCAATTTAGAGAATGGCATGCCTATAGGGGAAAGAAAGACTGCGCAATAGTCGTAGCCTTGTTGCCATTTTGTGATTGGACAATGGACGACGTTCATTTGATGGTGTCTTCGTATCTCCAGTGCAAGTAGCTGCAAGCGCGGTCACAAAAAAGTAATGCTGCTTACGCACCTGGGATCCGTCCGCACTCAATTGGAGTGTTAAGTAATTCTTCCGGTCGCATTATCAGTCCTTTATAGATATTAGGGAGGTATTTTTTTTTTAAATTAAAACAATGATTGAAGAGAAAAGCAGGGGTCAATTTAATACGCACAATATGTACATCAAATTAATAAATTTACATTCATAAAATATTTTTTTTAAAGAAAGCATGAATATATAGATGAATAATATAAGTTTCTTTTTAAAGAGAGAAGTAATTCTTCCATTCCCAAAGTTTATGCACAAAATTAATGTCCAACGAATCATTGCAGATAGCTTGCAATGTTCATTTAAATATCGAGATATATACACAGTAGGGTTTTGTGAAATGATTTTTCTTTTTCCCCTTTCTGTTTCATTATGTGAACGAAATGTGTCACAAAAAACCTGCAGAATCTGGCCTTGTACGATGAACATGTACATGCGGCGCCCGTACGTGTACATGGTACCATACGTACTTGCGTACATGTACTTCAACGTCGTTAATTGACCAATCACAAAATGGCAACAAGGCTACGACTATTGCGCAGTAAAGAAAGAATACGTCAATCATTAAGCGTGTCACCTGGCACTTTATTGTGCTGTCTAGTTTTTTTTTTGATCCATACATGTATGCCAATGACGCAACAACTGCTGAATGACCGAATACCCGATATAGAAAGAGCCAGATGCTGATTGATCAAAATGTGGAGGTCGAGGCAGTTGTCTTGCAATAATTAATCATCAGCGCTGTTGAAATATCATAGCCCATGGGTTTTTTTACAGGCTGGCTGTACGTACATGTTGGAGATTTAATCCTCTTCAAATGTCTTTTAAAAATACAACGTAGAATTTGAAGGTATAGGCCTATAAATAGGCTTTAGAATGCACAGTCTGCTTTAATTGTGGGCAACCCTGACTTTTTAATTTAAATCCTTAGTAAATTGCGACTTTTTCATTCTGAACCAGGCCTTAAAATTGTAAATTTATGTGACAATTTTTCCAGGTTTCCTTCTTTTTTTGGGGTGCCAAAACCCAGGATGATTTATTTTCTTTTTTTGGAAATTAGCCATAATATCATTTTCTACTCATGCTAGCTTGGGCAATTTTCCTGCCCAAAAGTCTTCCCCATTCGTTTACAACAAACCAACGCATGTACAGTGTTCTTTATTGGGAGAACTTGAAAAGTGCAGGATTGCAGAAACCCAACCTTGTCCAATCAGCTTGACCTTGATCCTTGAGCTTGAGGGATACCATGTAAGTCCACAAAATCTATTTCAAGCACCCTTGTGCATGCATGCCCCCAAAACAGTGTTAGGATGGCAGGGGTCCGTGTGAACGGTACGTGATCAACCACAGTCAGCAGGGACCAGCAGGGCCTACTTTCTCTACAGGCCCTGCACATCTGGTAGATCCCGCATGATTACCACACATCGTCGAAGAGGGCCACATTCCACGCACGTACATATACCGCACATCAGCTGATGGACACGTACCGTTGTTCAGTGGGTCAAATTTCAAGAAACATATGGACTGAAAGTCAAGGACTTCAATGCCGGCCCATAATAATGTGGTATCTACTACAGGCCACAGGTCCTCAGCCAGAGAGAGTCACGTCCTATGAAGTTGTCAGGCATAACAAAAAGTTGAGACACGTGACGTTATCCATACTGTGGCGAGTCGTGGGGAAGTAACAGCAGCTAGAGGAAGTGATTGCAGAATTACAAGAGGAGTTTGGGGAAGATGTACATGTATGTGGGTAAATCAGCTCCCATTGTATCATTCTTTGCCAGGAAACAGAGAAAACGTGCTGGAGAGTACGTGATCACTCTATCTAAGAGGTTCTGCTAGGGCATGCCGGAGCCTGTGAAAAAAAACAAGGTGGTCATGGATCTTTGGATGAAGATGGGGATCTTCCTGGTACTACCCAATTCATAGCTGGTTTCCATGATAATACAGTGAGGCAGCAGCTTGCACCAATGCAACCTGGCGGCATATGACTTTCAAGGAACTACGGAAGGAACTGTGAGTCACTGCTGAGGAGTTCCGACAAGCAGACAAGGAGCAAGGTGAAACAGGAACACCATGTATATGACGAGTACGGCAGGGGATGTCTAGGCTCAGAATCTGTCTGATACACGGCAGTCATGTCTGCAATGCGTCAATACTGATGGCATTACCTTGCTCGGAGGAACGGAGCTATTTAGGAAGAAGACGGATGAAACTTCGTCCTGGTATGACCATCTTTGCAAAGGCACCTCACTCTAGGCAACGTCATACCATCACGACACTGGCACAAGGTGATTCTGACAGACGGCTTGCTGTAGGGTTGATGACGCTAGTTAAAACAGACAAGCTCCCACCAGGCTGTGCAAACTGTGCCAGCAAGTGGTATAACCATTTAGACAGAATGAAGTCATCGCAGCATATATTGTCCTGTGTCCAAGAGGTTGGCCGAGACCCCACAATTTCCAGCTCCAGTGTGGCAACAGTCTGTGAGCAAGAGGTGTCCAGGGGAATTCGATACCAGATTTTAAACTCAGTGATGCCAACCTGACATCCCCACAGAAAGCTATGAAAAACTTGCTGAAGCAAAATGCTGATATCTTCTAGAATCATTCTATGGGGCAACTACTACACAACATAAGATTCCCCTATAAGAGACCCAACTCCCTAATTCCGTATATGCTGTACCGACAAATCCCACTAGAGGAGTTCCAGGATAGAGCACATTAAAGACTTGGAAGAGTCAGCGTAATCAAGCAAAGCCAGAGCCTGTTCGCTTCACCAATAGTGTTTATGAGGAAGAAGGAGGACAGCATCAGACTTTCCATTAACTATAGGAAGCTGAACTCCAGAATCATCCACGATGTCTACCCTCTACCATGGATCGAAGAAGCTCTAAGCAAAGCTTACTTTTTACTTGTGCATCAACATAACATCAGTTATTTCGACTATCTACAAGTTGGGGTGGCAGAGAAAGACTGATCAAAGACAGCTTTCATTACACCGATGGGGTTATGAGTTTTTATGCCCTTCATAGATTAGTCTCATGAGTGTCCCAGCTACTTTCCAGTTAATATGGCAACGGTATTCAGAGACATGAATTTCAAAGATGAACTACTGTACATCCATGATCTCATCATCTACAGGCCTTTGTGGATGGTAGGTGGCATCTCCGAAGATCATTTGACGATTGAGGTCTAAAGCCTGCACGAAGTGTTCCACTTCTTTAGCCAGTTTGTCTTTGCCTTGGAGGAGGTAAGCGCCTCTGATGATCTTCGCCGTTGTCATCAGCAAGTAAAAGAGGACATTTTTCAGTCCTGCTTTTAGGCCAGATGGATCCGGAGATGTAGTGGTTGTGTCTTTGGCCGTAGTGGTCAAATCTTTGGTTGTAGAGGTGTATGAGGTGATTGTGTCACGAAGAACCTCAAATCCCTGCCGATTCAGCATGTCGGCTGCTGTTCCGGTTTCTGTTATCGGGCTCCCACTTTTTGCATTTTTTCGGCAAAAGATCAGGTAGAGAGAAGCCAGCCTTCTCATGTCAGCTCTAACTGAATTACTCTGACCTCCATTCAAGTCATCTTGCTTGCTCTTCCTTTTTTCATACAGGCGTTGGCCTACCGTGCGAATAATGGCGTCACTTTTGCAGATATTGCCAATGTCATCAGCTCTCAAACCGCTCAGTATGTCAGCCTCGAAAGCATCCCTCACCAGACCAGGAACAGGCTGGAGCAAAGAAGTGGGCACTGCTTTGGGGCGTACTGAGGACTCCTCAGTGCACTGAGGTTTGTGACTCCAGAAGTATCTGGGGCTGTAGAAACCATGGCAGTTGGTACACATCACGGTTGAGGATGGGCGCTTGGACTTCCTCTCCCGAAGGAGCTTGTCTTCGTTGTTGGGACTTTGTAGTACTTCCTTGTTGTGCAGGTAAATGCCATCCAGTCTTAGCTTCCTGAATTCTGCTTTTTGTTTCTGTTTTGGCAGATCTTGAATAGCTTTCACTTTGTTCTTATGTTTTTTGACAATGTGGCGCTTCAGTTGGCTTTGAAATATTCCACAGTATGGGCAGGGTCGCTTTGGTTTTATCATCTTTCCTGTTTCAAGACAAAAAAAGCAATCACTCTTTGAGTCATCAAAAAGTAAAGTAAAAATAGCACTTGACCAATTATTCAAAACGTGCCAATCAAGTTTTACATGCTAAAAGCTGCCTTCCTCGCTACAGTCCTTCTGATTTGAAAATCACAGGCATGTGGAAAAAGGCACACAGTGTTTCGCAATGCAGTAAGTACTGTATAACTGTATAAGAATGAGACCTTAAATAGGTGACAACAAGAAATGTAGTTGCCGTCGACAAAAAGTATCATATGTGACAATAGCAATGCAACTTTACGATTACAATCGATTACTTATGCACATGCATAGTGTTCTCTTTCCAAATATTCAACCCGCAAAAAAAGCTATACGAATTCGGTTGCAAATAATCAAATATTTTGTATATTTTGGACAGCCCCGTATTTTCTGCACTCTGCCAATTAGAAACGCAACTGGTTGTCTGTTTTGAGAAGTTTATTCTTGCAACATATACATGAAACAATTTCTCTAGGGTTCCATGAGTTTGAACCAGAGGCATTATAAATTTGCATAATAATCTTGCAATTTAAGGACGTTTCTTGAAGTTTCTGCAAGTATATGTCCAGTTTCTGTGGTTCTCGTTTCTGAGCCATGGGGTTTCTATTTGGTTGTCATCAAATGAGCCCCAACCATCCATGGCCTTTTGTCACATGTTCATGAGGCCAGTAATTTTGTGAAGATTATACTGCACTAGCGCAATTATGTCTTTTAATAATCTGTGGAATGGAATGGGCCATTCGTATGAATCACAGGTGTAAAGGACAAATCACCAAGACGATACCACCGAATGTTTTTTGGTGACGCACCAATTGGTGTCTTCATCCTGCTCTGGGTGCCATATCCCCCCCTTTCCCCACTCTCTTTCACTAGCATTTTGCTGACTGGTAATAGAAAGGCTATAAGCCGATCACTTCCAAAACTTAAAAGACTGCTTGCAATTTGTGCACTGTCTGGTCTCACCCACTCTCTAAGGGGTGCTGATATTGGCTTCACTATCCTTTGCTGAACAAGTCTTACCTCCTAATGGACTGTCTTCCTCCTCCTGATTTGGGTCATCCTCAAACGGCCTCATATCATGAGAGTTATTCTCCTGCCCAGCGACAAAACCACATTGATCTCTTGGTGACAGGTCACGGTTGCTTAGTTGCAGAGGCCCAGTAAGGCTCAATTTCTCTAGCTTCACCTGTGCTCTGTTATTCCCCAGCTCTTCAAACAAGCGCTCCGTGTCTAGACGGCTTCTAAGGCATTCTGAGAAGGAAAAATAGAAAAGTCAATTTTCAATTGCTTATTTGCAGAAGCTATCTGGTGGTACTAATGGTACTAGGGGATCAGGTTTACACAGTGTTTTTCTCCCTTGCCTTCAACCCTGTGACCCAGGTTCAATTCTAATCTAGGCTAATTAACATATGGCTTGGATTTTAAGTCACTGCCTGATTCTAGTCTGTGGGTAAAATTTCCCAAAAATATTGTTCTGAACGTTTTCCTTCTCCTAGCAAGGGACCATTACACTGGAATAAGTCCAAAGACTTGCATGGGCTATCCCGGCCAATTGCCGAATAACCACAGAGAGTGGGAAGTTGCAAGATTGTGAACAATTTGATGAAACCAGTGGAAAACTGCAGGGCACTGAGACTGCAAAAATGTTTGGGGTAAAGATGGCAGGTTTGCTGCCTGCTAAAGGCGGACATCAAGTCTCTCAGTGTGAGTATGCATTTTAATGTTTTTGAGCACGAGAACCACGACACTATTGTATACTTAATTGTACATGTATAGCAATAAAAAAACAAATCATTTAATCAATCCAGTCTAAAAATTCGCACACAATATGTCTCATATGACAACAAAAGTTATACCTCTCAAAATATTCATGGATTTCATTGTTTGTTTGTTTTTAATTCTACTGTACATGCAGTAAGGCCTTCTTACTGTAAGGCTATATTGTTGCGTATGAGTCAGCAAAAAAAAGGTACTAGAGAACAGCAGGTACAACAAACCATATGGGTCACTGCATTGGCGGATCCAGGGGAGGGATGGCGGGGGCCATAGTGCCCTAAGGCCCCCCCCCCCACTATGGGTGCGCCACTGGTGTGTACAATATAAATGCTCTGATCATCTTTAGGAGAAAGCTGGACAGTGGATGAGGCCACATTTGGAGGGCTGCATGGATGATAACTGAGGCATTGTGGATGCTGAAGGCTGATGAGTTGAGATGCTGAAGGCTGACCGCTGAGATGTGGTGAGGATGCTGGAGGTTGATCGCAAAGGTGTGGTGATGGGAGCATGGGGTGTGTGCTCACGGAGCTATGTCAGTGGGTATAGGGTGGCAGAGGGTATAAATGACCCAAATGTCAGGGAAATGGGCTGGGTACCCAGTGGGTACCTAGTGTTAGAGATGCATCATTGGTTGGAGTAGGGGGCCAGATGGTAACTGATGTCTTGGGGAACAGTGCAATGTTTGTAGATTTTGATAGCCTCTCGGATTTCGTTGTGGGTGCCAATACATGATAGGAGCCATGACCACCAGAGGAGATTCTTCCACATGGAGCAAGTATTAATACTCATGCACTGCTTTTTGAATGGGGGCCCTTTTTCTTCTTGCTTTACAAAGCTGACACATTCTCTGGGAATATTGCTTTCCCTGAAAAATCCCCTGTTGGTGTTTTATATTTCATCATTAGCCTGATAAGCTTGATCTTTTAGGTCAGAGTCCAGTACCCAAGTGCCAGAATTAATACACTTATGCAGTCTCTCTGAAATATACATTGCAGTATTTGGAGCTCAGCTTTTGCAATGTATTTATTTTGAATGAACAACATATCAATATCCAAAACAATTGCATAGTGTTAGACTTACTTCATATTTGGTAAGTAAATAAACAACTGAAATCAACAGATTTTGAGCAGTTTCTTCAAAATGTTAAAGTTGATAAGATTCCAACATGTCAACCCTAAACCCCCTTGGGTTGAGTGATTTGCTAGGACCCTCTGTCTGTCTTGCAAAGTTCAACACCATATGGTAAACTCAACACCCAAACTGTTATGGCGGAGTGCCTGACCCCATTGTAAAGCGTAATCAATTTACTAACGGCCAGTGCATCACTCAAACAGATTCCAACAGAACATGCAGTGGGCTGATGGGTGGCGGTGGTTTTAGGTAAATACATTCTTAAAAATCAATCCTTATTAAAAATAGATCAAGACCGAAGTCAATAGATTTTGAGCAGTTTTGATAAACTTTAATACAAAACTAAAACATGTGTGATTACATGGCATATGTTATTGGTGTGCTGTCGAGAATGCGAGACTGCTTTATTCAAGACTGCTACACCCGATTCAAGTTTTCAAAAGCTTATCTCAAATTTTAATTAAAAAAGAAAACAAAACACAATTTACTCTTTAGAATTCAGCTTAGAAAATAAAACAAGCGGAGGGGCTTTCTAACATCTTTGCTGGCTGAATTTGCCAACCTAAATTACACATTTTACACTTAATACAAAAGGAACCAATTATGAAAATAAAAACAAGTGGACATCCAAAAATGGCGACTAACAAATGCCAACACTTAAAGAAAAAAAAGCACCTAAAAAACGCATTTATGATTGCGACTTTCTTCTTGAGTAATTTTTTTGGCAAGTCATACAATTTTTACTTACTTAAGTTTACTTATTAGATTTATTAAACTTGGAAATAATGCTCTATAACAACATCATGCAACATTAAAAAAAGGGTAAAAATAATACTTTTATTGGCAGTTGTTGCAAGCATAAAATACCCTCAAAAGTGCCGTCTTTGGCACCAGGTCATGCAGGTAGCCCCACAAATTTGTGAACTCTCTCACTGGGATGATTGTTTGACCATCCCTTGCCTGGAACATATTAAACATAGATTTTTTTTTTTTTTTTTGCATAGTCATTTTTTTTTCTTTCTTCATTTTTAACTACTTTGTATACACTTCCATTCCACAAGTGTTAAATTAAAAGTATTATAAAAAATCAAGTCCTGGATAAAAATGACATCTGCTGATCTGCTGTAAAATTTAATATTTGTTAACCTTAAACTTCCAAAACCCTCCAAAATCCTCTATGCAAAATGGAAGGTTTTGCAGTACATTGTATTTTGCAAAAATGTGTGGCTGATTGTGGAGGATGCACTATACGTCAAGGTCTTAGGACAGACCTTGTATTGTTTATGCTCAGCCATGCATACATGCAGGCCAAGATTGTACTTGAAATCCTGCGCACTGCTGCAGGATTTCACTGGCTCTGCCTCAACATATTGACAGTGATTGCTGGTGGAATTTGGAGCACTGAGGCGGTGGTCACCCTCCCAGGACCACATTCAAGAAAAATGATTATTTCGGAAGACAACTATTTTTACATGTAGACAGTTGAAGGATTTTGAAGGATTGAGGTTGCATTCTAGCAAAAATTAGGGTTAATCTTTTATACCTAAATCTGTTGGGATTGACATCATTGTCCCTGTAATAGTTATTTGTTTTACATTCTAAATAGCACACACAATATCGAGTTGAAAGCACTCCATCAAATTTTTCTATTTTGTTATCCCGGAATACTTCCTCCTGAATCATTTACTGACATCAAATTTTCCAATAGCACAGTTCTTCGAATATGTTTGCATGTGTCGTTTAGTAACTGCACAGTTTGGCACTTTCCATCTGTGTAGTGGTCTCGGAAACCAGGAAATTGTAGCCTGGCCTGACGAAAGATGGCTCTCAGGATGTTTTCGTCCAACTTGGGCAATATCAAGGATTTTTTTGTCTGAGGGTCTCTCGATTTGCCTGTTACGTTTTTGGAAGCCAGCTCTTTGTTGGAAAACTCATTGCGCATCAAGAGAGAGCACAGTATTCTTCCCATCGACTCTGGTTTGGACGCCCCACGTGAAGATACTTTCCTGACGTGGACGTGGTAGTCAGAGATGTCCCGCACCAGGCCCTCCGTGCCACCGAGCAGAAACGTGCCGGTCTCGGGGCCAGCAATATAAAGAGGTGTCACTGTCGCAGCTGGACGCTGATGGGAAGATGAAGTAGCTTGTTGCGTACTTGCACAGCGAAGAGTGGTGGTACATGAAGTGTTTTTCGCAAAAGTTACTTTGTGTTGTGTTTGGCTTGATGGGACACTTTTGGGCGTCACTGCCGAGTACAGGTGCTTCACGGACACGCGAAGTGCCTTCTGTCCAGCGATCAGTTGCTGCATGTCGCATTTCATCTCTCGAAGAGCTGACATAATCTGGTCAGCAGGTAGCAGGTTTGATGGAGTGTCCCCGTTTGCAGGGCAGGAAGGCATGCCCTTTGCAGGGCAGGGTGGCACGCCATTTGCAGGGCAGGGTGGCATGCCATTTGCAGGGCAGGGTGGCACGCCATTTGTAGGGCAGGGAGGCACGCCATTTGCAGGGCAGGGTGGCACGCCATATGCAGGACAGGTTGGCACGCCATTTGCAGGGCAGGGTGGCACGCCATATGCAGGGCAGGGTGGCATGCCATTTGCAGGGCAGGTTGGCATGCCATTTGAAGGGCAGGGTGGTATGCCATTTGCAGGGCAGGTTGGCACGCCATTTGCAGGGCAGGGTGGCACGCCATTTGCAGGGGAGCGAGACTCACCAGGTTGCGGGATCCCCAGAGTGTCACCATTTATTGTCGGAAGGTCTTCATCGTCCATGCTTGGATGCTCTGTAGATTGGGGGAAAGAAATGACGTGACAATTGAACCTGGAAGACAAAATTGCAAGGGGCGAGTTCCCCTCCATTTCTTCCCAGAGGTGCAGACGAAGTTCCTCATTCATGTGGTGGCGCTGTAGCCAGTAGATAGCCACAGTGTTTTCATCTTGTGGAATGCTACATTGGCTAGCTGAGTATAGTACCAGGCCTCAACCTTAAGCTTCAGAGGGGCAAGGCCACTTGGCCTCAAAGGCTCCCAAATCAACAAGGGCACCAAGGCCAACTGAAAGGGCACAAGGCCATTTTTATCTGTTGACGACTTATAATGGTGTTTATACTTTAACATTCTACACTAGTGTCCAAACGCTGGCACTTAGCTGCCGCTCCAGCCATTTCTTCTTCGTGCTTTTTTTTAACTCTCTTGTTGGACGGCATGATGATGTATCGATATTATATCACTGACTGTTTGATGGTAAACGATATCTCAATGGTTATGCGGGACGCTATGGTACAGTGGTGAAGTGTACAACTCATGTATCGTGGTACGTGGGTTCGAACCCTGATGGGAACATTGTGCTTGTGTTCTTGGGCAATACACTTTTAACAATTGCCTCTCTCTACCGAGGAGTAAAAATGGGCCGAACAGCCCATAGCATCCATCGCTGCACGCAAATGTTAACCTCTGCACTTTGCATGCAACTTTTGACTGACACGGCAAGCAGCTTGCACATTTGTGTAAACTTGATCAGCGAGTTTCAATGAATAATATTAATTCGGTTTTAATAATCATGTTTTAAACAATCGAATACAGCATTATTCGCAAAATTGATACTGCCCTGGAGTGCATTGAAGCTAACCTTGACCTTCCAATCCACGAGGATCTAGAGAACCTGCCTGAACTGCGACTTAAATCACGCAATCCCTTTTGGATCTCTGCAGGCACATTAGACGAAGCAGGTTTGGACTCTAAAGTGGCCTGGCGCAGTCTCTGGGAAAACATGGAATACACCACCAAGGACCTGGTACGTGATCCCACCACCGTACCCCTGGTTTCAACCTAGACAGGTGAGAGTGGACCACTCTCAACAGGAACCGCACTCTACATGCCAGGTCTGCACACAATCTACATCAATGGAAGTTCCGGGACAACTCGGCATGTGATTGCGGCCATCCAGATCAGACCATCTCACACATTGTGAATGATTGCATGCTGATGGAGTTCCCAGGAGGCATCAAGGACATCCTCCTTGTGACAGACGATGCCCTTACCTGGCTCTCCAACTTGGATCTGTCACTATAGTATACGCTGCTGCAACAGTCATACACAAGAAGAAGTGTGACATGTACACAGGTATTAACTCACCTTCCTCCATGCTCCCTGCGACGGAACATCCGCTTTCATCCATAAATGATGATGCTTGGCCAGAGTCTTCTGAGGTTTCCAATGCCGGCAGGCCATAACTTACAACTTGCTCTGAGGTGCAAAGTTATCACAAAAGGAAAAGAGACGGGCAGACGGCGGTTATCATGACTGTTAATTTCAGATGCCAGGACAGGATATGTCCATCCAATTTTGCGTACATGCCACTGGGATCATTATATTGTTTGTACTTGAGTATCCCATGCTGTTAGAGCCTGTCTCAATTTATATCCGGACGAGTTCCAGACAAGTTGTGGGTAGAATCATTCACTTTGTCTGGAAGAAGCCTTGCATTTGTCCTGGACATGTTCCAGGCCAGTTTCATTAGCAACTGCTTGACTCACCAATATTGATAATTTTATTGTATAAGATTACAGGGAAGTTGTTCAGAATCTTGCAATGTCCACAACGTGTCAGCAACTTGTCCGCAATGTGTCTGCAACGTGTCTGCAACATGTCTGCAACGTGTCTGCAACTTGTCTGCAACTTGTCTGCAACTTGTCTGCAACTTGTCCGCAACTTGTCTGCAACTTGTCCGCAACTTGTCTGCAACTTGTCCGCAACTTGTCTGCAACTTGTCTGCAACTTGTCCCCATTTTGTCCCCAACGTGTCTGCAACTTGTCCGCAACTTGTCCGCAAAATGTGTACAACTCCTCCCGGATGTGAATTGAGACAGGTCCTTAATCAGATAGTGCAAGGCAAGTGTACTTAAGCTGGTCTCAGGGTGCACAAATCTCTACTCAACTGATTCAGAATGGCTATTCACTGGAAGTCTTTTCATGCATCAGGTTTACACAATGGGCTGGAGTTGGCCAATAAACTGACAACTGTGAGCAGAAAAACGGAAGGAACTTGGAACGAAGTAAGCCTCACCGATCCTTGGCATCCCAGGCTGTGGCATTTCTTGTTTGACGACAACATCCACAGGAGCTGGTGAGCCTACTGCTTGGAAAGTGGCTATAAATGAAAAACATTTTAAGTTATTTACAAACCAATCATTAAAGTCGATTACTCAGTAGCCTTGGTCAAAGCATTCATCAAGTGTCCGAATATCGATGGCCGGCCGTGAACATTATAAGCACGATGCACTCACACATATTATTGATGTACCCTAACGTGGCGCGGCCCCCAACGTGGCGTACTTTGATTTCTGGCCTGTAGTGCCTAGCTAGAGCAAAAGTTTTAACTGAAATTTCAAAGAAAGTCAAATTTCAGCAAGTTCTAAACACTTCCGTTCATAAATCACAAGTTAATCTTCCTGTTACAAAGTTAGAGAAAAATTTATTTTGGCGTGATTTTCCGATTTTATTTCAAAGTGCACAGTGAACCCTTTGAAAATGTCCCCCAAAACTAGAAAATAATTTGCTGACAAACTTCTTGTTGATTATGTGAGTAGAGATAATACTTGTTTATCAGAATTTATCAACTTTACTACAGAAATTATTTTGGAAGTTTTCCAAGATTTATTCAAGTGCGCCATGCTGGGGAACACCCATCAGCCGATTTGTGCCTAATTTCTGGACACCACCGTTTTGGAATTTGGGATTAAATTTCATGAAACCAAAATTGTTCACATAGGTTAAATAGCAAGCATTAATAAGGTAAATGTACCGGTATTTCACTGAATGAATTTGAAGTTTGGGGCTCAATTAACACACAAGTACCTTGCTTCTCTGTGCTGCTGCCCACGTTGGAATCATCTGGCCCAAGTTGTGGATTCTGTACACTCTCAAACATGTCAGAGATAGCCAAGTTCAGTTGGTCACCACAAACTGGATTAAGGAGAAGAAAAAAAACATCATTTACATCACATTGGTGCAAATTCCATTTTATGAAACAGAAAGGATCCATGCGATTAATTTCTCTGATCAACACATTTTGTGCAACTTTTTACAGCTCCTAAATGTATGACAACTATTTGACTTCCCTTTACGGTTGATTTTATTGGAAATTCCCCTCTTTGCAAAATGGAAGATTTTGAAGGATTGAGGTTATGGCAAACATGTGTGGCTGATTTTGGAGGATTATTAATCATTTCTGGTAATGAAACCAAGGATTCCTCAAAAGCGCCCAAGGCACTGTAGCTCGCAAGCCTGAAGAAACTTGTGGAGAGAAGACAATGAGAAGAAGTTACAGTTTTGAAGTGGGAGGAAAAGCCCAGAAGAATAGTCTGGGGAAACCCCACGGAATCAGGCAGGGACTGAAAACCCAATCCACATATTGGCCCAGTCGGGATTCGAACCCGGGTCACAGTGGTGGAAGGCAAGGAAAGTACCGCTACGCCAACCTGACTCCCTGTTGCACTGTATCAAGGTCTTGGGCCCCACCTTCTGTTGTTTTTGCTCAGCCGTGCATAAAGTTAGGCCTACTCGACCGAGTAGATATACATCAAATCCTCCGCACTGCTCCAGGATGTCACTGGCTCTGCCTCAACATATAGACAGCGATTTTCAAGGATTTTGCAGAATCGAGGCAGTCATGGTCACCCTCACAACGACCACATCAAAAAAATAACTGAGAATTTTGGAAGATTGAGGCTGTATGCAATTTTTACATGGAGGCAGTTGGCGGATTTTGCATCCAAGCAAAAATGCAAAGTTTTCCATACTTTTCTGGACAAATGAGGGCGCTGTTGCTCTGATGTCATTTCAGGAAATGGCTATTCAGCTTGGGAGTTTTCTGTTCAAATTGTGAACCCTCAATTTTCTCACTGAATAGTTTCTGAGGAAGATATGATCTTGTGCCTACTGCCATAATTGGCACAACAACGTCTAACCAAAGAAGGGAAGATTTACAAAAGCAAAATATCCAAAAAAAAATATCAGTTTTGCTCATGAATATGGACATTTTCATTAGCATAAAAAAGACACCCAAATGCCCTTAAAATGGCTCAATTAAAATTGAAAATATGCTTAAATAGGATACAAAGGTTCACTTTCAAGAATTTCATTAAAAAATATACATCCCCTTTAAGATTTTGAAAGCTAAGACACAAACATTGAGAGTGCTTGAACTGAAACATGTTTACAAAGGTGATGTGCCTACCAAACTTGTCTTCCTCTGTTACTATGGTAACCTCCTTATTCTTCTCCCAAGCCTCTTTGATGTTCCTCAGCACTGCCACTCTTTTAGCGAAGATCGTTCCGTCGACAAGACTAGTCAGTTGCGCCACGAGCTGAAAAGCGAGGGCGTACTTGTCTGACTGAGTCAGCGGTGACATTGTTGTTGATGGTGACAATGACAAACCGCACGTTTCAGATTGATCTGTTTCGTCCATGGTGTCACCCAACTTGTGCTGTAATGAACAAGAAGTGAAACAGATTACTTTCAGTGGAATAGGCCTAGGGCTTGCTCAATGACGGCCATCTATGTAGGAGAACTGCAACTGCGTATTTTACGCAGTCAAGCACGCTTTGCGCAGTGTTGAAAATGTTCCAAACACTCGCGCGCTTGTTGCTTGAAATGTGTTCGCAATACGACGCAGCCGATGCGCGTTATGCAAGTTGACGCTCAAAATGCCGATGCGCGTGGATGGTCTGTAGGAAATGACGTCATTCGAACGAGACCTATACATGTTGGAAATACAATAACCTTTGATAGCCTACTCGTTTCATTTCACCAACATGGGCCAAATAAAAAATGAAAAGCTTTTGCAAAAAAGACAAGAAAGGAGGCAGCCCTTTTTTTTGGTTACAAGTCAGTATTGTCCTGGCTTGGCACTGAACATGCACAGTTGCTTTTTTTGGGGGGGGGGGACTTAGAAATGTTTACTGTGACGAATGTTATCTGGTTCTAGGGTTATAAATGTTGTCGCTGTCACGTTGTGATTTTGTGTGAAAGAGATGGCAATCAGACAAGTACAATTTCAGACTATATTTTCCTCTAACAGTCCTCCTGAGTCACGAATCAGAAAAAGAAGATGAAATACATGTAGGCCCTATTATTATGTAAGGAAAAAAAATTGCAACCTGACACCAATTCCGCGATTGTTACAAAGTCTATGGAGAGTCAAGAAGTTTAAAAAAAAAATTCTTAAAAAAGATGCATTTCTTATCAGCATTGTTGCAATGAATGACCTTCATTGAGATGATATATGAAAAAAAATGTGGCGTCAGGTCGCAACATTTTTTGCACACGTTGGCCTACTGTCATGACTTAGCTTGAGTAACTCCAGCTCCAATGCGATAGGCATTAGATTGATTAGCCGGAGTTAACTCAAGCCAGTCATGACTGTCAATGTTGTACTCAGCAATTAAATGTAAGGATTCAATTTAAAACAATTAAAAGAAGATAATTTTTATTCTTTGGACACAAAAAGTTAAGTTTCACACTGGGACTGGCCTACCCTTCTCCAACTTGAGCGGCATGGCATTCACTTGCAATGACTTGTGGGGGGGGGGGGGGGCATGGCTGGGGGCCAGGGCATGGCTGGGGGCACATGAACTACCTGCATCAACAATGTCAACTAGGTCCAGGCATGGAGGCGTTTCCTACCTCCATGGTCTAGGCAATGGCTAGCCCCATAAATGTGGCCTATTTACTGGACTGCCTCCGTAAACATAGGCCACACATCCACATGTACAAAAATCGTGTCGACTTTGCCAAATTTTGATTTTCACATTTAGGCTTAGTTTGTAGGGTTTTTTTGCTTTAGAAGCATACTCACCCTCTTTATAGGCTAATCAGAAAATGTATATTTTTCGTGAAATTTCCAGATTCATTTTTACACGTTTGCGTATCAAAATTACAACATGAAATTTCACAAAAATTAGACATCTGAAAAAGGCAGCACTCTCTGATTAGCCTATAAAGAGGGTGAGTATGCTTCTATTTTTTTCTAAAGCAAAAAAATCCTACAAACTAAGCCTAAATGTGAAAATCAAAATTTGGCAAAGTCGACACGATTTTTGTACATGTGGACGTGTGGCCTATGTTTACGGAGGCAGTCCAGTAAATAGGCTACATTTATGGGGCTAGGCAATGGCATGCATGGAGGTTTTCTACCTCGGCCACGCTTTCGCTTGATGAGAAATGCCAATGATTGTCAGATATGTGTATATATAGGCCTGGTCGTTAACACGTCCATGAGGGCGCTATACGAAACCGGTTCACGCTTCGAAGTTCGAAGACGAAGTTGAACCGAAGTTCTTTAGTTTTGGCTAACTTCTAAACTCCTGTCAAAAGCCCAAACACTACGTCATTGCATGTAACTGGCACTGACGCTTCTTCACGGACGTATTTCAAAGGTACATACAGAAACACAAAAGAAATGTTCGCTCTACCTGATGTTATTGCGATAATCTTGTGACCACAGACTTCAGAATGTAGTTTCACAGATTGTACTTTATATCTCTATGGTACAACCAAACAGCGCCACCATTCGTGTGCTTGCGCTTATTAGGAAATCTCAAGGTTGCATTTCACCCCCCCCCCCCCCCCCCCCCTTGAAACAGTGTAAAAGTTACGCCACATGCAAGCCGACATCACTGGGAAATTTAATTTGTCTAGTCCTTTATCTTTCCATTTCTTTCAAACTTTTGGTGCGTTATTCACTTACATTTTTAAACATTCACACCAAAAAAAACCCCTCGCCCCAATAAAAGTGATACTTCCCTACCCGGCATGCGCGGCCATTTAAATGGCATCTCTCCACTCTCTCACTCATCAGGCAAATAGGACCCATTTTTGACCGCAATTTCATCAAGTCTGCCCTCAAATGGAAGCCCCCAAACCGAGTTGTTCCTCGGCTATACAATCCCACCCACCTTTTCAATAGTTCAAGCTAAATAGTCTCCTTTTTCAAAAAAAAGTTGCGGGCCGGGGCATTAAGTTTCATTTAAATTCTCACTCACTTCTATTATATTAGGACAAAAACAAAAGTCTCCGGTTTCTGGTATGCGCGCGCGTCGCCGTAGCCATGCGCGTTGGCAAAATGAAAAAGTTTTTTTTTCAATGAAAGATGATGTCTCAAAACCGCCAAACTCACTGGTTGGACTGGAATCCTGCTGCTGCACAATTTTAACGTGTCGAAACGGGCTTCCAGAGCTACGGCTACGTCTATTGTCAGCGCGTCCCCGCGTATTTTCAATGGGCGCAGACCTAGACCTACTCTAGACAGCTGATTCGGATGCAGCCTAAGCTTAGTATCTGGCCTCTCTGGACTAGTCGCAGTCATCAGTCGACATTTGAAGCAAACAAGTCAGGTAAAAAAAAAAAAGCCGCGTCGCCGCACCACTTTTTGGACAAGCTCCATACCAGAAACCGGAGACTTTCTTTTTGGCCTTATAGTTCTGTACACCCGCTCTCTACAAACGACATCCGTAGTAGTTGACCCTTGGGGTGGCGCGCTTTCGGACCAATATGAACATTAGCCTGCAGTAGTCGGAGTTTTTAAATATTTTTGGGTACATTGATTTCTTAAGAAAAATCACCCCCGGAAAAAGGCCTTATTATTGATAATAATAATACACATGCATGTACACGTGTTGTACATGTGTTGTGATAGTCGTGATTATGGTCTTCTTCCAGCTCATCTATTTCTTTAACATTTTGTGTTTGTTTTCGTTTTCAATCTAAAATTCAATCTATTACATGCAGATTGAAAAAAAAACCAATCGCTTCAAAGATTGCAATTTTCAATCTTACGGATTAAGAGAGTGCAACGGCCGGTTAGTGCGTCATCTCAACGTAATTAACCGTGCTTATACTACACATGGCTTTTTTTTTTACTGGAGGCTTCGTTTCATGCATCTGGTGTACACGAATGCTTTAGCTCATTTATTGTCGTTACGGGTACGTAATCCTATACGACAGCACTGCCCGACTCACAAGAGACAGCGAGTCAGTCAGTCATCACTAAGATCGAGAACATATAATAGCTTTTCCCTCTGGGACCAGCAAACATTTATATTAATGAGATACTGCACGAGTTCATTTTTTATTTATTTATTTATTTATTTCGTCTTACTTTACCAGGGTAGCCCCATCAGTTGTCAATGAACTGTTCTCCCTGGGGGCCCTGGATTACATAAAAGCATAACAACAAAAATTACAAAAAACAAAACCACAATAAAAGACATAATGAACACATTGCCATAAAATAACCCAAGGAATTAAAACCACACAAAATTTAATACCCTAGATTAAAACAGACGATGTATAGAGATAAACAGATTTAAAATAGAACATTAGTTCCGAATTAAAACAAATTGCATGGTAACAAACCAACCGCCACGTGGTACAATTGCGTCAACAATGACGTCACACCACATCAATGGAATTATAAAGGCGTTGGCTCAAGCCCAGGTAGACGATTCCGCCCGACTCGTTCAGGGAGAGCAGAGAGGTTGGCATCTAGAAACTCACCGACTTAGCCCGTCAATAATTAATGATGGCTTCTCGCCGCGGGTCCAGATGCTTCCTATTGAAGCGACTTCTTCTCGTAATGATGTACTCAGCTTGCGGTCTTCAAAATGGTATGTCTATAAGTTTAATAATAGTCGAGTTACAGTCTATTCAAAGCAATCATGCTCTCTAAATTCCAAAGAGTGAAATAAGGGACTAAACGTTTTAGAGTGAAAATCACTCTCATTTTCGATTGAAAAAGTCTGAAAAATGAACCTCTTCAGTCGAAGCTCGAGTGAAAACTCGATCTTTACGATTGAAGAAATTTCACTCTAAAACGTCTAGTCCCTAGTTTCCGACTGTGGGAGTGAATCTTCACTCGAATGGAGTGAATTGTCACTCTTTGGAATTTAGAGAGTGGCTCATCAGGCCAGGAGTTAATTTCCCGCGATCCCGTCTCCTTTTTCTATTTCGATGTTTCTATGGTCATCCGTCTATTGCAGATTCTCCAGGCTAGAACTGTCATCCATATACTCATAGAGGGAGAGAGGCCTGTAGGGCCAAATATCTTTCTTATAGACACTCATTTGAAACGCTGATCGTCTGATCACAAGTCTGAAACCCTGCTTGGTCATAATCCCCTATAAACGATGACTTCAATTCAATTCAATTCAATGCAACATTTATTTCCAAATCATACAAACATTGTAATAATTACATGAAGAAAAAAAACACCCAATAGTTGGAGGCATAAACAAAAAAAGCCAAAGCTTGTTAAGGGGAATGCCTTAAAGTTAAATTGCAAACGGTGGAACTAGTGGACACTGTGAGGCTTATTTTGGAGCACGAATCGGAAATGTTTTTTGACGATTGAGGTGACCATACTTTAAAAAACAAAATAAGGGGGCCTGGGAAAGAATCAGAGCTGCTAAAATGGCACTCCATACCTCAAATTGTGCGTGGATACTTCTGAAGCACTTTTCTAATTTTGTGTGTGTAATGGTAACACTATGAATAATGATGAATAATTTACACCATAAGAATGATCCGAAAACTCTCAGCTGGTATATGGTTGATGTATGGGCGACCTGGGAAAGAATCAGAGCTGTTAAAATGGCACTCCATACCTCAAATTGTGCGTGGATACTTCTGAAGCACTTTTCTCATTTTTGTTTTTGGTAATGGTAACACTATGAATAATGATGAATAATTTACACCATTAGAATGATCCGAAAACTCTCAGCTGGTATATGGTTGATGTATGGGCGACCAAACATATCAACATGCCGCCTTTCTGAAAAGCAGTAAATATATCCGTGTTCTGTGTGTGGTTTCCTGGTCGACTAAAGTCGCCCATGGGAATCAGCAGGGCGGTACTTCGTATGGACAAAAGTCGCCATGGCAAGGAAAGGGTTAACTCTGAACTTTGTCTCGACTGAGAGATGGCCAGTTCACATCGTGTGTTTGCCAAGTCCTTGCTAAATCAAACGGTTACAAGTTAATTTGGATTTACCTATAATTTCAAGCGTATTATAAATTATTCCCTTTATTCATTATATAGGGTACAGTGGTCTTTTTTAAAATAATAAATTCACCTGGAGCATTTATTCTCATGTAGCAACTTTTACTCTTAAAAAATCTGTTCTATGCTTTTCGTCGTTTTCAGGTAGTGCTCACGCTCTCTGGTAGAATAGTTGCATATTTTTTTCGCTGATACAATTCGACACGTTTCAATACTTTTTTGTTCGTTTCAGGAAAATATCCATGAATCGAAAATAAACATCAATGTCTTCATAAAGTCTTATACATGTATTTCGTTTTCTGATCAGTTCATAAATCATGGTCAACTATATATTTTTTCATTATAACTCGTTTGCTATACCAAGATACATGTTACGTTTTAAAAAACAAAAACAGGTATTTACTTTCTTTGTAAATCTTGAATCATTACAATATAGGCCTAGGTTTTTCCCGGCTATTTTAAAACGTTTATTATTCAAATCCACCGATTCTCATGATTCAATTCGCTCTTCTCGCGCTTCCGCCATAGGCATGCACAACCTCGATCTGGCAACTTTACACAATAGATATAGTCGGTTCAGCGATTCCCGTGTCGGGTTCAGATCGCTGAACCGGCTATTTTTATTGTGTAAAGTTGCCAGAACTAGGCTCTGCATGCCTATGACGGAGCGTGAAAAAAAAATCGTCCACTTCCAATGTTTAATTTCGGGTTTTTTTATCATACAATTTCAATTTTAGTTGAATCAAATTCAGATCATGAGAACCGTTTTATTCAAGGAGAATTCGATTTCGTCTCGTCTGCGCCGAACAGTTTTTTTCTAAAAACAACTTCGTCTTCATAAAATGATGCCACACTACTTATTTTATCACACAATTTTGCTCAATTTCGGTATACTTCATCGTGACATCTTCAGTAGAAGGAAAAGGCGGCTGATACGAACAATTTTGCGATTTTTTTCTTCTTATTATCCATACATTTATTGTTTGTTTCTTTTCATTTTCAAATTGTGAACCCCAAAGTTGGTCATTGAAAACATGTGTGAAAAAAGGTCGCTTGTTGCCTCATACTGTCAACAACGAATCGCCAAAGAAAAGAAAATTTACGAGATCAAAATATCCAAAATTCTAGCAGCTTTTTGTGCTGAAATAGCTGTAGCATTGAGGTTTCTGCCCGGTAAGATATTACAGTTTTGCTCATGAATATGGAAATTTTCATTAGCATAACAACCAAAAAGGCACCAAAAACAAAGTTAAACAGGGGTGTGAGTGACCACTGCTAAAAATAGCTGAAAAATAGCTGAAAACAGCCGGAAAAGGTGAACTTTGGAAATCTCCTATACCTCTGTACCCAGCAAGTGAGGGAAAAAAGCTGAAATCCAAAACAAAAAAAAGCTGAAATCAGCTTAGATTTCACATCCCTGGTTAAATGGGACACAAAGGTTCATTTTCAAGGATTGCATTCAAACATACACAAATTAGTCTGACACAAATTAGTCTGATAGCATGAGTCTATATCAATATTTCTCAAAACCAATTTCACAGACAGTACGTGGACATTCGAAGGATCTGCTGTCGAAAATTTCTCTCGGGCTTCTACTAAATCTGGTAAAAATAATAATGCAACAAACGAGACTAGGCTGGTCTAGTATACATCTGGTCCCAGACCAAACATATTACTGGACCAAGCCCAGTCTAATGTGGCTTTCGCGAACCCGTGAATCCCGGGTTCGTATTCATGAGCCCCCTACTAAGATAATGACTATTGAATCAGTTGATGACCATAAATATGTTCTTGATAAGCACTCAGGCTATCCCCAATGTATATGCGTCTGTTGTTTAGAGCCAGCCTGCCTCCCATCAGAATTTGAGTGATGAGTGATGCGCCAGTTAAGTGCTGGAAAGCTACCAACAGCTAAGAAAGCCACTTTAGACTGGGCTTGGTCCAGTAATGTATTCATTTTGTGCCAGGTAATAAAAATCAATCTGTTTATAGGGTGCACAGACCTAATTCAAGCGAGAATTTCTACGCCAGCTGATTAGCATAAAAAGTGCCCCCACAATTTCTTTTGAAAACGGAGACCGTTTGGCTTTAAAACGGTGGAATTGTTTAAATATACCCAAGGATCAACTCCCTGGTTTTGGGGCTTCCATCTGAGGGCAGGCTTGATAAAATCACGGACGAAAAAATGGGTCCTATTTGCCTGTGAAAGTGGAAGGGTGCCACTCTTAAAATGGCTACATGCAGGCTCGGGAACTATCACTTTTCGGCAGGTGATTTTATTTGGGTGTGAATATTTCAAAATGTAATTGGCTACGGTACGTAAAATTGAAAAGAATTGAAAAGATGAAAGACAAGACAATAATTAAATTTTTGTTTCATAAACCCCAGTGATGTTGGCTTGCATGTTACTTGGCCCTGAACTTTGTTGATTTTACACTGTTTTCAATGGGGCTTGAATTAGTACAGTGGACCCTATATATTTCAAAATGGCGGCCTCCAGTACTCATGCGGGCGGGGGACTTGAATACAGTTTTTTTTTTGTTTACGTTCGTCGTAGAAGTCGATAGAGAGACAATAACTAGCTTTGGGAGACAGTTTTCTGGATTGTGAACAGAATAAGGCCTGGATAGGGCATAGCCTCATCCAAAGTGCATTATTGATGTACATGTATACATGATATTCAGACTTGACTGGCTACAGTAATATAACCCTAGCTCAGGCCGACTTCAACCCTAACGGAGGGTATAAACCTAATGGAGAGCACCCCTAACGGATCGTAACCCTAACGGGAGGCAACCCTACCGGATCGTAACCCTAACGGGAGGCAACCCTAACGAATCGTAACCCTAACGGAGGGCAACCTTTGTGAAACGTAACCCTAACTGGAATGGTGGTGGTGGTGGTGGTGGTGGGGGGGGGGGGGGGGTGTTGTTGTTGTTGTTGTTGTTGTTGAAGGGGGTACTCGGTGTGGGTGGTTGGTTAGGGGTGGGGATGGGGTGGGGTGGATGGGGGTATCCTTTAAAGACATGAGCCTTCTAAGTAAAACCTTCAATGACCAAGAAACATTTCCTCCCCACCCTTTTCAAGATAACCACGCCCACCCCACACAAAGGAATTTAATATTTAAGTAATAAAAAAAAATCAAAGAAAACAAGCAAACAAAATACAAATGCTCCCATGCGCTCAGCCAACAACCCATACACCCACACCCACGCACATTTGGCAACAATAGAACTTTATTAAAATGATGCTATCATTATTTCTGAAGACATTGCAGATTCCGTGTGTGTGCTAGTTTCATTACTGGACCAAGCCCAGTCTAATGTGGCTTTCGCGAACCCGTGAATCCCGGGTTCGTATTCATGAGCCCCCTACTAAGATAATGACTATTGAATCAGTTGATGACCATAAATATGTTCTGGATAAGCACTCAGGCTATCCCCAATGTATATGCGTCTGTTGTTTAGAGCCAGCCTGCCTCCCATCAGAATTTGAGTGGTGAGTGATGCGCCAGTTAAGTGCTGGAAAGAAACCTACAGCTAAGAAAGCCACTTTAGACTGGGCTTGGTCCAGTAATGAAAATTCCACTCATTTGGTGGCAATTCACTGGAAATCGTTTCCAAACAATGGGCCGGATTTAGCCCATCCATTTGGGTAATGGGGTAATCCCATACAACAGCACTGCCCGGCTTACTCATGTGTCAGTTATAGTGAGTCAGTCAGTCACAAGGAGACGCAAGGCGGACCCCCTGGACCCAGCAAAACCTATTTTTGAACGAAACAAAAAAGCTGTTTGAGCCTTTTAAACTGTTTTGTTTTACGGGCAATTAAGGTTTGCATATAAATTCAACATAATAGTACCTGTTGCACTTAACTAATGACATTTTATTCTGCTACTCGTCCCAAGGTTTTAGTTGTGGCTCTTCCCAGAGGGCCAGCCACGAGTCCATTTTGTGCCCAACTCAAGAACTCACTGGCTCACTGTCACTTGTGAGCCGTGCAGAGCTATTGCATGGATACGGTCGAGTCCACCGAGTCGAGCCGAGTCCACAAAGGTTCGCGTCTGAACCAGTCCGAGCCCACCGAGTCCGAGCCCAGCCCACGAAGGTTCGCGTCCGAACCAGTCCGAGTCCACCGAGACCGAGCCGAATCCACAAAGGTTCGCGTCCGAACCAGTCCGAGCCCACCGAGTCCGAGCCCAGCCCACGAAGGTTCGCGTCCGAACCAGTCCGAGCCCACTGAGACCGAGCCCAGCCCACGAAGGTTCGCGTCCGAACCAGTCCGAGCCCACCGAGTCCGAGCCCAGCCCACGAAGGTTCGCGTCCGAACCAGTCCGAGCCCACTGAGACCGAGCCGAGTCCACGAAGGTTCGCGTCCGAACCAAGTCCAAGTCCATCGATTGTCCGAGTCCGAGTCAAAATTGTTAAGTCCGCGCCAAGTCTGAGTCCAGTCGCGAAAGTTTGTTTTTAAGCTACCTGTCACTGAAGCTTGGTGGTCGGTCGGTTGGTCGGTCGCTCGGCCTGTTAATCTGTTCCCGAAAAATTAACAAAATGCCCTGCCATGGTCATATAAATGCAATCTTACTGATTTTTTTTCTTCGGAAGACCGGCTTTGTTTCGATCGATGCGCATGCTCGTCTATTTTGCACGCGAGACATTCCGAAACCGGCCCAAAGCTTATATGGTGTACTCGATCGTGCTTGCTTCCATAGTTGTCAGAACACACACACTTGAATTTGTATCGTTGTGGAGACATTTCTTTGTTCTCGTGTAATAAAGTTCATATACACTGCTATTTCGGTTGTGTACTATATGAACTTAGCAACCAGTTGTGTAAAACAAAATTGAACAAGTTGTGTAACATTTTACACAAGTTGTGTAATATTTTACACAAGTTGTGTAATATTTTACACAAGTGTAAATATTTACACAAGTGTAAACAACGGGTTGCTAGGTTCATATAGTACACAACCGTCTGATTTTTACACAACCGAAATAACAGTGTATCTATTTCGGGATAACCTAGTGGAGACGTATTCATCTATAGAAATTGCCCCGTGGAGACGTATACAATATTTTGTTCCCTATTGTGTGCATGTCTCCAGAGGGCACGGTGTATCAGATCACGTCCACGCACGCACTACTGAGTATACAGTGATTATCGAATCGTGGTTTCTTGCGATACTCTACAGCCTATATAGAGGTATCTTAAAGAGTCAAAGCAGACAACAGACGCGGAACCGTTAAAAACAACAATTTGAACATTTTCTCAAGTTTAAACAGTTCTTTGAAATGAAGTCTTTCTGTAATATTTCTGTAATATTTCTGAATTGCTTGTCATTGTACACAATGTTTTTCGTATGTTCCACCAAAGCACTTTTTCTCATGAGTCGAGTTTAATTTTACTGAATATTTTCCAGTAATGTGTAATGTGTGCAAGGCCCCAATGGAAACATTTTTTTTTAACTGTTTGGGCATACCCTGGATAATGAAATGGAATATATATCAATAAAAATAAATAAGTATAAACAGACAAATAAATAAATAAATAAACTCGATTCAAGTCCGACAGCTAGTCCTACTGAGCCACTACCTCAGTCCGATCCACTCTGAGACAAAAAGCCAACAAGTCCCAGTCTAGACTCGTGTCCCTCACACAATGTATTATAGGATTATCCCGTATACGGTATAGCCAGAGCTCAGATTTCTCAATGCATTGATGAATTGAATACAAATTTGTACACTCTCCGACCATCTTTACCAGTTTTAATTGCCTTGTCTTGTATTTTAGCCCTGTCTCGTCTTCAGTGAAAGGGGCAGACGGATATTATCACCAATCCTCATTATTCTCAGGGTCTCGTTAGTAAAAGGCTATTTATTCTGTCAGATCTATTGACGACGAAAACTCTGCATCCAATTAAAAAGGAAACAACGAGATCATTAAATGGTATTAGCAGGAAACAGACTCATTATTTGGGGGATCAGGACGGAATTAATTAGTTCCTTTGTGCACTGCAAAACGTGACTCTACGTCATACACGTGAACCTACCAAGTTGATGCACGTGATATGTGCCAACGTTGTGTAATACACACACATCCAACCTCGTCCCCAGGGTGTCGAGCAGTACGCGCCCACCACTACCTGCTCTCTCACCCTGGTATTGGATCATTTGCATGTGCAAGATTTTTGCACACGTATGCAAATGAGGAACAGTCTGGTGCCTGGATATGAGTTACACATTAGCGTTTGTTTTTGTATGCGGTGTCTGGGGTAAAAAAACACAGTCAATTCGTAGCAGCGCGAGCACGGCGTGAGTTACGAAAACACGATTTTTGAAATCAAACTGTTACGATCTTATCGAGACAACATGCAGTATCATATTTCATATTAATATGAGCAAATTGGAAAGGAAATTAGTATTTTCGAGAAGGCGTGGACGAATGATCGCGAAAACACGTACTGCACGTTGTGAATATATAGCACCAAGTACACGATAAAAACCATTACTAGCCAATTGCGGTATCCAATCAGGATACAGGAAGAAAGTTTCCTATCCAGGGTTTACTATTGGAAACGCGGTTGGAAATAAAGTAAGCACTGGGGACGAGGTTGACACACATCGTCACCGACACCACGAAGTAACACTCTACCGTGTTAAACCATATTTTTTTTTCGATTTCCATTTTTTTGGGATTTTTAAACATTATTCATCAAGGCCTACCATTGCACGAAGTTTCAAAGCTTCAAGAGCTTTACTTTAATAATTACGCTAAGTATCCATGGCAACTTTTGCGCAAAAGTGACAATTTTCGTTTTCACGAAGTAACACTCAAGTTCCATTTACCCTTGCAATGCATGGCGCGCACTCTGCTCAAATGCGAGCAAAAACGTTTTCACGAAGTAACACTCTTGTTGTTTGAGCGCGCGCGCTGACCTCCGTTTCCACGAAGTAACACTCTTCTAGTGTTGTAATACATTGAAGCGTGCTACTTCGTGAAGACGAAATTTTACAGTTTCGCAGCTTTTTTGGTTTTACGAACTAGCACTCATTTTTTCCTCTTATTTCTTGTTGTTTTAATACACAAACAAGTCAAAACCAGCAAATTTAATAACATCAATACATCAAGTGTCTACAACGAGAAACTCAACTGAAAATACCATGTAGTTTTGACGCAAAGTGTTGTTCTAGAAGGCGTTCAACTTAAGATGCCGTTTTCTCCGATTGCTAATTTTTACCGGTATGTACATGAGTGTTACTTCGTGGTGTCGGTGACGACATGAGGTAAAACCAACTGCTACCTCAACTACATCAGGTGCTGCATGTGATAGATAACTGTCAACTTCCTTACACCTCATGCACATGACATGCACCTCAGGTTAAACCACGTGTTCCCTCATGTACACCAAGTGCAGCATGTGATAGATGACTGTACATTTATAAAACCTCATGCACTTGACATGCAGTTTTGTGGTGTTGTGAATTGCTGACTGGAAACCTCTTTCACTTGAGGTGCAGTATGTGTGTGTTTCAGCCAGCTGAAACTCTCATCTACTGCACATAATGTGTCAACGTTGGGCAAGACACACACCTCAGGTTAAACTACGTGTTCCCTCATGTACACCAAGTGCAGCATGTGATAGATGACAGTACACTTATAACACCTCATGCACTTGACATGTAGTTTTGTGGTGTTGTGAATTGCTGACTGGAAACCTCTTTCACTTGAGGTGCAGTATGTGTGTGTTTCAGCCAGCTGAAACTCTCATCTACTGCACATGATGTGTCAACGTTGGGTAATACACACACCTCAGGTTAAACCACGTGTTCCCTCATGTACACCAAGTGCAGCATGTGATAGATGACTGTACACTTATAACACCTCATGCACTTGACATGCAGTTTTATGACGTGCTTTGAGGTAGACCGTACTCTGTATCTGATGTAGAAATATGTTGGTGATTTTAAGACCAAAGGACCTCATGAGGTTTAAGTGCAATGAGCGCGATTAACCATTGATGCCCATGAATTGCAGTATATCGTTCCTGATCGTAATATCTTTACATGTGTTTGAGATAAAACGTACAGGGTAATATTGTACCTCAAGTATTTGAGGTATACAATAAACAAATAAAAAACCACCACTGGAGACACGTGAGGTTTAACAAAACGTACAAATGATGCAATCCTTCATTGGGGCAGCGCAACATGCGTATGCTGACAATATACATTGTGCACATCATGTACTTCAAGATGAAGTGTAATGCATAAACTAATATCACCTTAATGCACCTAAAGCTTCCCAAGACACATAAACCTATTGCAAGCAAGGTCCTCCGCCGATTACGGAAGAAGGCCTATCCCTGGTGTTGTTGTAAGCCGCTGTGATGCTTTCAACACATTAAGAAAAGAGAACCACATTTGAAGCAGTAGCACAGCAACCGGCCAGTGACAGTACACAATCACGGTACAAAATCACGACTCTACCGACTGAGCTACCGAACTATCGACAAATGCTGGAAATTCACCTGCTTACGTACCATAAAAGTATTGTGGAGGGCGCTAAACAACCTTTAATGCTGATGTTGTTTGGGAAAAATATTTTTCCCCAAACGATATCCGCATATGGTGTACGCTAGGACGTTTTGGATTTTACTTCTCCTAAAACCATGAAGAAAAAAAATGAATTTGCACGTAATGAAAGTCGGACTTCATTTCCCTTTAAAAAATCCTCCAAAGCCTCAGATAAGAAAAAAACCCGGTTAAATAAGGGAATAAATGTGTGCTCTGGAGGTTTTTATCACTCTGTTTAAGACCACTTAGAGTCTGGGTGCTGATAATTACCCGAGCCTCCGGCGAGGGTAATTATCAGCACCCAGACTCTAAGTGGTCTTAAACAGAGTGATAAATACCGACTGAGCACATATTTATTCCCATTCATAAATACCTTTTTGGTAAAAAATATCACATAATTCGTTAAAAAAATACCGATTTGTTCAACAAGTTCACTTCATGCTTTTGGAAACATCCCTCTAGCAAAATAATGGAGTGTTCAGCTGGCGAGTAAGATGTAAACAGCCCTTTTATGGAGATTGACGCTCGCGTGGCATGTTCTGAGCGATGTCGCGCAGAACGCACCTGGCGCGTTGCGTTTTGAATTTAGAACTATAAAATTCTGACTCACTGGTAGTGTTGCGCATGCTTACGTGAGGATTGTGAACGTTCAACCAATGAAACGGTAAGAGGCACTGGATTTTTAGGGGTCTACATTTTATTGCGACACTGGAAAAGTGTTTAAGACCAGCTAGCCATGTCTTTATCATCCGTTTAAGACCGGCCACGTGACGGGCTCTCGACAAATAGGAATGGCTAAACTGTCTGAGGTATTTATGAATGGTGTTTTGAACCCACATCGCGCGGATCCCTCGCGGTACAAAACCACGACTCTATTGACTGATCTGAGCTATCTAACTGCTTGGCAAATCCTGGAAGCTCATGGCAATATATACTTGCGTTCGTGTCGTATAGGGCGCTCAAAAACCATGTAATGCGGATGTTGTTTAGGAAAAAAAACTTCGCGGTCGGCTTCAGGGTGTCGCCAACTAATAATAATAGTAATAGTAGTGGATATTTATAAAGCGCACGTATCCACCAGGACTGGTGCTCAAGGCGCTACATCATTATTACC
Source organism: Patiria miniata (assembly GCF_015706575.1). Taxonomy (NCBI): domain Eukaryota; kingdom Metazoa; phylum Echinodermata; class Asteroidea; order Valvatida; family Asterinidae; genus Patiria; species Patiria miniata. The sequence goes on along the minus strand of NW_024037064.1, from coordinate 8,373,781 downwards.
CCTGCTCATTGGGCACATGAAACATTCCAAATACCATCTCAGCTCCCTGGGGAGTATGCAACTAGATACACTATATACCCGTTTTTATTTGTCGCCGCTGCTGCTGCTTCATGCTTCTTTGATGTTACGGTTTATTCATTGTATTTAACTAAATCCAATGGTTTTCGTAAAATTACAGTTGCCGGGCAACATTTATGTGGAGAATCAAGGACGCGTTGTTCAGTTGGCTGCTTGGATATGGGTTCGACAGGAAGAGAGTTGTGCCGATGTGACCCACAGTGCGCCCTCTACGATGACTGCTGTGAAGACTACTGGACCAACTGCGTCAATGAGTCATCCTCGGAGTCTCGCATCAGACCGATACTCCACTCCGAATACTCCGAATACTTCGGCTGCGTCTCCCCCATCGATATCGACTCCTTCTACAACCGCTTCGTGGTGGTCGATCGGTGCCCTCTGGATTGGCCTCAGGGCGTCACCAAGAGTCGATGTGAGAGCACAACACTGTCGAGGCAGGAGAAACTCCTAACGCTGTTTGTCAACGGTCCTGGTGACATTGTCTTCAAGAACGTGTACTGCACCATCTGCCATGAGATCCAGGAACAACAACTGCGTCCCTGGACTGTGGAACTTTGGCGTTGTCAGCCAGCTGAAGGGGAGAGTCGACCGGTCCAAATCGGCGGCAATCCAGATTACACCACCTGTTCAAAGTTCCGCATGAAACCTCCCTCCTCAATGCTGTATCACCCTCACCGATGCTACCCCAGTTTCGTCGACAGTTGCCCAGCCAACACGACCGCCCAAGCTGACCAAGTCCAACTCTGTGAAGACTACACCTCCTTGCTGTTCCACAAATACGCAGATGTCGTCTACAAGAACGTTCATTACTTGAATTGTAGCAGCAGCGGCTCTTTAGGCATCCATGATGTGTTTTGTAAACCCCGAACCGGAATTAATGATAGGTTTGACCCCAATCGCTCATTCACCCTCCTCTTTGACTTTACGAGTCGCACGGTACACAGCGTGACGAACGAAGGCACAACAAGCAGGACCCATTCCACACCAGCACTAATAAGAAACTGCAGTCGATGGCAGATCTATGATCCCTTCTTAGACATCTGTCAGGATTTGACTTGTCGTGATGGGCAACCTCCTGAATCATCATCAGGCATGTGTTTGGACGCACAGCCGAAAAAGGCATTAGGACAGTCCAACCTGTCCGAGGATTGCCTAGAAAACTTGATTGCTATGAACAGCAGCGAGATGTCTACCAGCACAGACCTTTGGACGAGTGCAGACATCGTAGATGAAGGTTCAGACAGCCCACGCCACATTCTAAACATCTACACGAGTTTCGCTTTAGCTGATCGCATTCAAAATGCTCTTGATCTAAAATTGTCCAACGTCACAGACGCAGGCAGCTTTGCTTCCCTCTTGTGTAGTAAGGCATCCTCGGTGATTCTGGTAGCTTCAGATCAATCTGAAACCCATAAGGAGGGAATCTGCGAAGGATTTAGCTTTGGCAATATCAGCTTCTCAGACCTGTTAGTGTTGGACGGCGTTTTCAGTGTGAACATTGGTGGATTTGTTTACGACCAGCACGAGTTCATGCATGAAACGGAGTACTTCTTTGACATCAACGACGCCAGCGTCATCAGACGTCAGTCTGTCACGCTATGCAATCCATTTGTTGGAAGTCGTCGTTGCTCTCTCCTCATTTTGTATCCAGACGATTTCTTCCAGTCAACGGATGGTGGCGCCCTCATCCACGCTGAGACTGGTGTTCCCTTCCTTGTTGGCGAGTACTGGCTGCTACCAGATGGCACAGTGCGAGTGTGCCAGATAGTGTGGTCTCACGTTTTGGCCTATGTCAGTTATGTTGGCACTTGTTGCTCTGTATTTGGTCTTATCCTAGGCCTTGTGACGTATGGTGTATTCCCGAGTCTGCGCAACACGCCAGGTAAGATCGTTATGAATCTCATGGGGGCGCTGTTGATGGCCCAGGTATTCCTGATGTTTGGTACGGATCCCCAGTCTTGGTTCTGTGTCCTGCGAGCCGTGTTGCTGCATTTCTGTTGGCTGTCTGTCTTCTTCTGGATGAGCGTCTGGTCCTGTGACTTGGCCTACAATCTCAAGTGCAATGTGAGGCCCGCACGCCCGTCGAGACGGGGTGGGTCGGAGGGCTGGAAGGTCCTCAAGCTGTCGGCCTTCGCTTGGGGTTTACCGGCTGTCATCGTGGTGTCTTGCTTCTTAGCGTCCCAATTCAGTAACGACCGGCTTGGATGGTTCCAGTACGGTGGCAGCAGCTGCTGGATCGTCGTGCCATTTCACTCTGCGATTGTATTCGGCTCTCCTATCGCCTTGTCCATCGCTGTTAATGTGGCGATGTTCGCCTTCACGATCCACACCGTGATTGCCAACCATCGGAGGCTTGTCGCAGCACGTATGGCGAAGCAGACCAAGACCACCGTTCTCATGTGCTTCAAGGTAAGTTTGCAAGACCGCCAAACCAATAGACCTTTTGCATGGCAGCCATCTTGGAGTGGCAGTGACTTTGTTTCACTTGTACATGTACAAGCATATATATCCAAACTTGTTTTGCTCAATCGTTGTTAATGATTTAAATAATCATCATAACTGCAAAAAGGCTGACGGTATAAACAGGATCAAAAGTCGTACAGGGTGGGGTTACATTTCGTCACGGTTTTTACGAAGAGCCACATGTGTCAAAAATTAACCACTTTTTCGATTTTGATTTTTTTTTCCAATATTTTGCTTAGAAACGATGTACTTAACCATTTTGACATATTTCTTTAAGCAAAACATCATTAATTTCCAAGTTACATTAATGTTGCAAGGGGCAGAAGTCTCGATGCATTTTGCGTTTTCACGAAGAGCCACATACATTTTGGCCCCTGGAACATGTACAAAACCTATTGAACGGAAATACGTAAAAGTAGGTCAACTGAGATTTCCGTTTTCACGAAGAGCCACATATCTTTGTTACATTTTCAGCTGTGCGCGCGTACTCACTTATAATGGTTGGGTTACAGTTTACGACTATGTACACCATACGTATTTGTTTGCGATCAGTGGTAAGGTTGGCTCCGGTAATTATTTTATACCTAACAACATTGCCTTTTGACCCGGGACCCGAGGTCACAGATCTGGTGAACCTGATTCATTTTGCAAACGTGTCAAGTTATATTTTGTTCGCATTGCAGATCGGCATGGTCACCGGGGTAACATGGACTTTTTTCATCGTGGCCAACGTGGTCCGGGAGCCTGCCTTGTGGTTCATCTCGGTCCTCGCCAACTCCCTGCAGGGCGCCCTCATCGCCGCCATTTTCCTCCTCAGGGCCAGCGTGCGCAAACTCTGGCGGGAAAAGCTGGCGCGGGCGTATGCGCGCGCGCGTGCATGCCGCCGCAGCTGCTGCCGCCGTGGTGCCGGTGATGATCAGAAACGCGACAGTGACATATGCTTATCTTCCTGTTCTGGCAGCCTAGACAAAGGGGGCGTGGCTATACAGTAGAGGTGGGGTCGCCGGATCAAAAAGTATCCAAACCTTTTGACACCTTGTCGACCACTCCCAGAACATAAGCTTAATTTGTTTTCGCTTGAGCGCAGACAGGGGTACCGTAGCATGCATGTGTATTCTCAATGAACTGTGATTATCTTTGAAATACATGTTCTTCTTCATCTGCTCGTTCTTGTGTATTTGTATCTTCCCGTAAGTGTTCAGTGGTTTCAGCAGCTTGTTAGGGCAGTCTGGTTCCCAGACCAAAATATGTTGACTATTCTTACACGGCACCATGGGCGTCAATCTGTGGGAGAGGGGGGGGGGGGGACAAGTCCCCCACTTTTTCCTGCGGGGGTATCATCGTTTGCCCCCCTCCCCCACACTTTTTCCGTCCCCGAATAAAACTTGTAGCCAACAAAAGCTCAGAAAGTTGGTTCAATGACTCCAAACTGGAAAATAATGTTTAAAAGATGATCTAAGTGGTCAAAAAATGTCTTCATATCGCACCACAGAGCGTCTACAATCCAAAAATTGTTCGGGCCCCTTAAGCGGCCCAGCCAGACCCTACGCCGGTATGCCCCCACACTTTGGAGAAGCGATTGACGCCTTTGCACGGCACCTGACCAAAACATTCAGGATCCCGCCCGTTTCCGAAATTGTCCGGACTTAAATTTACGTTGACACTTGGATATGTGTTGGCGATAGTTCGGGCATTTCCGGTGTAAAATAGTTTTTATTTACCAACAAAAGACCTGTCATGCTTGCCATCAATCTTGAAAATTTTGATTTCATAAATGCATGGCTTTCATTTAAGAAATTAAATGCCAGGCGTATTACCCACGTATCCATTGTAAAATGTGAAATGTTAACGTTGGGTCGCAACTCAAATATTCACTCGTATGAGGCCGTGATGAGGGGCGGGCTTTGCAGCTGTGTCATGTTCAAGTTTTGAATGCGATGGTTACCTGACCCATGATATAGCTATTGTGGGACGTACGTCAGGGAACCAGATTACTTGTAAGAGCTAACTCAAAATGCATATTAGTGAGGTACTTCGCTATATACAATTTTTGGGTGCACGGACCCCTACAGCAATCTCAACTCCTCTTTAGGATTTTGTGTGGTTAACATAATCCGTTTGATAACTCGACGTTTACAGTATGTTCTGTTTGTCTTCAGGAGACAGGGCTACCAGGTACGTATGGCTTGAGAGGGATCCTCATTGGTACGGATATATTAGTATAGCGTAACGTATATATCAATAAGGGAATAAATGTGTGTTTGGGAGGTATTATAACACTCTGGTTAAGACCGGTGGGAGTCTGGATGGGTGATAATTACCCGAGTCGAAGCCGAGGGTAATTGTCACCCATCCAGACTCCCACCGGTCTTAAACAGTGTATAATACCGACCGAACACATATTTATTCCCATTCGTGAAAACCTTTTCGGCAAAAAAAAAATATTTTCGGTCCAAAAATCAAAATGTCAAAAACTAGACGTTGCCAACCATTTTGTTTAACAATTTGACTTCATGCTTTACGAAACACCCCTCTGACTATAATATGGAATGCCCCTCCAAAACTCGTGACCTTATAAGGACATTGGCGTGCGCGTCGCGCGTACTGCGCGATGTCACGCAAAACGCAGCTGGGCTGGTTGTATGAATGCCCTCCACAACTCGTTACCTTATAAGGACATTGGCGTGCGCATCGTGCGTACTGCGCGATGTTGTGCAAAACGCAGCTGGGCTGGTGTAGTGTGAATTTCGAACAATGAAATACTGATTCACTGGTAGTACATTGCACATGCATACGTAAGGAATGTGAGCGTTCAACCAATGAAACGTTAAAAGGCACCGGATTTCATGGGACTCCAAATTTCATGTGACACGTTTAAGACCGGCCTCGTGACGGGCTCTCGACCAATAGGAATGCGTAAACTGTCTTAGGTATTTATGAATATGTAATTAAACTATGTATCTATTTTGATGTTTATTAAAAACAATTAGCAGTACATGTATGCACAATTTGTTATTGAAGGTAATCAATGCCCCCAAAAATGTAAAGTTTCATTTGTTTTGAAGGGTGAAATTGGGTCAAATTGAATTGTAGACGCTGCAGAGTCAACCTCGTTCCCAGGGCTTACGTTCTTTTCAACCTCGTTTCCAATAGTAAGTCCTTGATAGGAAATTTTCTTCCTGTATCCTGATTCGATTCTGCAATGGATTTATATCGTGTACTTGGTGTTGTTATTTCCAATGCGTATTTCGTGTTTTCACGTTCATTGTAATTACTACGTCCACGCGCCTTCTCAAAAATATTCCTTTCCTTTCAGATTTGCTCACATTAATATGAAATGGGTTTTTTTTTACTCGCCCTGTATAATCTTAGAGTTTTTCTTCAAATTCTTCTGAGTAGTGTTTGTATATATAAAGTTATGGTCCAAAGTGTGTGACATTGTTCTTTTTCTTGTTGCCTTAGCATAAGTACTTTGTCATTTTATGGGCTAAGTATCTTTAAGAATGACTTCACTGATGTTTTTGTTTGTATTTGTTGAGCAGGTAGTTTGCTGGTCATAGCTACTCTTGCAGGACAACTGCATTTTATCAGAATTACATTGTGTAAAGTCATAGAAGCCAGATGTAACAGTGACAGGGAACAAAAAGTGATCCCCAACATTTTCAGCAGCCTTTTATCTCGGGAGACCTTCCCTGTTACTGGTGGATTCTATCTCTTGTATATATATCCCTTGGAAACTATAAAAAAAAAAAATAATAATAATAACAAAAAAAAAGAAAAAAGTCAGCAAATCAAAGTTTTAGGTTGCACCGTGTGGTGAGAAATCCCTGTGAGTTTGTTGGGTTCGATAAGACAAAACCAAACATTTTAAACGTTTAAAAATTTTCTTGTTCAGTATATATGATTGTATAAAAAAAAAGAACGTTAACTGTAACTCAGAAACACAGTCCGTTGTGTATACTAGTACGTAATATAGAGTGAATAAAATAAAGTGGTCCAGCACAAATCTACTCGTTAACATAATTTCATAATTGTTTTATTTCTGTTTTTTTTTATTACAAAATAATGGCACCAATAATTGATTAAATTTTTAATGGCAATGTTAAAAAAAAATGTACGAAACTTGGTGTGACCTCAATAAAATATCTTTATTTTTTTTTTAATTGTCAAAGGCAAGTTTTGCAACGGCGGCCCTTTTCGTGGAGTGGTTAACACCCGGTAGAATACTTAACCAAACTGGAAAAGGACAATAGTGCAAATTAATTCACCCTCCTATATGGAAACGTGCATTCTGAGTATTTTGTAATCACCTAGCTGGCTAAGATACCATGTTGAGTATTAGCAAGCTTAATTTTGTGGAAAGAGGGTAGGGTTTGAATGTGCGGGAGAAATTATAGGGTAAAACAGCGACAAAGACAACCTGTACAACCCCCGGGGGTGGTGAGCAAGATTGCGACGTCTCTTAGTGCAAACAAGGTAACACGGAAAAAAATGAATTTCTTCAAAAGTACTTTCAAAATCACCACCAAAAATATTAATCTGATGAAAAAAAGACTGCTTGAGGTTGCAAAAGTCATTTTGGAATTGACTGTCATTTACAAAAGTCAATTTTGGAAATTGAATGAAATTTGTGGGAAAAATGGAGGTGTCCTGAACTGCATGATTACCAACAAATCTATCGTCAACAAGTGTTGAGCTTGCATTCTCAATTGAGCCCTGTGTTTTATCTACAAAGCTGTGCTTACTTTGGTAGATATAGTTGGTGGATGTCACAGATTAACACAATTACATCAGATGTACCTACAATCATGTGATTTTAGGTACATGTAATGTACAAGTATCACATACATGTACATGTATGAGAAAGTTGTGTCCATTTTAGTACCAACCAATAAGTCAGACACGAAAAAATGCAGATGTGAAACTACATTCTCCATTGAGAGCTGTGGTATATCTACAAGCCATGTGCTACTTTTGGTAGATGTGTTTTAAAGATTAAAAAAAAAATTACCTAAAAACCATGTGATCAGTCACATGTTACTTCATTTGTACATTTGTAACTGCCTAAAGACCATTCACTGTTCACTGGAGGAGGCCCCTTCAATTTGGGCCATTCACAATGCAGTGTGCCACCAAGAGTTTGCCAAGGATAGTCCATTTTTCAAGTTTATGGTCGACTAAGCATGGCCAATTTGAATGAGTGTCAGTAGACAACTTGAGCTAATTTGTTATAGATTAGGGCATAGCGTTCTGCCACCTTACAAAAAAAACACCATTATTGATAAAGAAAAGGGCAAACATATACTCAAATCATACGCTAACGAAACTACTGACCGGAAAAACTAAATTTCAAATGTCCCGCACTGCGAATTTGTCGACCATCTCCTACAATGCACTTGGAAATATGAACTCTCCGTGACAAACTCTTGGTGGCGCACTGCATCGTGAATGGCCCGAATTGCAAAAGCATCGTGTGACAAGCTTCTGTTCAGATATTCCATCACGGGACATTTGCTTTGTGACTTTTAACTTTCTCTGCCGCATCCTAACATCAGTTTGTTGCTTTTCAAGTAACTTACCAATAAAACCCATCAATTTCGGTGGATAGGGTTTTATCAAACGTACAAAATCACACGATCAATTCAGTCATCAGATCCTGATAAAATAATAATTAAAGTAATATTCACATAAACTTAGTTTCGTGAGCTGTTCTGTGACATTGGGAGCCTTGCTGATAAACCCATAACCACCCCAAAAAAAGAAAAAAAAATGATCCAAATAAAAAAAAAAGACACGAAAAACCTAGTAGATAGAGCTGGCCCGAGAGCACACCATACTCAAGTCAATGATTCAGCATGGCTACTCACTAGAACTGTTTCATGCATAACTGGCTGGAACTAGCAGCTCTTTTTGTGTTACGGGATATCCTATACAAGAGCACTGCCCAGTTGACAGTAGTCAGGCAGTTTGGTACACAATATGATGGAATTGTTCATTTGATGATAAAAGCATGACATTGGGGCACAGTCAGAGTATGCCATAGGGAAAATACTTGGCTATAGGGCCATCGCAGATTTGTCAGATAAAGAAATATCATAGAATAACATGCAATGGCCGCCTTTCAGAAATTTTTGAAAATTTCATGGTAGGTCAAAAAAAATAAGTCTCCGGTTTCTGGTATGGAGCTTGCCCAATAAGTGGTGCGGCGACGCGGCTTTTTTTTAACCTGTTTTTTTTTGCTTCAAATGTCGGCTGATGACTGCAAATGGTGCCCGACTAAACTTTGTGCAAATATATGGGAGTCTAGAGAGGCCACATAAAGCTTATTCTCGATCATAACCCCATCTAAAAACACATTTAAATTGTGCAGCAGCAGGATTTCAGTCAAACCAGTGAGTTTGGCAGTTTGAGATATCATCTTTCATTGGAAAAAAAAACCTTTTTCATTTTGCCGACGCGCATGGCTTCAGCGACGCGCGCGCATACCAGAAACCGGAGACTTTTTTTTTTGGGCTTTATCCTATGATATTTTTCACAGGACAAATCTGAGATGGCCCTACAGCCAACTATTTTTACCCATGACTGTGTGCCAAATTTCATGCCTTTACACATAAACTGAACAATCTTTAATCGCCAACTTGCTGTACTAGTCAATGTGACAGTCAATTAGTGAGCGACTCGGTCAGTCAGTGTGATAGGTACAAAATGAATACTTGGATGCTCTTCGGGACCAAAAGTCAGTCAGAATTTTCAACAGGTTAGGGACAGCTTCCTCAAGTAACAACAAACAACAACAATTATAAGTGGAAGAGCCTAGGTTGCCAATTGGGACAATATTGGGTGCGGACTCCCAACTCGACTACAACTCTCTCTAATCATATCGGCTCCATGTACAAGTACCTCTAACCCCCTTAAGTGATTTACTAGCAACCTTCCTCACTCTTGCAAAATCCAACACCATATGGTAAACTCTACACCCAAACTGTTGGACTCTGATTGTGGTGGTATGCCTGACCTTTACTAGTCCAGTACTCGATCCAACAGATTCCAACAAAACATGCAGTTGGATTTTGCAGGGTTGGGGATGGTTGAAGTTCGTACGAAAAACAGAGTTGGCAGAGACTACTGGTAGAGACATTCGAATGCATTGCTGACGATGCCTGATGCTCATGCAAAGACACTTCTGCCTTTTGCTCAAAATCTAATAAGTAGCGCGTACTTCGCGCCAACCAGGACGCGCACCCAGTGTGTCCTGGTGTAGTCAAAAGTAGTGAAAAAGCGCCCTCTCTTGTTCACACACGGACCCCATTAAGGCAACCCTACCTCTGCCACTGAACCTCTGGTGGATATACAAGTTGTATTCAAACTACGCACCGTGCTGTTATCACTTTAACTTGACCGCCAACTTGCCACCGTCTTTTTTCATGGCCCGTTGCTGCTCTCGTTCCATCTTCTTCCGGTGTTGCTCGGCGGACCTTCGGTCGCGCTCGGCTTGTTTCTTCTCCTTGATGACGCGGTCTGCGTCCCAGGACAAGTCCACGGCGCTTGTTTCGTCTTCCCACGTGCCGTCGTTGTCCTCATCCCATGTCGATAACTCTGACTGTAAACCGAGGGACAGGAAATATTGCTATACCTCATACATATTCATGATTGATCGAGAGCTGAGTTCCCAATGGTCCATTATCCATCATGTGATATCCCCTAGTGTTGCTGTTTACTGTGCCTGCAAGTCTGTGAAGTTTCACACACACAAATAAGCAGGCGTATTAGACTAATGCACAGGTTACCCTTTAGCTAGTCTACGACACGTGCACTTTACGAAGCAATCATGGAACTAGCGCACGGGGAAGTAGTGCGCATTCACAAACATCGCCCAAGCTACATGTACAGATGGGGGAACATGCACAGCAACATTTTGCCCAGAAACTGATGCGTAATCTGACACAATGAAGGTGAATACGTACGAGGTTTAGTAAAACAAATTCACCATGGTTGATTTTGGGTGGATAGCCGAGTTTAACTCCCCTTGGTATTGGAATTTGACAAATTAAACCAGGCTCCATGGCTTCGCCTCGGGAACTAGTTTGTCAACTACCAATACCTTGGGGAGCTTATAATGACTATCATCACTCAAACCATGTTTTACTTGTATACTGAACAGACAAAGCTAAAATGGACTTTGTTATGACCACTACAACGTAGGTGGCGCTTTATCGGTGCAGCAGGTCCTCGGACCACAGTACTTGTACATTTGCTGTTCCTTGCCATAATGTTGTAAGAAAGGCTAAATAAATAATAATAATAATTATGAGACCTCGTGGGAGGGCCACACTGCATGCATGCACTAGTTGGTGCCAGATGAAGTGAATAGGTGAAATGTTCTCTTCATTCTGAAAGAGCACAATCTTGGATCATCTACATAATTAAGAGTGGCACTTCGTGGCTGTATGGGGCATAATAGGTTTAAAATTTCTGTCATGTTTAGCAAACAAAATCTTGGAGTGCACTTCTTACCGAGGCAATAGGTGTGATATCTACATTCATCGACAAGCGATTTGACATCCCGCTATTGGGCAACCCTGCTCGAGTCCGATCTTTTTTCCTGATCAAAACCTGTGAAAACAGATCAAAACAAAACCAAATCAAAGGTTAGGTTGACTACTCAATTGACGTTTTATGTCTGACACAGCCCATAAATGCATTTCACTTTTCTCTAAGTGTTACTAGTCCATCTCTTGCACATCATCATTAACCCTAAGCCACCCCAATCCTACAAAATCCAACTGCATGTTTTGTTGGAATCTGTTGGAGTGAGGAGTGCACTAGTAAACTGATTAAGCTTTACATGGGGTCAGGCACACCACCATAATAAGAGTCCAGCTGTTTGGGTGTTGAGTTCACCATATGGTGTTGGATTTGGCAGGAGTGAGGAAGGATCCTAATAAATCACTCAAGGGGGTTAGGGTTAAAGGCTACGACTCCTATGTTTTGAGACCCAGCTTATATTGCGGCCCTGCCTATTAAATGCACCCATCTTAACCTAACCGCCTATATCTTTTTTGCTAGGATCCATCCTCAATCCTTAAAATCCTTTAATTGCCACCATGAACAAACTGGATACATCCTCAATCTTCCATAATCATCCATTATTTCTTGAATTTGCTCAGTGGAGGTGTGACCATTGCCTCAATCCTTCCAAATCCTTCAACAATCACTGTACTCGATTCAGGCAGTGCCGATGACATTCAGAAGCAGCGCGGATGATAGCGAGCGCAATGCAGGGCTCAATTATGCACATAAACAATGTACAGCCTACAAATTCGACACATTGCATCCTCCAAAATCAACTAATACAATTTTACCATTCAGCTTCAACCCTCCAAAATCCTCCAAAACCGGCTGAAGGATTTTGAAGGATTAAGGATGGTAGGGTCAAACATGTAAGAAAGTGAACAGGTCTAAGATAAGACTTACTGTTTTTTTTAAGGTCGGTGCCATGTCACTGAAGTAGTCCATCTCTGGCACATCGTCGCTATCAGCAGTGACTCCTCCCCCTACTGAGGCCCCTCCCATTGGAGCCGCACCCATGGGCGTGGTCCCTGGGCCTGTATGGGGGTTGTTAGGTTCTATGATGATACCTGTTGGTGCACCTGCGTAATCCCAATCATCCCAATCTGCAATATCTACCTGTAATGAAAATTGTGGGGGAAAAGTCGCCGGTTAACAAGTTATGACATGAATTTTACACCCAGGGTACATTTCATCGTGTCCGTGCAACGAGATCGTATCTCCTAAAATGGGTCGTACTTGAAACAAGAGTTTCAGAATGTCAAAAGGTCGTCGTCACTTTAAATAACCCGGATTTACACACAAAGTCAATGGACGTCGAGATACGAATTTGTTGCACGGAGCATATTCTCGCTAGATATGACTTAGTTACAGAATGACCTTGTTGCACAGACGCGACAATTTTTTCCACATCTATTCCTGTACGTTGTACTTTATTACTAATAATATGGACCATGCTTTTCCTGAGATTTCTAGTCCTAAGGCTCCTCCCCAACCGCAATTTTTTTTTTTGTGTTTCCAGCAACCAAGCCTTTCCTACATTCAAAGTGTACAGAGGGTCAGTAGTTGATTTTCAATGATTCTTGGTTTTAATTTTACATTTGATTTTTAGAATTTTAGGCAACTGGACCGTTGAGACAACTCGACTCGGGACAGCTGGACTGTTTAGACAACTGGACCGTTGAGACAACTCAACCATTGAGACAACTCGACCGTTCAGACAACTCGACCGTTCAGACAACTCGACCGTTCAGACAACTCGACCGTTCAGACAACTCGACCGTTCAGACAACTCGACCGTTCAGACAACTCGACCGTTCAGACAACTCGACCGTTCAGACAACTCGACCGTTCAGACAACTCGACCGTTCAGACAACTCGACCGTTCAGACAACTCGACCGTTCAGACAACTCGACCGTTCAGACAACTCGACCGTTCAGACAACTCGACCGTTCAGACAACTCGACCGTTCAGACAACTCGACCGTTCAGACAACTCGACCGTTCAGACAACTCGACCGTTCAGACAACTCGACCGTTCAGACAACTCGACCGTTCAGACAACTCGACTCAGGACAGCTGGACCATTGAGACAACTCGACTCATGACAACTCGACCGTTGAGACAACTCGACCGTTGAGACAACTCGACCGTTGAGACAACTCGACCGTTGAGACAACTCGACCGTTGAGACAACTCGACCGTTGAGACAACTCGACCGTTGAGACAACTCGTTGTCTCAACCCTTGAGTTGCCCTAATCATCGTTGTCTCAACGGTCGAGCTGTCTCAAGTTGATTTTTGTCAATGGTTGAGTTGCCTGACCCCCGAATTTTCTATAACTTGGCCTACAAAATAGGTATTAGCACAAAAGTGGAATCAATAAAAGCTGTATGTATCTATCACCTTTCAAATAAAAAAGGGGACCTACAAAAGTATGCTTCAACCTGTTTCACACATGGGACCAAGGCTGTTTTTCTATCGATCATTTGACCAGTCTAGGCTACTGACATTTGTCTTACCATGTTGAACAAAACTAAGTATGTCCAGTATTTGGATTCTCTTTGTCTATTCATACCGTATACATGACTCACGTTTCTTTCATCGAGTGAGTTGCCTGCAGCTGCTGGGGTGCTGATGGTGCCGGTAAGCATTGGCAAGTCGGTGTCGCTTTTGTTCCGTCGGTGGAATCTGCTGAAGAGGATGCGCTTCAGGAAGCCAAGAACGGCAACAAAGAAGGTGCAGAGGAACCACTTGTTGCATCGGAAGGTCGCCATTGCTGATGTGACCCCTGACCTTTGCTGACAACCTTTTAGAATTCTGTAAAACAGACAGCAATCTGTTGTTTGCACATTGAAACGTGGCTACAACACCATATCATCAAATGGCATTTGATTATCATAAACCCCCTCTGTCTTCCAAAATAATTAATCATAATATGAATAATCCACAACTGCTGTCAAAAAGGACCACTGGCACTAGGCCTAAAATATAAGATAGTGGATATTTTGCCGGAGGTAATGACGGCAAACCAACGATTACTAAAGGTTTGCCGGCGGCAATCCATAGCAACAGAGGGCGCTGTACTCTTTAAAATAGGGCTGAATTATAAGATGTATTAAATTCCCACCAAAAGTTGTGTAGCACATTTGGTATAATGGTTAAGCAAAGGCTCTCATAAGCGGGATGGCTCGCGTTCGATTCCCAGACCGCACCAAATTTTTAAGTTTTTTTTTCTCATCCCCAAATAAATAAGAATATTCTTCTTGTATTATTTTAACATGTCTCAAACATTTTTTGCAGAGTATTACATTTTCTTTTTCAGATTTGTGGCTCTGGAGGTTTTTTTTTAAAAGGGAAATAAAGTCCGAAATTATAAAATGGTCTGATTCCCATCTTGTAAATACAAAAATACAACGATAGTTTTGGCATGGAGCCAGACTAAAATTTGTCACCGGAAAATGTTTAAGTACAAAAAAACAGTAACTGCGCATGTTCAGTGCATATCCGGCAAACTAACGTTTACTGAAGGTTTGCTGTCTCCGGCAAAATATACACTGCCTAATATAAATAATCCACAACTGCTGTCAAAAATTACCACTGGCACTAGGCCTAAAATATAATTCTTTAATTGCCTCGTGAGTGGTGGCATGACCGTTACGGTAGTTGTAAACAGAGACGAGGTACCAGTACCAGCCGCCAGGTACTTCACGTGACGGCTGTTGGATGTTGTACTCAGCTAGCTTGAGACTTGAGTAACAGCTCCCAATCAAGCATGCCAATCATGCCAATGCAGTGTCATTGACCATGTTGACTGCGTGACTCTAGACTTTGAACACAATTAACATAAAAAGTGGCGTCTGGCAAAAAGAAGATCAATATAATTTAGAGAAGATTGCCTGAGGCCGAGGTTTCGAATGTCATTTTAAGTAGGCCCCTGGCCTAAGCCCAAGTAAAAAAAAAACATATTTCTCGTCCCCACCCGCTTACTTTTTGGAGGCTGCCTGGATTTTTTTTAATTGTTTTTTATTTTTGAAAAATGCAGTAAAAAACACCGAAAAAGTCCACAAATTCATCGGAAAATAAATAAAACTGTTCATTGTAGACCAATACAACTCTAAATGACCCTGAAAATATGTTCAGTTCTTTTGTCCAATTTGTCTCTCATTTTAAAAGTGTCTTTGAACAGTGGAAATACCAACGATTGCAGGAAATTTCAAAATGGCGGTCATCTTAAAAAAATAAAAAAATAAAAAATAAAAAGCTCCTCTTCCTCCTTTTTTTTTCAAAAACCTGGACGAGGAACATGTTTTTTTAAAAATTCGGCCTAACAAGTAACAATTTTTTCAGCAACTCCCATTATTTTTGTGTTGCTTCGTTCTCAAGAAGACCCCGCCCACTCAGTATCCGCGTAGCTGGCAATGGACTTGAATTGTTTGTTTTCCAGTGATTCCAACCTCGTAGCCAGAGAGTTTAGGGGTGTAAATTCCGAGTGGCGGGGTATTCTGCAATTACTCCAAATCAAAAAGACATCGCCCCATTGCCCCCAAGCCACGTTGCGGTAATTTGACAGTCAGGCAATCGTGTATAGTGTACATGGTGTAGGGCCCCTGTTTTGTTTTGATCAAATTAGACTAGAGTCAAAAATGATTTTTTTTAAATTTTATTGCTAAAAAATCACCTTTACAATCAAAAGTAGACGTTTTTCCCAATTTTAATGACACCCGTTTAGCAATTTTGAACAGATTCTTGGAGTAGAAATCACGATTTTCCTGCGCGGTTTGTGCCTTGCGATTCAGCGCGCCGTGCGTGCTCACGGTACATCGCGTGGTGATCGCCATCTTTGTTTTCGGGTTGCGTGTTCGGGATCGCCGCGCTGTCATCGTCATTTTACACCCAAATTTCCTCCCCCCCCCAAATCCAAACCCTGCCCTCTATCTATGACATACCTATTAATTGAGAATGTCGCCAACTAGTTTGGTAGGTCCAATAATTTTAAAGTGGATTTGTTCCCTTTTTATAGGAACCGGGCCCTACACTTCACGATAGACATGATTGACGATCGCCGACAGTCATCATGGTCATGCCTGTTAAAAAGTGTTATAAATTATCGGCTCACCTTTATGAAAAGAAATCACAGGGACAGAATTGACACAAAGCGAACTTCCAACTAATAAAATAACGTAACTTATTTCCCTATATTATTAGTAAAAGTAAAACGGCATTCATATGTTTGTGCCACGTCCCAAAAAAATACCAACTTATGCTCGCCACTCATGCCAGTTGGCTGTCATGTTGATTGCGCCCTCTATAGATCACTTTGAGAAGCAAGCAAATCGTACAAGAAAGAACATTATATATTGTAAACCACATGAAATTTACATACAAGTTAAAGTAGGGCACCTTGTGAGTATCTGTAGGCATATAGGCTAGACTAATTCGGACTATTCACATTCAGTGACATTTTGGTAACTCGAAAGAGCTAATCCCTCCTTTCCTTAAAATGAAATATAACGCAACGTATCGCAGTTTCTGTTGACGATACAGTGGAGTAAACCTATGTCGGCAAGAGGGGCGGGGACCGGGGGGGGGGGCACGTTGCTTAAACTGCCCGGCCGTGGAAAATCGAAGGGGCGGGATTTTTTTTTTTGGGGGGGGGGGACAGTGGACACCACTATCTATTACGTACGCTACTAGGTACGGGTCTGGGAGTTGTTCATAATGTACATCTTATTATGCACTCCGCTTAAATGCTTCACTTAGCTTTTTTCGTAGGCCCTTTTCATTATCTCCGTTTTGAAGTATCAATATACTCTATGTCTCTTGGAAACTTCGAATAAATACTTCCCAAAACGCCTTTTTTTTTCTCGCCACTAAAAAGTTGGATGGGAATTATCCGCACATGGTCTGTACGGGCAACATCTCAAAACCCGCGAACGGCCGGCCGTCGAAACTGAAGTGCCGTATACAAATTAATGACAATTGATGGCAAATCACAAAGTTGCCTGCATGTGGCACAGATGTCCTAATAAGACTATTATGGAAAATCACGTGAACAATGATAACATCAACACATTCAGTCCAGAAAACAAACAAAGGATGTCCATTTAAATGGGTGTCCGTTACTTTTGCCTGTTAACGTGGGGGGCTTGAACAAGTAAT
Source organism: Patiria miniata (assembly GCF_015706575.1). Lineage (NCBI taxonomy): Eukaryota > Metazoa > Echinodermata > Asteroidea > Valvatida > Asterinidae > Patiria > Patiria miniata. The sequence goes on along the minus strand of NW_024037064.1, from coordinate 8,356,511 downwards.
TAAGGAAATCCCCCAATATGTAATAACGTTTTGATGTATACTATAAACAACCATAATCTCTCATTTTTGAGGATTTCTTTGAACTTCGCCTAAGTTTGTTTTGCCCAATTTACGGACGCCTCACCCCCCGCCCTTTCTCGGCTTACTAACATTATTTATCATTATTCATATGATTTTCCACATTGTTGTACTAGGGTAACTGTGCTGTTTGTGAATATGGAGCTCAGGCTTGGCAACTAATTAAGACTATTCCTTGGTCCACAAATCCGTATTTGCAAGGTCGTAATTAAAATTCGTTTTTACCCAATTAACTCCAACGGATTTTTCACCATTTTTCTTGTGGAATGCCAAAATAAAATTCCAACATTATTTTTGAAGATGTGAAGAAAAGGTATATGCGCGCAACTTTTGGTAACCATTTAGGACCTGTCATACATGTGTAATTATCCAGTCATTATGCTTCAAAAAAGTTATTTGAGGATACCAAAATAGAATCCTCTAAACAGACTTCCCAACAAATAAAAGAATATGAAATATACAAAATCAAGGGAATACAAATATTACACGGCGGCTATTATGCAAATCTGACACCCTTCCCAAAAGAATTTCAGGTGTGACACCTTTTACTTCTATATGGCTATGCCTAGTTTACCTTGAACTAGTCGGTCACAATTCAGACCATTTAACCATCTGACTAGATGGAATAATTGTATTTACATGATTCAGAATTGACTGACGGCTGCGATTTTGTCATCATGTGATTGGTCTTCATGTGACTAAATCATGTTACCGATTAATTAGGCTTATAATTTGCAATTTATTTGCAAATGGTGAAAAAAAACCCGTACTGGTGACCCAGTGTTTAATGGTAAAATCGGAAAGGTGTGCGACATCCAGGCATCCTTTACAGCAAAGGATTAAATATAAACTTCCCCCAGCAATATGCCTATTATTGATCGTGCCTTCAATTTTACAACGTAATGTTTAACGCATTGGCCAAGAGACGTGTGCAACCATTCGACCGTACGTGCCACTGCAAACGACTGAATTCATGTTTACAGCGAAAGGCTTCGGTTATGAGTTCAAAGTTCAAGTGTGTTTGTACTTACATTATTATAACTGCAACATGCAGCTGCAATGACGTAGATCATTATTGTTGGCTGTGACGCACTGGGGTTTTTCCCAACCCTGAGAAGCGCCATTTTGTTTTTGTGATGTAGTTCCTGCATATTTCTCGTTTGTTGAGGACTGAGCTTGGTTGGTAAGATAATTGAAATATTATTACAAATTGTAAAATTGGTTGCTTATGAAAGGCATGACTATGCTAGAGTTGTGGTGCATACGAGTTTAATATACTTCATAATTATCACATGCCTACAAAAAGCATCGTATATTAGGGCGTCCCTTTTTAATTCCATGATTCACAGGTATTTTTTTTTTTGGGACCTTGTGGGAGCTAGGGTCGGTCGGTCGGGAGAACAAAAGATGGGAATCAAAAAAATACTTGCTTTTTTCCTGTAAATTATGGAGATTTTAATTTTTTCTCCGATTTTTCTTGGTGGGAAATTCCAGACAGGGTCGGCAGCATAAAAAAGGTTGTTTTTCTTAGTAGGTCGGGAGCCAAAAAAGAGTCGGTCGGAATTGAGAACCACGGAATTTAAAAGGGAAGCTCTAATTAATGTCTTTAAGCATTATTGACCAGTAAACTTGAAATCAAGTCGGTAACTTGCTGGTTTTAGTTCGGGCGCCCGCTGCTAGGAGAAGGATTATATGAGATAAATACGCGCAATGAAATGCTTTTTGTATTTAATGCTTTTTGCATAACTTTCTATACACATTTTTTTGGCCACAAAATCGACCAAAACCACACTTCTGCTTGGATTATATTTATATTTTGGGAGGTTGTAAATATATAGGTCCTGATTCAGAAAATTTCAAAACCTCAAAACGGTCAGTCAGTTCCTACCCAGAGTGACTTCATATGCCCTTCGTGCGAATACAACTTCTGCAACTTTGTCCGGGTTTCGTGGGAGCATGTCTCAAATGGGAAAGATCGGCGGGATTTTCTTACTTGTTACACTTCCCCCAACCATTTGCCTTATAATGCAATACCTTTTATAACCTTGTCGGCCAAGAGACGCGCATCGATGCAGCAAAAGGCTTCGTATGTGTTCAAAGTTCAAGATTATGTGTGTTTACATAATATTACAGATTAACTGCCTCTACGTATAGCCGTTATTGTTGGCTGTGACGCACTGGTTTTTCCACCTCGAGTAGCGCCATTTTGTTTTTGTGATAGCTCCTGAATTTGGTTGTTTTTTGGGAGGTAAGTTGGTAGAATAATAATTAAAATTTGTAAAACTGGTTGCAAATGAAAGTAAAGACATAAACAGACAGAAGTGTTATTAGTTCTCACAGATACGGAAATCGTATGGAATTCCACTGGAATGTTATGAGAAGGAATTTCCACATGAAAATATCAAAATGAAAATCAAAGGGAATAAGAGGAAATTCCAAGTATCACGAGGGACAAAATTTAATGACCCCCCAAACAGTGAACTTAGTTGGCGATATAATCTGTGTGTTTACAACTAACGTGACTGTGATCTTCTTGGCTTGAAAACCGTATTATGCAGTTAGAAATGAGATCGTAGATCTTCCAATGCTATCTGTAGAAATTATTGTTGATATCAGAAATCTTCTCCCCCAGTCATTTATTCCATAAAAACACGGGCAATTATGTTTATTTAATAAGTCAAATTTAGCAGACATAACTTTATTAGATTTGGTATGTCGGCCCTTCTATCTTTTGGCTGGTCGGTCGGTTAGGGTGTTTTTTTACAGTGTGTAAAAAAAAATGCAAACAAAATATAACGGAATGCCAGACGTAGAGTGTGTAACTGACATAAATCATATAGGTACGGTTTCAAGGATACGTCTTTCCACTTGAAAATGAGACATCGAACGTCAATCCAATTATTTTTTACTGAGTTATGAGTAATTTTCCCTGAGAGGTAAAATTGACCATGAGACCAAGTTTTCAATTTAAGGCATAGGGACAAAGGTAGCCTAAATTGCCTCTGTGTGGATATTGGACTGACCTACCAAAAATGTTTTAGCGAGTACTATACACTTTCTTGCTATCACCTCATGCTAAAAATGTTTAGCATGCAAACATGTTTACAAACTGATACCAAGAAAGTGTTTAAAATTGTGTTTTCTGACTATTAAACACATTTTTGTAGGCCAGGCAATTATCCCACGGAGGCATTAGGCTACCTTCATCCCATGGTCAATTTGCCATCTCTTGGAAAATTACTCATAACTCTGTCAAAAATTATCAGATTTGGACGTTTGAAGTGGAACGACGTATCATTCAAACCATATCTACATTATCTATGTTGGTTGCACATTCTACGTCAGGCATGCCGTTATATTTTTTTTTTGATTTTTTTGATACACACTGTTAGATCTTCAGAGTTTACAGCAGATGTCAATAAAGGTGTCAACATTTTTTTTTTCTATTGGTAGATTAAATTGTGAAACAGAAATGGACGAAGAATTCAAAACGCCAGCGGAGCTAAAGCCTAGCCCGGGCTTAGCTAAGGACCCCTTCACAAAATTTGGTTTTCAGTCATCCATGCTAGGTGAGAATTTCCAGGATACAGCACTTTTAACATTTTTTACACAGAATTATAAACAGTTACCAAAGCAGGAAAGGGCTCCCCATGCCCAATAAATGATTCTTTCAGGTTTCAATTACTTCAGCATTAAGAGCGTCTCGTGCATGCCCTTAAAAGGCAAACGTAATTGTCAGTTTTCTATATCCGCACCACTTTACAAAACGCGACTGCATGGTAAAACGCAAGAAACTTGCTTTATGTACTCGATATACATGTACAGGGTAAGTGAATAAAATGGAAACCCAAATTCCGGGACCATGTTTTAGTGAATTTCTGCATGTAGCACTTTAAATATCTAGGATATGAATCCCCAATTCAAAAGCTCAGTCTTTTAGCGTACAAGAATCATTCAAATCACTCATGTTAGGGAGTTTAAAACACAACCATCGTTTTAAAGTTCTCACCAACGATCACTAAAGGTTATGTTCTTTCAGCAATACGAAAACAAATCTCATAGGGCTGTGTTTGACTTGTTTTCGTTTTGCTGAATGAACGCACAGGTTTTCTTTTAATTGGGCTTTCATATCCTAGATTTTGAAAGTGCTACATGCAGAACTTCACTAAAACAATGGTCCCGACATTTGGGTTTCGTTTTTTTTCACTCACCCTGTACATGTATATCGAGCACAATGTACCAATGAGGTTGAATACGGTTATACAGGACGTCCTGAAAAAAAATGGTGCATGTAAACCCCTCCATTTTTGCTAATTTACAACAAAATTTTCTGCGGATGTTTACACCATCTTCAAGGTAATAGATTTAGCTTGAGAATACCGTTGTTTCATTGAGATTACTTTTGTAAATCCAAAGATATGTTTGAATAACGGCAAAGCCATGAGACACCCATTTTGTGCCACTTTCTGTGAAGCAGTTAAAATCAGTATAGTCCTAGTAAAAAAGCTCCTAGTAAATCTCTTCACTGTTATTGATTTTAACATTTTTAAGCAAAGTGTGCAATATTTATTTTTATTTTATTGGACTCTTTCATTAAAATTTTAAAGAAGTGAACCTATCTGTACTATTAAATTGTTTCAACATAACAACAAAACTCTATTATTGTCGTGTGAATGGAATGTTTGTCTTACACCCATAGGGATAATCTTATCAAAAGAGCCATACTGGCATTGTCTGATCTTTTAAAGCACTCGCTTCCAAAAAGTAGCACAGAATGTTTTTTTGGCTTTGCGGTAATTCAAACATATCTCTGGATTTACAAAAGCAATCTTAATTAAACAAACGGTATTCTCGAGCTTAATCTGTAACCTTGAAGATCGTGTAAACATTTGCAGTAAATTCCGGGAGTAAATTGGCCAAAAAGGCGGGGTTTATCATGCACCATTATTTTCAGGACATGCACCCTGTATGTGTGTTTGTCAAAATACTGGTATTTTGCCTAAAACTATGATTTTAGGTACTCTTTTGACACGTTGTTTTTACACGGTCTAATGCAAGTGTGATGTGAGTTTTTGTTTTTAAGGATGGATCGAATTCAAATTCAGATGTCAAAATGCATGTGCTTAGCCTTAGATCGAAACCAGCGCACGTCAAAAAAGTATAGATTCATGAGATATTCCGTTTTCAATTGTGAAACAGAAATGGACGAAGAACTCAAAACTCATTTTTTTTTGTATAGGATGGATCGAATTCAATTTCTGATGTCGAATGCATGTGCTTTGATCGAAAACAGCGGATGCCAACAAAGTATTAGATTCATGAGATATTCCGTTTGTAGATTGCATTCGAAAAACACCTCTTTTTGAAAAAAGCATTCAAGTAGACAAACGTACGTTCAATTGGATGTTTCGAAATACGTTGTTTTTTTAGTGCTTTTGATTTGTAAATAAAGCACACGTTTGAATGCATAATTTCTCTTGAGAAAGTACATTCCTTTATTAAAACACATGTTAGATCATTAAAAAGACACGTTTGAACTTCAAACATACATTTGCTTTTCGAAATATTTTTACTCTAATTTTGCTTCGTACCTGTTTCCATTCTCATGCTTTGTTTGTTTCATGTTAGTTATAAAATAAGGCAATTTAAGAATGCTAAAACCTAATGACACTATTTATTATTGCCAAAACATAAATATTTTGAGCCAGATTTCGCTGACAATAGTTTAAATCATGATCAGTCCCATGATGATCAATCCCATCATGATGTCAAAAAAATGGCAGCCGTCAACATTATGCCGTCAGCTACTTTTGGAATAAAAAAATAAATGACCAAAAATAATTTTGGTAATTTTGTGGCTATTCTTGGATATCGCCATAATAAATGCGCTTTGTGAACATGTACATATTGCCGCTGCAAAAAAAACCCAAAAAACATCGCTCTTTTTGAGACATTTCTGTTTAAAAATCTTCCTGATTCAAGTTTTGTCCTCCGAAAATCAAACTGCCGTTACAAAGCAGCATGCACGCTTGTGTTTTCTGGTAAACCATCAAACGACAAATCTGCTTACCCAATCATCATGGCAAGACTCTCATATTTAGATAAATCTACTGTTGTTAGATAATATCTTTTTTTTTAAACCGCTGGTCAACTGTTGGACTTTTAAACCAATACTGTGTGTGACAGTAACAACAACTAATTTTTGAATGTGGCTTTTTTTATTCCACAGGCACGAGTCCATCAAAGTGCTTGCCAGGGAGTTCCTCACCGACCCCACCCGATCCTCACTTCAGGAAATGGCTTTCCTGGGGAGGAGATTTGCAGTTTTTTGCGCGACACCCACGAGGGTTGGGATATTATAGGCCATCTTTTATTGTTGCAACTCCATCTAATGATATAGCAGCGCAATACAGAAACTCAGTGATGATATACGACATCAAAGGTGTTTTCAAAGAAAGAATCTTTACCAGAGGATTCCGATCTGTATCCCACTTTGTTTTTTTTTCATACACAGGTTAGTGCAGTCCATCTTTATTGACCAATGTTCATAAAGTGGCATCGAAAAAGGCCGTTGTAAAGTAATTTGTATTCAACCGGCAGTTCTTTGTTTTCCTTAATAATATCACCGCCATGCTTGTTTGTCTAAATGTCGATTCTTCTCGACATATTTTGTGAATGTCTTATTTACAAATTGGAATACCAATTTCGCAACGAGACAAAGTTTCGTACACGAATAGCGGTACGTTTTGAAACTTTCCCCGATTAGTATTGCGACTGCAAAATTACTACATGAGTTAAATGTGAAATAACACTATATTGGATACCAACATTGATAAAGGTTTTCCCAGCCAATTTCCTGCAATGTTCATTCACTTTTGAAATCGGTCATTCGTTTTCGTCTGAATATGAATGCACGTCTTTAATCCCATTCAATTCAACGCAAGTTCAGTCGTTTTCATTGTCCGTGCATTCGGTTTTGAGAAACAGACGGCCAATTACGTTACCTGTGTATTCATTTACGCTAGCATACCTTTTCGCGCAGAGTTCTCGAATACATTTTCGTGAATGTGCAATCAAAAGTACGTTTTTCTCATTCAATAGCAGATTGCATCACATAACATTAAACTAAAAGTGAAATAGAATGGTCAATGTTTGAAATCGCCCTATAAAAGCGAAAAAGAAGTCTTGTTAATAAATCTGAATGAACATAAACGAAAGGCGCTGCTCAATCACTTAATTGATTCAACTGAAATGGAATCGAATGCTCTGGTAGCGAAAATGAAACGCGTATTCAGAGCGATTTTCAAATTCAGACAAAAACGAACGACCAATTTTCAGAAGTGAATGAACATTTTAGGAAATTGGCCTGGAAAACCTATATTATCACAACTTTCCATAACGTTAATAACAGTGGATATATGCAAATGTAAGAAACATTACTGGCATTGGAAAGACTATTTACTGGGGTTTGAGTTAATGTTTTGTTTGAATAATTTTACATGCATTTTCTTCAATTAAATAATTGAATGTTGATATTTAACTACAGATGCAGATGTCATTTCAGCTACACAGGAGCGATTGGTGGTGATAGGATGTGAAAGCCCTTATGTCGAAATGTACAAAACAGATGGCGAGTTAGACTTCCAATTCTTGACGAAACAAAATGATGATAAAGGCAAGGATACTACTGGCCAGGTGATCGCTCGTCCATCGAGTATAGCAGTCAAGAAGGATGGAACCATCGTGGTTGCAGATGTCACGAGGTGCGTGCTGACTGAGCACAGGCCTAAAGATGGCAATATCCTACGCACCATGCAAGTCAAGATTGAACCCGAATATCTGGCCGTTGATGACGAAGACAGAATCTTCATCAGTGATCGCCACACTGTACTCGAAGTCGCCAAAAGCAGTGCTGATTCCATCACTTTCCAACCAACGATAGACGGTCGAACAGCTGCAATATTTGGTTTATGCTGCAGCAAAAAGGATATATTCGTGGGTCTATCTGCGGACAAACGCAACACAGGGCACATACACCGATTTGATAACCGAGGGAAGTTCGTTGAATGCATTGACAGGCGCCTTTACCAGCCCAGGGGGTTAACCATCACTGGTCAGCGACATCTTGCAGTTGCAACGTACACTACTGTTACGATATACAAAGGTAAATCAGATTGAAACATCTGGACGGAAATATGAAAGTTTAACCCATCCAGTTGAATTATGTTTCATTAAATATTAAGACAATTCCTCAGCTTTTAATAATTGAAGGTGTATGAAACATACGTCGCGATTCACAAAGAGAAACATACTTTCCTACTAAACTTCCGATTCATTTCGGATAGATTTGCCTCATAATTATGTTTGCCATGTTAGTTGGTCTGTCGGTCGGTGGTTGATCGGGACGTTATTTTTTAGGTCAGATCGGGGACTTTTTTTTTGGAAATTTGAATGTTTTTCTGCATATATTCGTAATGTCTTTATCGGTAATATATTTTATTCTTTATTTTAATCTATTTTGTGCTATGAAACAGAAGAATTAAAAACACAAGAAAAGGATATATTGGGCCACAGAGAGACTAAATTCCACATCAGAAGAGACGCAACGGAGCCATCAGCACATTATGAAGAGCAGTATAACATACACGGTGAGTCTAAAAGAAAGCGACCCGAATTAATGTTATTTTTTTCCTTAAAAGAAATCAAATTGTAAACACCGATGCAGTAGGCCTATATCTGTTCCTGACAGTAGTTTTGAGGACTCTGATAGACCAACTAAGTTCTGGTGTCCTCATTAATACCCGGCATGATGGGAAGTTATTTAATCTGACATGACTGTCAAATGTGAGAGAGGTCTGTGTTAGAGAATTGATCTGCCCTTGTGGCTCACACCTCTGTGGACATCCAGGAAGTCACCAACCTCTTTGCTAAAGCTTCTCAGAAGCTCGGCCTCGATATTAACATAGAAACGACTGAAGCACTCTACCAGCCAGCATCTGGTAAGCCCTACACCCACCCCTCAATATATATATAGCTACTACTGAGCTGCAGTCAGTCCCTGTGTCCACAACACTCTTGATGTCGAGATTTCTATACTGCATCGAAGCTTTAGCAAAGGCGTAAACGTGTTTGGTCCTAGCAAGGTAAACCTGCTTGGACCAAACATGTTTCTGAACATTCTAATCACACCACAAAGTGCAAGGTGTCGTGCCCTTGACCCAACTACATTGCTGTACTCATCAGCTGATGAAATGTACATTCAAGATAGACATCAGGAAATTAACTAGCGTGCAGCTACGACACCTGAAATATCTTGGAGGGACCCGTATGACAAATGTTGAGGTCCTTTAATGTGGCAGCATGTCAATATGGGCTGGGCATTAAGTACGGATGGACGAGTCAAGCCTTTCTCGGACTTTACTCTACGGCGAAATCTTTGAAGGAAAGCGGCGAGTTGGCGGCCCGAAACTTAAGCATCATCTTAAGGCAACTAAGATATTGGACGATTGGGAAGCAACACCGCTAAATCGTTCAGAGTGGAGGGCCTCCATTGGGAGAGAAGCTCAGATAACTAACAAGAACTGACATAGATGCGTCGCGCCAGGCGTCATAATCCTCAACCTCCATCTTTCTTCTGTCAGTTCTGTAACAGTGGTTTGTCAACAGACTTAATCTTACCTTCTCACATTCGTTTAATGTCACTTACCGTGGTCGATTCGACGGACAGCCTGGGAGAGAAAGAGAGAGAGAGAGAGAGAGAGTGATGTTCAAATTTACAACATCGACTAAACTCATCTTTTTCTATTTGTTTAAAACCAGATTTTTATGCTCGTCAACTGTCTGAGAGTACTGTACCCAGAGTGACTACCAGATGGACTTCACAAACCAAACCAAAGGTATTTTAATGTCTCTCCGATCAGTCGATGAAGTGCCCTTTGCAAAAAAACCCTGGTATTTATTATTAACATCTATTATTAAGACAATTTTTTGATTAGCAATGTGTATGAGTAACCGGGGATGCGCTTGCAGTGCAACGGGCCGAGGATTTTAAAAGCGCAATCGGGACGTTGATATACGGCTGGTAGAAGTGGATTCACGGGACAAAATTCAAGTTTTCCAACAGGCAAACAAAACCCTGGCTGCGCGCCTGTTTTCAAACTTAATTGTCACGTAATTTAGGTCTGGTTGGCGCTAAGGACAAAATAAAATGATAAGCGCTTCCTGCTTCTCTTTTGAAAGAAAATGATGCCTGATATAAGAACTTTTGCTGTGCATTTCGTGATGAAATATTATTGTTAATTCAAAACCTAAGTAAGATTTGAGGCTTTGCATGGTGAAGATACTAAATAATGAAAGGTTTGCGGAAACACCATGTGCGAATAATTTCTCAACTAAGAGAATGGTTCTGAAAAGAACCAGAGGTATAAACTCGACGTTCCGGTCAGTATGCTCTGACCGTCTTCAGGAGAGTGCCTAAACTCTAAGAAAGTGAATACTTAAGTAGCAAAAGGTGAAATCAATGGAGTGTGAAGTTGCATCCTGTGAGGATGCCAAGTAGACAGGATCCCTGAGCAAGCTTAGTGCCCACTGAAGTGGAACAGTAGGGTTGCAGTGTCAGTGGAGGGAGGACCTAGGGTATAGGAGACCCATCGGTCTAAGGTAGTAGCTGAGGACCTAGGGTATAGGAGACCCATCAGTCTGGAGAAGTGGGAGCCAGATGTCGTTGAGATGAAACCCGATGTCTTGCGGAACTTTGTTGTGCTTGCGGATCTCGATGGCTTCCCGTATGTGTCTTGGATGCCAGAACTGGATCGGTGCGATGAGTTCGGCCGCATCCCAATCAACTTTGTGGTCGTTGATGTGGGAATGTTTGACGTTCTACCGGAACGTCGAGTTTATACCTCTGGTTCTTTTCAGAACCATTCTCTTAGTTGAGAAATTATTCGCACATGGTGTTTCCGCAAACCTTTCATTATTTAATTCAAAACCTAATGAATCACAAATTTTGTGTGCAGTAAAGGTGTGTGTAAAATTGTGACTGCACCCTTTAGTAATGATTATAATATGCAAAATTCGGATAATGTTTGAATTTATTTCAAGATATTTTATACAGACCAATTCGTTTACAAAAGTCCCATCACAGTACAGTGTTGGAGTCGAGTCTTCAAATTCCAGTACTTTAGGGCCCAAGGCCCTGGCCGAGTTCAAGTACACTGTCACAAATCGAGTCCAAATCACCGAGTACCTGTACATTCAGTTCACACCGAGCCGAGTCCGAGTACCTTAATCCGAGTCCGAGTCCGAGTCCGAGTACCATACAAAAAAGTACAAAAAGGAAAATCCAGAAAAGGCCTCACAAGATCACTGGTAACCGTGAAGCTGTGAGCGAACATAAGAAGCATGGGCATGGCGGGCTCCCTATCCACGAATCCTCAGTGCTACGACTTCGAATGTTAGTAGCATTCGGGAGACAGCCAAAAAATCCTTGTACCCGGCGCATGGTATAAGGTCGTATTAATTGTAGACTGCAACCGCGCCACCGCGATAACGCTGTGTTCCAGGTTGCGCTTTGGAATCGATTAAAAAGAAATGTACTCGATTAATCTTTTTGGATACTGGAGTCGAGTTCCGCGCACTAAGTCCAGTCCGTACACACTTAGAGAACAAATAATGGAGTACGTACTATATGGTATCACCAACACCAAAACCAACACCAGCACCGACAACAGCACCGACAACAGCACCAACACCCTCGCCAACAGTTTTAACTCAAGAACCCACGAAACTCCAAACTCTCCAAGACGAAAAATTATCGTTGACGGTAGGAATATTAGCTATTAATAGTTGGCATGGGTATTTTGGCTTACGAGGCAACGCGATAAGTCACACTCTAATCACACACTCTAAAAACAACTTAGTCAAATTATTGACTGGTTTTCCTAGTTATTGGAAATTGACTAGGAATTTAGTCAAACATGCAAAATTTCATACTATGACTAGCAAAAGTAGTTGGGTTTGACTCCAGTTTCAGTTATTTGCATAACTATTTCTCCAAAGCCAAGAATACTGACTGGAAAAATCTAGTCAGATTGACTGATTTTCAGTTGCACCCAGCTGACCCTGAATGCCTAGTCAAATTTGACTGGTTTCTAGTCAAATCTGACTAATGCTTTTTTAGAGTGCACACACACAAAAATAAGCCTTACCAGCACAAAGTGTGTAAGGCTTATTTTTTTGTGTTTTTTTTGTCAAACTTTATTTCAACTATGACTACCATCGTTTTTGCAGGTACGCAAACACCCAGGCTCCCACACCCAAAAACAAAGCCCACACGTGTTCGGCCAACCACGATACGGACTTACTCAGCGCGTTAAATATCCAACTGAGTACGCTGCCTATGATACCCGGCAGAGCACCCAACGCGCTCGCTCCGAGTTTTTTAAGAGCAGATGCAAAATTAGCGAGTTGTTTTGAAATCCACTCTTTGATACCGCCTTTTGGTGGCGTAGGTGTAGGTGTGGGCGATGGTGTGGGACACCCGCACCTCTCACGCCAGCGACGATGCTACTCACTATCTTGCTGAATGGCTAAACTAAAAGCGGCTAAAATGCTCACTATGGTCAAACCTTGTTCTCTAAACAGAGTTCTAATCTTTTCCGCCAGAGTCGTGTCGTCGCCTAATATTTTATTAATCGTTTCTTTGATTCTAGCGATCTGACTTTTGAGCCCTCGTTCGTTGGCTTTTGCGGCTTCTAACCTGGCAGATCTTTCAACATTCAAGTCGCTCAAATTATCGTTTAACTCTCGTCGTCCCTCTTCGCTGTGCGATTCGTCGAGTTCTTGTTTCGTGGCTGCAATCTCTCGGTCCAGTTCTGTGAGACGTGATAAATTAAGTTCTAGGTTACCTCTCAACGTCTGAAGACTTTTATCTAAACCCTGGAGTTCTCGGTAATCCTTTAAACAAAATCACTCGTTGGTTAAACTTACAAAATATGCAAAAGCGACAGTAACTTGTAATTTGATCATCCATCAATCTTAATGTATTAAAAAAAGGGCAATATTGTTGAGCCGAAATTAGTATACATACCCAAGTCACAGAATTTCCATTAGATGTTTAGGGCTTATTATCGCAGATTTATACTTTATTGGATCTTCACGACTTGTGTTTACATTAATTTTTCGCAGACCGGTGAAACAGACGTGGACGAAGAATTCAACCCTAGCTCGGACCAAAAGGAGAGTAAATTCGGCACAGATGTGTTTGGGGAGCAATCACTGGGTGAAAATTATATTTTTGAAATTGAGAATAAATGAGGGTTTGTAAGAGAGCCCTATGCATTACTTTTGTCTTTAGGTTTGAAACCTTTGAACTGAACAGCATTAAACTAATATTTTGCATGGAAGTTCTATGCGAAATATATGTGTTTCTATTTAAAATGACACGAGTCCGTCAATGTAAGTGAACTTATTTGCATGTTATGGCCGCATGATGTTACTGTAATGTTCGGGCTTGGTGCACAGCATGCTTGTGACTAGTTCAGTTCAGTTCAGTTCACATTCATTTCCATTGTGCACGGCACAATTGATATATACAAGAAATAACAATATAATTACAAAGAAATATACCATTGCCGGCACATACATGGAGGCATATTCTGTAGGCCGAAGCTTGTATAGTGATGCCTTAAAATAATAACTAATTAAATAAATACTGTGAAACGATTAGACATACAAATCAGACAGACAAAGGCACACAGACAAACAGATATACAGGAAGACCAAATTGACGGATAAGACAAAAAAAACCTGATAACATTGACATGACATCAAACACCTTGGTTAAAAAAAAACATTTGAAACAATGCTGGACAGAGTCGAGGTACGCAGTTTAGCAAAAAGAGGGGCAGTTCTATCTCGAGGAGGTGAGTGAGTGCAGATCCTGATTGCTCTCATTAGGGTGATGACAATGAGTGAATGAAGTTTATTGTTACTGGTGCGCGCGCACATGATATTGCAGTAATTAAGGTAGGGTAAGACTAGGATGTTATAAAATGTGATCAGAGTAGATGAAGGTAGAAACGAGCGAAGTTTAGACCAATATTTAACACCGATATTACGAGAAACAAGCTTACTTATATAGTGGTGCGGCATAGGAAAAGAATTGTGCATTTTGTAAAAAAAAACAACAAGAAACTTGGCATGTGGGGTCTTCATACCATGAAAAAAATTCAGATATAAAGGCATGTCATATCTGACCCCTGGTGACCTTTTAGGGGTCAATGACCTTTGAACACTCAATTTATAAGTATTGTTCTTGAAAACATCACTTTCCTATGACCCAAGTCTATGTATAGTCTTCATACAATGTAAATAACGACCAAAATGCGAAAAAATTCCCAATTTACTTTTGATGACTTTCCAGAGGTCAATGATCTTTGTATTAAATGCACATACTCTATTTACAGTTATTTATACGATGCACCCTTTCACCCCAATTTTTCTTTCAAGACCCAGGTCATAATGTTAAGTGGCTTATGCTATGAAAAGAATTACATTTGTAAGGAATCTCATATCTAACCTCCGATGACCTTTAAAGGGTCAATGAACTTTGCGTATCATATATATAACACCACTTTTTTAATACCCATATTTAAATTGTGGGTATTTTTGCCATGCCATGAGTTTACAGATATGTAGACATTTCATATTTGACCTCTGATGACCTTTGCGAGGTGAATGAACTTTGTATATGATGGCCGTTACTTATTATGTTTAACCTATGGTTATGAGCGTTGTACGTCACAAATAAATAAGTGCGCCAAAAGAAGAGTACTGCGGCTCGCTTATGCATCTTTTATCAGCCATAGTGTCGCCACTCACGAACACAGGTACTTCAGGCGCGACAATGTCCATCTGTCAGAGGCCGGTTCAGATATTCTCATTGGTGATTTCATGTGCAGTTAGCAAGATTCCTGTAAGATAATGGCGCACTTGTTCAGCGAGGCTGCAACTACGTACCTAGTAACCTCCCGCAATCAAAAATGGCGCACAAAAAAATTGGTGTGGTTTAATTTTTGGGGTTGTTTTTTCCTCTGTGCCAGGGCTTGGTCAGGTGGTCACGAAAGTTGACTAGTTACCGCGGCCAGGCCTTGTCACAAGGTTCCCCGGGACCGGGGAGGTAAAGAGACCCCGGGGACCACAGGGCACTCGGCGGAGTAACCATCCGCCGAATGGGGCGGCTGACCCAACCTCTCTCAGTCCCGGGAATAACCAGGGTAATACTCGGGGAACTAGTTTTACCTTTACCTTTTACCATATATACCCCCTATTGGGGGAAAAGACCTGTTTATTGCTTGAAGTTTGCAAGTTTGAAGTTTACTCATTTTGAGTTGAGACCAGTTGTATATATATATATATATATATATATATCTTGCTTAACAAGAATTATAATGAGCGATATACTATATTATTTGTTATGATTTAGGATGTAAGTTTCTAATGATTATGGACAAATTGATTGGATGCACATGATCATGATTTAGGATGAAAGTTGCTAATGATTATGGACAAATTGATTGTATGAACAATTAAGGCGCCTGACAGGGAGAGATAAATAGCTTGGAGGCAAGGGCAAAGGATTCTTGGATCGTGTGTCTTTGTACAAGTACCCACAAAAGTGGAAAAAGTGAAGAACGTTTACCACTGCCGTTGGCGGCCCAATGCGTGTTTTTTTCAAAGCCGTTTTTCTCGAAATGTGGTTAGCGAAACTTGGCAGGACATATTAAAGTTCCTTCGTCATATCTTTGGATTAAATTAGGCAACAAAAATAATTTTTGCATCATTGGAAAGCCAATGATTTTCGCTTTAACATGATGTACATAACGTGAAAAGTAATATTTGGGGGGTTATTCCTCACCTTGCTAATGGGAGGTCAAATATGATGTCCCAACATCTGAATTTTTTCCTTGCACAAAGAGTCAAGTTTTAGAATTGGGTTATGAAAAAAGGGGCATTTACCATTGTGTTAATTGTATCAATATCCATAGGTAGGCTATGGTTTAACAAAGGTCATGACCTCTGGTAAGGTCACCAGAGGTTGGATATAAAATGTTCTATTATATGAAAATTCTGGTTATAGCATGAACATCTTTCATTTAGACTTGAATCGTGAAAAAAAGATGGGGTTTAAAGAATAAATCGTACAAATATCTATAAACAGGTTTACAAAGGTCATTGACCTCTCAAAGGTCACCACAGGTCAGATATTAATTTTTCCCACGTCTGATCATTATTTTCATTGTATGAGGACATTATGACATAGACTTGGGTCATACGAAAG
Source organism: Patiria miniata (assembly GCF_015706575.1). NCBI lineage: Eukaryota > Metazoa > Echinodermata > Asteroidea > Valvatida > Asterinidae > Patiria > Patiria miniata. Next base: position 8,340,094 of record NW_024037064.1, on the reverse strand, counting down.
TGAAGTTTTCAAGAACAAACGATATGAATAGAGTATGTAAAGTTCATTGGCCACTCAAAGGGCACCCAAGGTCAAATAGGAAATGACTTTATATCTGAAAAAAAATTCATGGCATGAAAAACCAACATGCAAATTATCATGCTTTTATCACAATTTGCACAATCCTTTAGCATATTTGCCGTACCACTGAAAGGCGAAACGTTTCTACATCAAATAAATCAAAAATTATACTGGATAATGGACATCTATATCTATAGCCTTGACCAAGGCTATCAGCTTGTATCTATAGCATGTTAACAACAGAACCGAATGTTAGTTTTTGAAAACATTGAATACACAAAAAAGTAAAATTTTAGCCGGTAAGTCGTTATATTAGGCTGAAATTACAGTCTCCAAAAGTGAGAGGATGGGTCATTTGGGAGACATTCCCATAAACTTGTGCACAAATTGTAAAAACTTCAATGTGCCCTAACTTTTGCCTCTTAAAGGGCTGTGACATTAGGAAGACATGAAAATGTCTCCCTAATGACTGATGTCTCCCATCGTGCGAAGAAATTACGATAACGTGTCTCCTTAATGATACCATTACACGTATTATACTTTTCTTATTAGTTGCAGTAGCAGCAGCAGCAGCAGTAGTAATACACGCTTTGTGCTTCAGTATTGTGACCATTCCTTCTTATTATTATACCCTTTTCAAATTAACATTGTGGTGAAAATTAACTCTAATTAATTTTTGAATTTTGCTTTATTCATCCAAAAAGAAACTACTGTGTCATCAGTCTGGTCCGGGCGTTCCCCGTTCCATCTTGAGCGCAGCAAATGGATACACTGTGGAATCCTGAGCAGCACGGAGTTGCTTGAGCCAATTTGCGTTGCTGCTACTCCTTTTAATGAAATAGTGGTGGCAGGCAAGCACGGCAAAATAAAGACATACGACACCAACGGTGATCTCAGACGAAGCATCCAAATAAATGAAGGTATGCCACTGAGCTGTTTCATACAAAATATGATCCGTCTCGTCTATTCCCATCTATGACAATGCTCCTTTTTGATATCAGCACCACTATTTTTTTTCACCTTGAACGCTTTGCTAAGTTGGTGTCTCACGTATTATGGTATAGAATTTGGAAAATTACACATAACGCAATGTGGCTTTAATTTAACTTTTGTAAAGAAATTTGATGATTGCAGAGAGCATAATGAGGTCTGAATTGTCAAGAGCGATAAATTAAAGACAAAGTCATTGACTGCTTTATTTTATACATGGTAAGTCATGGCACATGTATATATATTCAATTAAATTTGAATACTTTCATTTAACTTATTATACAGCTGCACATGCCATTTCAGCTACACAGCATCGACTGGTGGTGATTGACAAATCTAGTAATTATGTCCTAATGTACAAGATGGACGGCACGTTACACTTCAAGTTCTCCACTGAACAGCATGACGAAGGCAAGAAAGCTTCTAGGCTGGTGACTGCTCTGCCATGCAGTGTAGCAGTCCAGAAAAATGGGACCATCGTAGTTGGTGATGTGGCGAGGAACGTATTGACTGTACATAGGGCCAAAAATGGTAAGATCCTACACGTCACGGGATGCAAGATTAAACCTGAATTTCTGGCCGTTGGAAACGACGACAGATTCCTCGTCAGTGATCGCCACAATGTATCTGTAGTTGAAGGCAGTGGTAAAACCTTCACCCCACCAACGATGGACGTTCGACCAGCTACATCATTGGGACTATGTTTCACCAAATCGGCAATCTTCGTGCTTGTTTCTGATGATGGCGGTAAAACAGGGCGTATACACCAATATGACAACCGATTGAACTTCATTCAATGCATTGTCAGGGACCTGAAATGTCCCAAGGCAATTACCGTCACACCTAATCAGCGATACCTTGCAGTTGTAGCAGGCAACCGTGTGGAGATGTATACAGGTAATAGCCACTTTCATTTTGAATGTTTTGGAATTCAATCGAGCTTTTTAGCCTAATATGTAACCTGTCCAGTTGCTTTTATTTCAGTAAATGATTCCCAAACAAACACATTTTTTACGACCACTGACAAATGACCATAAAAGCCGGTCACTCGGATTTTCGAATGTTTTAGCTCATTTTTCAATCAATAGCACGAAGATGTCGATGTTGTCCAGCTAAAGCCATTGTACATGTACGCTTTGAGTCGAACAGCTTTCTCTTTTGGAGATATTTCTCTTTTCTCGTTTCTAAATTCCTCTTTTTTGCTTCATAGTCAATTCTGCACACTCACTTTATGGCTGCCCGCCAGCGTTTTTTAGTTAGGTATTTTAGGTGAGGGTGCCGAGCATTAAAAAAAAAACCTAACTTATAGCAGTTCTATTTATAACACTTATTTTTGAAGCCGATGTCAAACTATTTCCGCTTTCAAGTAATACTTTGGTATGTTAGTGACATTTTAAGAATTTGTGTGCTCATTTTTCATTTAAAAAATACAATTTCTCGTCTACTTACTCACTCAAATAGAAATGGGCAAAGCAAAATTTCAAGCAAGAGGAAAGGATAGATCTGGCAAACGCACACGCAAGCGCACTTCATTCCCCATCAGAAGAGCCTTATCGAAGCCACAAGCAGAAGGTGAATATTTACAATGCACATTACGCATAAAGAAGTACACAAAGGATGTAACAGGGTCAGAGGAGGGGTTCCTATAGTCCTTGCAGGCGTGACTCCTCCGGGTTTCAACTCCTGCTTACGAAATCGTTGTCCTTTCCACTGGCAAAGGAAGTTTTTAGTTTCTTGATCCCAGCCCGCGTTGTTTTGTTTGAATTCTCAATCCCCCTTTTCATGGAGACAACTCAACGTAAAAGCTGCAGCATTCTGCAACCCGTCCAGTAAAGCCACATGATAGCCACAATCAAACCATGAAAACAAATCCTCTCAATGACACTGAGAAGTCTAATCCAAAAAAAGTTCAAAAGGTCCAGGGTACACACTTGCACATAGCCCTCTTTTTGAGATACTTCCCTTTTCTAAATTATCTTTTATTGCTTTACAGTTCTTTATTCACGCTGTCCATTGTCAAATTTCGATGTTCCTTTAGGCGCAAAACCGACCGTTAAGATAGCAACAAGAAGTTACCCCTCTCAAGGTATCGGCAACCTCTCTACTGGCAAGAAAACTTTGCAGACGGCTAGCACAGACACGCACATTCAAGGCACGCCATCAAAGTACCACACAGCGGCTACTTTGGAGGATATTCGTCAAGAGAAGGTAACAATGTAAACAAAAGATGTGTCTAAATGTCAGAAAGATAGGGCAGAGGTGAAATGGTTTTACTTTAAAAAAATGTGTAGAGTTAATGTGCAAAGAATGCACTCAAGTATTCCATTTAAAATTTTCACACAACATAGAAGAATAACAAGTCATGTTCTAGCGATCGGTGCAGCTGTTTGTTTATAAGGAGATTGATTCTTCTTCAGTTATTAAGCACTTATCTGAAACAAACATTTTCCACTTCTTTTGGAATAATTGATACCATTAGAGAATTTATTAATCGTTTTCGTTTCTTTGTTTCGAAATTTGCAGGCTAAGAACAAAAAAAAGGCAGTGTAATTTTCGAATCTCGGAGTAAAATAAACTTTACAAACAAAACCAAATGAACTTATTGTTCAATAAAAAATAATGACCATGATCAATCGAAGTATTATAAAACTGAAGATTTTGTTATGCATTGTAAACTTGTTTTAGACCACTCAGGACACCGAGGTGCAGAGATTACAAGAGCCGAGCCATTTACAACTGGTGTTAAATAAAATCAACAAGCTCACGGAGAATCTAACTGCAAGTGAGCGGCTTGAAAGAAGACTAAAGTTACCCTACATCGCCATGGGTTACTTCAATGAGAAGGGTGGAAGCTTGTCCCTGAAAGAGTACGGTGTGCACCTCACCATCCCGCGTGGTGCAATAGCTCCAGGCTCTCCTCAGCAAGTTTACATCTATGTAGACCCTACAGCACCACCGAATAACGCTGTTGAACCGACGGAGGTTTCCCTTTCACAAAATGTCCATTGCGGCCCTGAAGGGTTGAGATTTGAAGAAAGCGTTGTGCTCTCCTTTCCTCACCACGCCGTTTTGGTGAGTCACAAATACGACAAGCTGGTTGTCAGGATGCGTCATGACGACTCGGAAGAGAAGCAGTGGGAGGATGGTAATTCTGCATTAGTCACAGAGAAAAAGGTTTTTGTCCTTGTCGATCATTTCACCAACTTTTCTTTAGTTGGTGCACCAACTCCCGGTAGCAGTAAGCGGCTGAAGGTCGGTGCCTTTGGAGGCCTACTTGACACGCAATGTCGCCAGTATGCATTTCGGGTCCATGCTTGGAACGACGAGAAAAATGTCGAAGAGGTACGTAAAGACTTAAAATGCTTCAAATTGTCAAATGGTTATGCAACAAAACAGTGCATGTAATTATAAATGAAGCAACTTACAACTAACGTTTTTGACCAAATTATAACTCACCGTATTTGTAATTGAAATCTCTACACAGTATGTACTCAAAAAGGAGGAAAACATGAAATCAGTGATGTTGGACGACTTCAGAAATATTGAGTTTTTCTGGGATAGTGGGAACTTGGCCGTGAAAATGTCCGATATTGATGATGGTTGGGCAATTCGAGGAGCGAATGAACAGGTTGGTACAGAAAAAAACCTTCCCATTCTTCTTTTGTTTGTGCGATCATGCTGCAAGTTCTTGGGTATGGGTAGCTCTTAATTTTTACAATCGAGGCTTCCGAAAGTGACTCTGGGGTCAATCCTCAGAGTTACATCGGTTGCATGCATTTCAAGCAACGTGGAAGTCAAATAAACTCTCTCTATACCTTCTTTAGATATAATTTGCGATTTGAAGTAATATTCCATTTGTCAAATCAAATATATTTTCAAATAGGTGATTAATAAAGAAAGCATACGAGTTTCCACTGAGAACTCTGTAACATTTGTTCTGAAACGGCAAGCGGGGAAACGGCAAGACGAAGGCTTGTACTGCGTTGCTCGTACTCACCAGCGCTCTCCAACGAACGATTTGAGCAACCAAACTGAAGTTCTTCTGTCGATCTGTCCGAAGCAAGTAAGTAAGCGTCAAGTAAATGTAAAACGGACGACGCCAAGTCAGAACCGTTCTTATCTGGTTCCTAACTTTTGTGAATTATGCTTATCCATGCAGAGGGGCGAGCCTAAGGTCCTCTCTTCTTTGATTTGGTAGATACTACTTATAGAAACACAATGTGCTTTCCCATCTCAAAAAAGGCAACAGACGTGCAACAGTTACACACATTTCTCATATCATAAGAATATGTACAAGTGCGAGAACAAACAAAATCACGATATTATACTATATTATTATTAATAAAATATAAAATGTTATCCTTATCAACTGAAGGAAATCTTGACAATGTGTGGGCGATGCAAGGGGTCGATCTTAAAAGAATCAACCGAAGTATGTCATCAGCAAGGGGTGAGTTTCCTCGTCTTTTGCAAAGATACTTTTGCAAAGATAATAGGAACATCGTTCTATAGAATACAATATTTGCACGATAACTTGCACGTGGAGTCATGGAGATTGGTGTTAAATATTGGTTTTACTCTAAGAAAATGTTACACCCCTTGATACAATGGATATCGGTCTAGCCGAGGAATCTACTGGAAAAAATTTGAATCAAGGTTGAGAGAAAATACGAAAATTGCAACTATGGAAAAGGCTGTGTCGTGAACAGTGTTAACTAGTGTTATGACATAAGAATGTTGTTAATTATTCAGGTGTCATGTAACTGGTGTGCGCGTCCTTTTAGGCCAGCGTTCGCTAAGTGTATGCGATACACACATACGTTCTTGCAGCATGCGTTCTTGCAGCATTAACTTTTCAAGTGTTTTATTTCCGTGAGTAAAGTTCTCAGGTCGTCAAGTCAAGCAGTAAATAATGAAACAGTGATTGCATGAGTATGATAAAACACTCTTAGAATTTAGCCTCTACTTTGTATTGGTTTTGGTGTTCGTAGCTGTTTGAGCATTAATAAATGTGATTTTTGTTTTCAGCCTCGCTTAAAATGTCCTGAAGTTAGCAGTGGCTGTACATGCCGGCCAGTAAGTTTTCTTTTGATATATAATTTCTTTGTTTTTAGCGAAGATTTTCGTACCAATGAGAACCCCTTTGGTAAAATTAACGCTCTGTTGGTCAATGACATCAATGAAATTCGTGTCAAACATAAGATGACAAGATTAAAGGCCGCCAAGTGCAATGTAAGCATCTTGAATTGTCTCTCTTGAATTAAGTTGCGATACTCTTACCCAGAGTCCGCGAACTGCTACGTTTTTACAGGATGATGTTAATACCGCCCTCGCTTGGTCAGTCGTTGCGCATGAGAATACAATTGTGTGGCGTTTGATTTTGAAATGCTGACATACAGATTACATGCAAGAATCCTGTGCCTTGGTTTACAGTTTTATGGTTGAGTCAATAACAAGTAAATCCTAAGCTCAGTCACAAATAAAGCACGATTCCATTCACAATTGCAAGTCGAGTCGAAATTAACAGGGGCTGAAAAATACCCGGAATGAATGCCTTTGTCAAATTTCATTTCTACAGCGTGTAAAAAAAGGTAATCTTCAATCAAATGGCAGATATGTAAAAGTTAGGAAGTTGTTGCATGTCAAAGTGGTATCATCTTAAAGGGTGGTTCAATGGCTTTCGATCGATACCATAATTGCACCTTTTCAGTCACAGATGACTGAGCATCATTGATTGCAAAACAAAAGCAAAAAACAACTCGTTTTCCAAGTTTGCTAAATATAAGTGGTGAAATAAGCTCTCGGAAGAATGCTCTGTCGCTGTGATTGTGCCTTAAAAGGGTGTGTCAGCTACAGTTGTTGCATAAAATTACACACAATAAAATAGTCGATGAATAATTGATCATTCCAGAGATTGTGTTCTCACCACACGGCCTCACACCTACTTTTTCGAAGGTTACCTGATTCAGTGGCAAATCCAGCTGTCCTAAAAAGTGCGCTATGCCCATTACAAGCTATGTTTGACAGATTTGTGATATGCCATTGCTAGTTTGTGATGAAAAACAAAATTTTTGGAATGATAAATAATTAATGGACAACATATGGTTCCATTCTTAACCCAAACCACATAATCTCCAACAAAGGCCTACCCCTTTTAACGCACTGTCCACAGCTGCCACAGTGAATTCTTCCGACAGCTTAACTCACCACATAATCAGTAAACTTGGAAAAGGAGAGGTTTTGTCGTTGTTTTCAAGCAGCAGTGCTTAGTCATATAAGACTGAAGAGGTGTAATTATGGTATCTATTGAAAGTTAGTAAATTAACCTTTAAGATAAAACCGCTTTGACATTCTAAAAATTTTGTAACTGTTACATATGAGCCAATTGATTTTAGATTACCTTTTTAATACACCCTTTTTAGTTGTTACTTGGTTTGTGATGGACATGTGATGGAGGGCATGGAGGACAACATCTCACTTTAATGGTCACTAGGCAGCTTGTATATACAATAATTCATTTACAATTCCCAAGAAACCAAGAATAACTAACTATAAGCCAAATTACAAAATGTTTCTTTTTCTCAGAAAGAGGGGGCAGCTGCTCTTTGTGCCTATTGCGAGGTGAGATGATACGACTGATTCCCGCATTATAGTGTGACTCATTAGAAGAATTGGCATTCTTAGAAACGCAACTCTTCAATCTATACACGTTTCATACAAGAATATTATGTAAGCTAAGACATACACAACCCATTAAAATTACAGTTAAAATATGTAGCAGCTATCTTAGATTGGAATGCCAAGCTTTGCTGGGATGTGCATGAGCTAACCTTTTGTGTTTTCATTGTTATTAGAATAACAAAAAAACCCAAGATGAACATAGGCCTTCGCATCAGGTCTGTTTGACATTATGTACTCATAATCAGGCTACCGTATATGTTAAAAGGAATTTTCTTAGTGGCGAGATAGTGGCGCTTCTGGTATCGTTGTAGATGTTAAATAGAAACGGCACCAGGAGAAAAAGCAATGTAGCCCAATATAACTTTCTCATAATATTAAAACTAACAACTATTCATGCAACCTTTCGGGATATTTCCCCCAAATTTTCCAAGATTACGATTCTGAAGGTGTATAATAACAAAAGCTGCTCACTGATGCTCACTCAAAATCATACAAAGGCATAATAAAAAGTCACAAAACATTTTGAGGATACATTTCAGCCCTTTTAATCTACAAATAAGCTTGACATTGAACCAAACCTAACATAATACAGCTCCAACAGGGTAATTCTGAAAAAAATATCACTCCAGCCAGCAAAAACAAAATTCAGCGATTTCACTTATCAGGAAAAATACAGGCCCAAGTTTTAAAAATTGTAATTTGGTTTTCAAAATACCCAGGAACAGATTGGCAATGGAATTTCAAAAATGGTTCACGGTGAGGTTGACTCCACAGACTTCGGCGGACTGTCAGAGAAAGCGGTGTGGTCATTGTGTGATCATCTAGACAGTGAACGCGACGGCGCTAACAACTGGAAGCAACTCGTGCAACGGATGACCAACATGCCAGGCAGATCTATCTCGGTTGCCGTTGAATCAGGTAAAGTTCGCACGAAAGATTTATTGAAACTCTACTTCGATGTTCGTAGAGACAACAACACAGAGGACAGCGAAGCCATACAGCTATTGGTAGAGTTACTGATCGAGATGAAACTAGACAGGGCTGCAGAGATTATACAAGATGATCTCAACAACAAAGATCGTGATGAATAAATAGATAACTGCACGACTTGGTCCAACCAGAAGCACATTATTTTGTACATGGTAAATGTCGTCCTGATGTTACATTGGCTTTGGGGACGTACATGTGACACAATCAGTTGCGCATGTGCTCCTTCTTTGCACGATACTAAATGTGAGTTGATTGCTCTATTTGGCGACTTGATAATTTGGTGACTTGATAATTAAAAGTAAGTAATGTTTTTGTACCCAGTTGATTGCCAATTTTACCGTCTTTTTTATTTAGTTTTATCGTTAGCCAATGCTGCAACTCACTGACAGTAGAAAGTAGAATAAAATCGAGTGACTTAAGGTGCCTTATTTGTGGAATGTGTTTAATTAATCAATTTCTTTTTCAACAAATTTTGGACCATTTTTCCCCTAAAATAGATATGAGCAACATATTCAGAATAATTATATCAACGAAGGCCTGTAAATAAATGTTACATAGCAGATTACAATCAACTACGTGTAATCAAATTTTGTACGACTTTGCTCAGAGTTGTTTTGGTTAAAGCTATAGACTTGGCTGCAGTGCATTGAATAAGACATTTAAATTCCTTTATCATGCATGATAGAAAGGATTGTACTCAGCAACTCGTTGTGCACTCGTTTTCTGCAGCTGCCAGATGAAAAGAGTGTTGACTGTATCTGATATTTTAAAAAAAAATTGCTCAATGTAGAGTAGTCAATTACACCATGACATAATCCTATTTCAGTAATGTATGCTTAAATGTTTAAATGTAAAATGATATTTGATTTTAATTGTTTGCATTGGATTAGCTTTAAGAGTGCGTCGTAGAACAAACCTTGATCTAAAGTTATACAGAAGAAGAAAACAAAATGTGAAAGTAGCATGCTATGACATTGTAATCGCTGTATTAATTTATGCATAATCCTTCTTTGCATTACGTAATGTAAATATAACGTAATGTAAATATAGTACTTTCACTCGATTTTTCCTTTATAAAGTACATGTATAAGGTATCTCTTTCAACATAACATCACATGTTAGGGTGAAATTCGGTTTCTTATCGAACTTAATTACATAGTCGGTGCATAACAATACTTATTAGAGAACACCCGTCACCTGTTGAACCTTTCAATATCGGGCAACGAGAGTCCATACAGGCTGAGAGTATACATGTAGAGACAGGGTATGTGTTTTTTTAGGGGTAACTTGGCTACAAGAGAAACGTGTTTTATGTTGTAAAATAGTACTATGTCAGCTGCTGGATGTGACATGCTAGAGAGGATTATATATCCATTCACTACTTAAAAATGATAATGGTGAGGCGTTCATAACCGCAAAGATATTTTATTTGTTAAACTATGGATTGATTCCTTAAATCAACAGAAATGGCGGACTTAGGCGTACAGTTTCGATTAGTCTTGAGTTTACAGTTTAATTTAATCATTCAAAATGGTGTGTATGCTAACAGTTCTTATTTAGGCAAACAAAAAAATACTCCTGCTTCCGATTAGGGCTACACGGCATTTCAAATGGTGAAGGTAGAAAGGGATATTTTGTGGTATTTTTTTGTACAACTATATGGAGGCGTCTGTGTATAGTCAAGAGAAAAGGTAGAAATTGATGGTTTTTTCTCATTTGTCCCGTAAAAAATGGGGTAGGGGCTGTCAGAATAGGATAGGTAGGGATGCCAGAAGCAGATTTGTTTGCCTTATTTTATACGAAATCACTGCTGGTGAAGAAAAATGTAAAACAAAACCTCCGTTAAATTTGTGGGGAACTACACTTTAAAGAGACTCAGGCTGCATCCGAATCAGTTGTCTAGAGCTAGGTCTAGGTCTGCGCCCATTGAAAATACGCGGGGACGCGCTGACAATAGACGTAGCCGTAGCTCTGGAAGCCCGTTTCGGACACGGCCTAAGCTAAATCGAAATGGCTTGCCCAGGCCAGATTGTGCATTGTTTCAACGAGATAAAAAGTAGCTTCGTTATATGCATTTATTTCCTCTGTGTTTTTGTGCATGGTTTGGATTCTCAACCTAATTGTGGCTCGTGTGAATTAACTGCACAGAATCACGTTTACTATATACATATGTACAGTTTAATATTGAGACAATTCCGTAAATTCAGACTTAATTGCAGACAATTTAATGAGCTGCTGTTGGGAAACTGAATGTACATTATTAATACAATACTTTGATGTGTATTGAAAAGAAAACAATCATAGCCAAACCTACGGTACAAAATGAAGTACCATGTAATGAGGATGTGTACAGTTAATTTTTAATATTGTATACAATATCTTCACTAATAGAGTTTCAGAAGAGAAAAAAAGTAACAATCGTATCAATTTTCAGTTTTCTAAAAGCAAACAGTAATTTGATCGATTTGCTCCGAATTATTTGTTTCGTTTACTTCGATTTAAAGCAGTAACACCAACATGATTATAAGCGGTGTAAAATATAATAGAAATTTACATAGTTTCATGTGAAATCGCTACTTAGCTGAATCATTGATCTGTGTGTATTTACTATAAAAATTGATATTCATTTGATTTTGTTTAATTTTGTTTTCATTTTCCTCTCTTCGGGGAACTTCTTATACCATTTTCTTTTGCGACAACAGTACAGCAACTTTTGATTACTGGCATAAAATTGTAAAACTGCCTGAAACAACATAACCCATATCAAAATACTCTAACTTGTGAATTGTGCATGGAAATTTATGGTATTTACTCAGATTTCAGTGTGATGTTGCTTTGTGTATCGAACATTAAATGTAGCTTTTGCCGCACATTTGTTTTAACTGGAACTGCATGTGCTTTGGTTACAATTTTCATTTCGTGCCTAATTTACTGTTTTAATGAAGGTATGACAAAGAGCATTTAGTGCCCAACAGCAAACACATTTTTCACTCTAAAAGAAAACAGGCAAATTAAGCTTTGCGCAACATAGAAGATACAGAAGATATAATTCATGCAGATCCAAATCACAGATAACCGTGATATTATCTTTGGGTATGATTCAGTGTTTGAAGCCTTGCTAATGGATAACTTTATTTCTTCTTAAGAGGGAGTGGCTGAACCCTTACAAAGTTCAAACAACAGTGTATTACGAAACCATCAACATCAGTAACAAAACCATAACACTATACATTTAAGATCCTGTGTGTACATGTATTAGTAGTTAGCTGCCTTCGAATCCTGTTAAGGACGCCAAAACACCTTCAAGAGAAGGCAAAAGCTGGGGGTGGTGGGTAAACTTATCCAGTCTGCTAAAAAAACCTAGCTGTGTCAGAATGGGACACACACATCAGCTAGCATTTGTTTATGGTGTAAATCGAGTATTTTCTTTTGTTCCTCTTCCCTTCTCCTTTGTTTGTACTCTTATTTTTTGCAAAAGATCCATTGGTTTTGTACACATTTTCAATGAGGTCGTCCTCGATTTGGTTCCTGTCCTCGATTCATCGATGATGGTGCACGTGTGTGTCCTCGATTTACACCATAAACCTACTCATTCCCTTCCAAACTATATATGTTCCACAGCTTTGCCCTGATTGGTCAAATATCGCCTAATAACTTGATTTGTTTGGTGTTCTAACACAGCATTTTAAACACATCACATTTTGAAGCTGTAAGAATCATATAATGGCCACCTGGGCAGTTTAAATTGCAAAATAAACTGATTTGAAACCATGATTAGCAGTAAACCTATGTTTCGCCAAGTATAAGAGCATGTTAATAAACATGACATAATAAATAAATGAAGGAAGCTAGCTCATGTATAATGTACAATGACAGAATGTTCAAAACAGCATTGGCTTGCCGGGCACCAACTGAAAAACCGTGTATGTTTTCTACCCAAAATACTGTCACATTTAAAGAAATATGGTTACGGGAATAAACAGAAGTTTACTTTAGTTGAGGAACTTATTTAGGAATGAAAAAAAAAGCCGTGCAAGAACTACATAGAGGGATCGCGAAAAAAAACCTTTTAACTTGCAAGTCACCCTTGAGTAGCAGTAGCAGTTACCGCTTCGCCTGTCCCGTCGAACAAGCACCCGTACTCACAAAGCAAAAGACGGATAAATAACGTTCCTTGTCTGTGTCCCTTGATTCCTAGAATGTCCTGCGATACGTAGAACTTAAGCTTTCACAAGTCGTTTCATGGTTTATATGATCATATCATTTGTACACTTCAAACGCCAACCTTTGCGATGCACGCGTCGATTAATGGCGTTCACTGCATCGCAACAAGAGTGTGTATGTATCCAACACAATGAAAGCTATGTGAACTTTTTTTGACACCGCTCTCGCTCTCGCTCACGTGCGTGCTCTATTTATATACATAGCAATGGTACGTTAGTATGGCGGGCCAACGAGACAAAATATTTTTGGTTCATGTACTTGTGATTCAATATTTTGTGGAAAATTCTGTTGACTTAAACTTTGCCGCAGTTGAATAAGTGATGGACGGGGCTTTCAGTTTTCGTTATTCACCTTCAAATTTTCAACAGGGTTTACGTTGAAAATCAAATGTTGTTGATGTATGCGTTGTAGTTTCTGGGGGAAAAATAGATAACGAGGGTCACGTATCGATCATACAACGTTAGTGCTGAAACCACGGAACAATGTCGTCAATTGATGTCCATTTTGTAAAAAAAAAAAAAAATGGGAATTACTGCCTCTTCCTTCAAAGTAAAAAAAATCCTTTTTCGGCTAAATTACAAAAACTTTCTGTGGTGGCAGTGGCGTAACAACGTGGGGGGTGGGGGTCGTGCCCCCTGTGCCCTCCATTTGAAATCTTGAATTGCATAAAAACAATATATATGTTGCCCCAAGTGCCCCCTTGAAATATTGGTGCACCACCAGCTTCCCTCCAGAAGCTGAACCCTAGTTTAATATGCGATTGTCAAACTCGTCTGTATATTTTACCCGGATTTTATCCCCTCAAAAAGGCGCCCTCGTGTGTCCTACATCTTTCAAGGATCACTACGTCCCCGAAAGCGCCCAAGTAGGCTACAACGTGCATTTTAGAGTAAAATTCACCCAACTTTGGACTGATGAATTGATTCCTTGTCGAAATGTGTCCTTGTAAATACTATGGTGGCAAGGTTAACATTTTTACCTAAGGCTATATAATGGTGCTCATTTATCTTATCATGAGTTGGGCTAGGAGACGTTCTTTGATGATGTCACAGCAACTTTCGGGAGTGAGACCTCAGTCTGCCACCTATTCTGAGAAAATTAATAGAGATGGGTTCATCAAGACTGACATGCATCCTTGACAGGGCATGGAGTTAAGACTTGAGGCTTTGCATGGTGGAGTATCGGTATCGCTTCAGTTTGCTGTAACACCATGTAGTAATAACTACTGCTTAGAATGTATTTAGTTCTGAAAAGAACTTGTCCTGCTTATTATCAACTTTCACTAAGTAGTTTTACTTCTGATAAGAACAGTCCTGCTTTAAGTTCTAAAAGAACTTCTCTTTGGTCTCAACGTTTCCACTAGCCTGCTTAAGTCTGTTGACTATATTATAGAGTCTTCTGAAATTCTGCTTAATGTGACATAGTTTAATTAAAACTTCTTCTCTTGGCACTACATAGGCGAAAATCAACACGTTAGGGGCTACGCCACGTTTGGAGGCATGCCGCTTGTAGCATGGAGAAATCCTACACTTCTGACATTGTGCAAACACATATTGCTTGTATAAAATTTAATAATCAACAATTAATTCAGCCGCCCCCAATCCATGATAAGAGGTAATATTCGAAGTATTAACGCAAAAGCCGTTGGCATGAGATGTGTGTGACAGATCAAAGTTGACTAGGCTTCCAGAGGTCCAAGTTTCAACTGCTGGTGTGTCGAGTAAACAATTTGCAGTCACAAACAAACCACTTCAAAGTTATTTTCATCATCACAGCGAGATAATTAGACGTGCGTCAAGATCGCGTGATATACCACCCAGGTTTGCCATTTCTGATTTGGTACAGATCACATTGGATACTTTTACGTCTGGAATTTTGGGCCCAAACCTCAAGACTCCATAGAGATACGGAGAATAACGTTCACAAGGTAAGATATTTTAATGTTCAAACACATTTTGGCGAAAGTAGAAAGTAGTTAAAATCTTAAGCCTATAGCTTGTTGAATGTTGTCATCAAATTGATTAAAAGTAAGAAAACATCAGTCTCAGTTGTATAGATATTCCTGGCTGATTTCGCAAAAAAAAAAAATTCACATTTATCTTGGTAGGGGTCCATGTGAAGCCAATTAGTCACCTGTTGTCGTTTCTGTGGTCTGTACTAAAATTCAGGTGTTCCAGTTCGTTTTCAGTTATGTCATTGACACGCTAAATATATCCCCAGTTGAAGTCATGTCATTTAAGTATACCACCTTAATTTAATTCTTTTCCTCTTCTATCTTCTACCGTTAATTGGAATGTTGATTTTCTTATTTATGTCTCACATTTTCCAAATCCCTTCATCTAACAGTTTTGAAGTTCCTTTCAGGAACATCCGATTTTTTAAATTTTTTTTGCGCAAAAGAGAAATAAGAAGCAATCAATAGGGCTATTTTGTGGCTGCTGTCGTCAATGACTTTGCTTCATGCATTCCCAGTGTCTGTTACTTCTTAGCATCCATTTTGGAATGGTAAGGATACCTGTCTCTTGTTGGTCCGTCGGCCGTCGGTTTTTTGGTGTCAAGATTCTCGGCCAGTATGTCTGGCAATGGTTGAACCATTGCTCTATGCATGGTTATTGGGAGAGTGGGAAGCGGTTGTTAGAAAGTGGACCAAATTTATTTTACTTTATTGGCCCACAAGCCAACTGGCTAGAAACTCAGTATGGTTAAGCCGGCTGGGGAAGACTGCAATGTTGCAATCTGTCTGCGTTTGTGAAATGGTAAACGCACGATGACCACAGGCGTTAACGAGGCAAATTACAAACTAGTGTGTTTACGCTTACATTGACCTGGGATTGTTTACTACCAAATCACACCAAATAAAAAATAAAATCAAACAGCCCACATTTTGCTTAATGTTGGTGCAATCCTACGGACAGATTGAATGTTGGCCACGCCAGTGCAAGTACGATTTTGATGTCACTGGGAAATATACGCGTCTCTGACCCCCATGGGCGTTGCCAGGATGGGGCAGGTGGAAGATTGCACCCCTCCCTGAAAAAGCAAAGAAAAAAAGGTGTTATGTAATATTTGCTATTATTCTAATACACATTTAACAAAATGGTCGTCTGCAGGGGTGTCAATTGGGATTGAATTGGTTAAATGTCCCCCCACCCCACCCTAAAAAATGTTCAATTGAGAATAAATGCTAGATAAAGTACAAGGATTTTGGAAGGGAAATGTGCTTTGCCCCCCCCCCCCCCCCTAGAAAATATCCTGGTGACGCCAATATCTGAACAGATAAAAAGTTACGTAAATATCACGGGGGGAAAAATCACATAAAGTTGCTTTTGCGTCCATACGAACGCATAGTGCCTCTAGTCCTAGAAGTTACTTTTGAAAACATAAGTGTATTACTTGATGTACATTGGCTCAAAAAAAAGGGAGCAAGGCTCAAAACTTGATTTGTAAACGTTATCTTTCAACTTTTTAGTGGGTACTTAAACGTAAGGTTTATGAACAGGAATATTATTAAAGTTCTCCTGCAGGCCTGAATTCGGAGTTTCTTAGATTCTGCTTAATTTGACATATTTGAATCGAAACCTTTCTCTTGGCACTTCAGGCGAAGCCCCACGAAAGGGGATGAGTCACGTTTGGAGACCTGCAGCTTGTAGCATGGACAAATCCTACAGGTCTGATATTGTGCAAGAACATATTTTCTGTATAATTTTTTATTTTTTTATTTTTTTTTAATAATCGACAATTGAACCAGCCGCTGCCCTCAATCCCAGATAAGAGACAAAAATCTAATTATTTACGTAAAAGCAAATAAGGACCTATACGCGAGATATTTACCACTGATATGAAAATGAGCATAAACGATCAAAATTGGCTAGGCCTCCAAAGGTTTCGGGTCCAAGTTTCATTTTAAGTAAACTGCTGGTGTGCCGAGTAAACAATTTGCAGTCACAAACAAACCACTTCAAAGTTATTTTCATCATCAAAGCGAGATAATTAGACGTGCGTCACGATCGCGTGATATACCACCCAGGTTGGCCATTTCTGATTTGGTACAGATCACATTGGGATATATAACCGTACGCCTGGAATTTTGGGCCCCAGCTGAGACCTCAAGACTCCATAGAAATACTGAAAATAAAGTTCACAAAGATATTCTCATGTTTAATCACATTTTTGCGAAAGCAGAAAGTTGTTTACATCTTACAGCTAATTGAATTTTATCACAAAATTTATTGCAAGTAAGAAAACATTAGGTCACTATATCACAGTTGTTTAGATATTCCTGGCCAATTTCGCAAAAATAGAATTCACATTCATGTTGATAGTGGTCCATGTGAAGGCAATTAATCCCCTGCTGTAGTTCCTGTGGTCTTTCAGGCGTTCAAGTTCGTTTTCAATCCTGTCATTTACATGCTAAATATATGTCTCCAGTTGAAGTCATTTCATTCAAGTAAATATCACCTGAATTCTTTTGCTTTTATCGTCTCAACTTAATGTTGATTTTTTTTTTATTGATGTCTAACATTTTCTCAATCCACATGAAGTTCCTTTCAGTAACATCTGATGTCTTTATTTTGATGCGCAAATAAATTAAGCAATCAATATGGCTATTTTTTGGCTGCGTTTGTTTATGATTTTGCTCCATGCGTTCGGTGTGTCTGTCAACTCTTAGCATCCGCTTTGTCATTATTTTGGAATAGTGGGGAGTCTCTTCTTGGCCATTCAGCCATGGTTTTTTTTGTGTGTCGAACTTCTCGGCGTGTACGTCTGGCAATGGTTGAACCATTGCTCTATGCACGATTATCGGGAGAGTGGAAGAATCCTGTGGGAAGCAGTTCTTGGAATGTCGACCAAATTCACTTTATAAAATTCTTACACCAAATTAATATCTTGGGCCTATTTCGAATTCCCTTGCTTACATTTCACAAATGCTTGCTTAATGGCGAATTCGAATGACCAAATCGACGCAACTGGAAGATCCGGCATATTAGAATGACACAATGTGATTTTCTTTTACTTGCATAAAAACATTTTCAAAAAGCATCTTTGAAAAGTGCGATCGCTTGTGTTTATAGTTAAAGTGAACGATCTTTTCAGTTCATTCAAAATTGTGCAAAAATTGGCTAATCATCATTAATTTGGCTGTCGAATAAAGCGACTGGAAAAGCCTTTATTATAATGAACGGGGCGTGGCTTGTACATGTACTACGGACGACATGTTTCAAAGAGTGTACCTAAAAATGCATATGGGCCCACAAGCCATCTGACTAAAAAAATCAGTATGGTTAAGCCGGCTGGGGAAGACTGCCTTAGTGACATGGTAGACGCATGTTGTCCACAGGCGCTTACGAGGCCAATTACAAACTAGCGTGTTTAAACTTACTTTGAACTTGGATTGTTTACGACCGATTAACCCCAAATTTAAATACAAAATTATCGAACAGCCCGCATGTCGCTTATAGTTGGTGCAATCCTACAAACAGATTGAATGTCAGCCACGCCAGTGCAATCATGATTTTGTTGTCACTGGGAAACATATCCGTCTGCCCCCCCCCCCCCCGCCCCACACGCGGGAGACAGTCCGGAGTCCCTCCCCTTATATGAAGTGATTCGAGTGATAAAACAAGAATAAAACATTGATAAAACAACGATTTTCGCTGAGCTTTTGCACAATTATGGACGCAATTGATCAATTAAAGCTTTTTTTTTACTTTTACAAAAATTCTCCGGATAAAAAAGGCAGAATTTTTTATCTGCTCGTGAGCACACACACGCCGCATCTCTGTCATGCCTGTGTCGTGCTTATTTTGTGCGTCTGCCATTCAGCCAATCAGAAAATGCCTCGATCATTAATACTGAGTAGGACATTCAACACCCGTCAGGTCAATGAACCGCACTCATGATACTGTATGCATAATGAACTACTAACCCGACGGCTGTTCGATGTCCTTAACTCCACCATGTCCACATTCCCATGCTGCGATAATTTCCAATGCGACCCCTGTTTAATGGGCTTACCTTTATTAGTAGAAACAAAATGTACACTTAGCAAGCTTGCTTCTAATAAAACAACGCAACCGATTTCCCAAGTAAAGCTGAATGCATGTTTTCCACGTCCCTTTACCTACGGATCCTACACACAAGGATCAACGACTCGGCCAAACTCGTGGTTAGACGCGCGATAACGGCCCGTACATGTGGCAAATACTACGAATACTCTTCAACAAAGACCACTACGCGCGGCGGCTTTCAGATTTGCAGGGCTCTGCGCCCGATCTGGTGTGGAAGTCTGTCAAGACAGCTAATTGTAATTTTTGAATATTCATGAGTGTACGTTTTTGGTCTTTTTTTTTTTTAAATTCTTATAAATGATAACTACATAATCATGTTAACGCCGAGCACAATATCTTTAGCTTTAAAATGAACTGTGCAATCTCGCTTTTGTTTCATCGGTTCGGGACCACATCTCTCTAAAACTTTTTAATGAAAGCCTCATTAAAAACAAAATTTGGGTAAACGGTGTTCTCGAAATTTGACGTTTATTTTCCGGGTAAATACTTCATCTATTACGACAAAAACTGCACAATATTCAAGTATTAAAGTATTAAAGCGTTCAAGTATTAACACTAGGTCTGGTACTCAAGTCAACTTTGTTCCCCCATTCAGTAAATCTAAATCAGGTAAACGGAAATTGGGGTTCGTGGAGCTTATTCATTCAACGCCCTTCGTACAGCTCTTCAATGCCCTTTGCGTGCTACTCTTACCAGCTTTAAAGAAGTACATACAAAAACCTGCCTTTTTAATGCAGTTTTTGTTTGCTCATGCAAACAATTTATGCACACGATTCACTGTTATAGTTCTGACAGGTTGAACGCACACCTTTATGCAAAATGTCGATGCTCAGATACATTTGTTGCTGTTGGGGAATTGATCAAATGGTCTAGGAAAGAAACAAATCAAACCCGCGAATGGCTGGCCGTATAGTACCGTCGAAAGTGCCATACGAATGAATTGGAAATTAAATGAACATTTCGAAATCAGCCATATATGAAGTGCACCCTCCCTAGTTGTACATGTGATCAGAAGACAAGCAAAAGAGTAGTATCATATCAACCATAATTACGCCTTCAAGCATAAACTCGAAATCAAGTCGGCAATTGCTGGGTTTATTCGGTCGCCAGCCGATCGATTGTGCGGTATATGCCACTGCAGTACAAACTGCGGACGGTTTGTGCAGAGTCATCACCCCCGATGATGCAGGTCTCAATTACAGACTTGAATGTCGGCTTTGTACACATCGTATGGGACTTGGGATATTTATGTTAACCTCCAATCAGATTCACGAAGGAATGTGATCGCACATGATTCAAAATTGACGGCTGCCATTTTGTCATGTGACTAGTCATCAGAATTTGGTCATGTGATCGACTGACCGGCGACCACTTGTGACCAATGGAAAAGGTGTGTGGCGGGCTTTACATGAATGATTTTACACTTCCCCCAACCATGCATTTGCCTTAAATGCCTTTCATAGCATTGGCCAACATGCAGCAGACGCGTCCACCAATGCAGCAAAAGGCTTCAAATGTGTTCAAAGTTCAAGATTTTGTGTGTTTACATAATATTACAGATTAACAACTGCCTTGACGTAGACGTTATTGTTGGCTGTGACGCACTGGTTTTTCCACCCTCAGTAGCGCCATTTTGTTTTTGCGATAGCTCCTGAAGTTTGTTGAGAACTAGACGTCGGGAGGTGAGTTGGTAGAAATATCATTATTATGCCTGGCCAATATCATGCTGAGCGAGTAAGCACAGTTCTAAACACTTTCTTGCTATCAGATTGTAAACATGTTTACATGCTAAAAATGTTTAGCTTGAGGTGATAGCAAGTACTCGCTAACACATCTTTTATCCACACATAGGCAGTAGGCTATATTTGTCCCAATGCCTTAAATTGAAAACTTGATGGTCCCATGGTCAATTCGGCCTCTCTTGGAAAATTACTCATAACTCTGTCAAACATCATCAGATTCGGACGTTGTTTTCTCATTTTAAAGTGGAAAGACGTATCGTTCAAACCATATCTATACTATCTATGTTGGTTACACATTTTACGTCAGGCATGCCGTTATATTTTGTTTGCATTTTTTAACACACTGTAGATCTTTAGAGTTTACAGCAGATGTAAACAAAGAATTCAAAACGCTAGTGGAGCAAAAGCCTAGCTTGGGCCTAGAGAAGAAACCAGGTAAAGATTTCCATAATACATCACTTGTAAAAGTTTTACAAAGATCTGTAACAGTTACCAAAGCAACGGTTCCTCAATGAATTATCCTTTCAGGTTTCAATCACTTCAGCATTAAGAGGTGTCAGTAATTGTCAGTTTTCTTACTCTGCACCACTTTACAAAACGCGATTGCATGATAGAACGCAAGAATCCTGCTTTGTGTGCTTGATATTCATGTGCAGGGTGAGTGATCAAAAACCGAAATCCTCATTCCGGGACCATTGTTTTAATAAAGTTCTCCATGTAGCACTTTCAAAATCTAGGATATGAATCCCTTATTCAAAAGCCCAGTCTTTTAGTGTACAAGAATCATTCAAATCACTCAATTTTTAAGTTACGGACTTTTAAACACAACCACCGTTTTAAAGTTTTGTTTTTGTTTTGCTGAACGAACGCACACTTTTTTTAATTGGGCTTTCATATCCTAGATTTTGAAATTGCTACATGCAGAACTTTACAAAAACAATGGTCACGACATTTGGGTTTCGTTTTGCTTCACTCACCCTGTACATGTACCAACGAGGCACAATGTACCAATGAGGTTGAATACAGTTATACATACAGGGCGCCCTGAAAAAATGGTGCATGTAAACGCCTCCATTTTAGCTAATTTACAACAAAATTTGCTGCGGATGTTTAAACCATCTTCAAGGTAAAAGATTTAAATTGAAAATACCGTTTGTTTCATTGAGATTACTTTTGTAAATCCAAAGATATGTTTGAATAACGGCAAAGCCAAGAAACCCATTTTGTGCCACTTTCTGCGAAGCAGTTACAATCAGTATAGTCCTAGTAAAAAAAAACCCAAATCACTTTACTGTTAGTGTGCAATGTATATTTATATTTCATTGAACTATTTCATTGAAGTTTTAAAGTAGTACACCTGTCTGTACTATTAAATTGTTTCAACACAACAACAAAACCCTATATTGTCGTGTGAATGGAATGTTTGTCTTACACCCATAGGATAATCTTATCAAAAGAGCCATACTCATTGTCTGATCTTTGAAGCACTCGCTTCCTAAAAGTGGTACAGAATGTTTTGTTTTTTGACTTTGCGGTCATTCAAACATATCTCTGGATTTTCAAAAGCAATTTTAATTAAACAAACGGTATTCTCGAGCTAAATCTGTAACCTTGAAGATCGTGTAAACATTTGCAGTAAATTCCGGGAGTAAATTGGCCACAAAGGCGGGGTTTATCATGCACCATTATTTTCATGACATGCACCCTGTATGTGTGTTTGTCAAAATACTGGTATTTTGCCTAAAACTATGATATTAGGTACTCTTTTGACACGTTGTTTTTAAATTTCTAATGCAAGTGTGATGTGAGTTTTTGTTTTTAAGGATGGATCAAATTCAAATTAAGATGTGAAAATGCATGTGCTAAGCCTTAGATCGAAACCAGCGCATGTCAAAAAAACATTAGATTAATGAGATATTCCGTTTGCAATTGTGAAACAGAAATGGACGAAGAACTCAAAACGCCAGTGGAGCTAATGCGTAGCTTCAGTCGTCAGTCATCCAAACCAGGTGAACATTTTCAAAATACAGCACTTTTAAAAGTTTTTTAAAGATTTGTTACAGTTACCAAAGCAGGAAAGGGCTTACCAATGAATGATCCTTTTAGTCAAGCAACTTCAGCATTAAGAGCTTCGTGCATGTAATTGTCAGTTTTCTATCTCCGCACCACTTTACAAAACGCGACTGCATGGATATATACTGGTACAGGGTGAGTGAAAAAAACCGAAACCCAAATTTCAGGACCACTGTTTTAGTAAAGTTCTGCATGTAGCACGTTTAAAATCAAGGACTTAAAAGCCCAATTCATAAACTTTCTTTTACTATACGAATCATTCAAATCACTTATGTACTGTTCAAGTAACGGACTTTTAAACACAACCATCGTTTCAAAGTTTTTCCAGGGATCACAAAAAGGTAAGTGTTCATTCAGCAATTTGAAAACAAATCACATAGGGCTGTGTGTAAATTGTTTTCGCTTTGCTGAACGAACGCACATTTTTTTTAGTTGGGCTTTCATTTCCTATATTTTGAAATCGCTACATGCAGAACTTCACTAAAACAATAGTCTCGACATTTGGGTTTCTTTTTTGTTTTACTCACCCTATATAGGCTACAGTCGCTGCATTCCCCAGTAAACATCACACCGTAAATGATGTATGTATGTGTATGGTAGACTAGCGTGTTTACCAAAACCAGACTCCAAGTGATTCTGACCACTTCTGAAAAGTATATAGTCAGAGGGATTGTATGGGCCATATTATGAACAACAGGAGAATATGGGGGGAAAAAGCTTTAAAATGACGAGCACTTTTGTTTGAGTAAGTGCTGATGAGGTGAAATACCGTTACATGCGTCTTTTTCAAAGTACTGGTATTTTGCCTTAAAATATTAATTTTAGGTAGGTCTACTCTTTTCTTTGGACACCTTGTTTTTACATGTAAAATACAATAATTGGTGTTGTGATTTCGTTTTTAATGGACGATCGAATGCTATTTCAGATTTCTAAAGCATGTGCTTACGTCCAAACCAGCGGATTTCAAAATAGCATTCGATTCATGAGATACTCCACCTATGAAATTGCATTCGAATCGTCAAGATGCACGTTTGGTTTTTCAAAATACACCCTTTTTTTTGGCAAAGCATTTTGATAGTAAAAATGCACGTTGGATGTTTCGAAATACGATTTTTAATGCATTTGATTTGCAAGCATAGTAAGATACACGTTTAAATGCATGATTCCCTTTAAATATTTTGTGGGCCAAATTTCGCTGACAATAGTTCAAACCATGATCAGTCACATGCTGACAAGTCACATGATGACTAGTTTCATGATGACCAGTAACACCATAATGACAAAATGGCAGCCTCTCAGCTACTTTTGTAAGGAAAAATAATGACCAAAATAATTTTGAAAATTTTGTGGCTATTCCAGGATATCGACATAGTGTGTGCGATAGTTCTACACGTATTGCCGCTGCAAATCATCGCACTTTTTGAGACATATGTTTATAAATCTTCATGATTCAAGTTTTGTCCTCCAAAATCAAACTGCTGTTTCATAGCAGCAAACTTTTGATTTTTGGTAAACCATCAAACGACAAATCTTCCTACCCATGCATTATGGCAAGAATTTCAGATATAGATAAATCAAATGTTGTTAGTTTATATCCTTTTTTTACACCGCTTTTATATCGACGGTTAAATAAATACTGTATGTTACGTACAGTAACAACAATTAATTGTTGAATGTAGAGCAGTAGAATATAGCCCCAATATTTCCAAGAATTTTGTACTGTACTAAATGCATCCTTGTACTCAAGGTATAAGACTTCGCACGTTGGTTCTCCATGCCATGAATTATTTCCAGGATTTGGGGAAATTTCATACTTGACCTCTCTGGTGACCTTTGAAAGGTTATTAACCTTCATGTACTGTGTTTATATGTACTCTATTCTTCTTCAAAACACCACTTTTCTACGACCCAAGTCTACGTCATGGGTTTTGCTCAAAGAAAATATAAATGAGATGTGGGGAAATTTCATATTTGACCTCTGGTGACCTTGAAAAGGCAAATGGCCTTTGTATACCCTTATTTATAGCTACACTCTAAAAACTCAAGTACTGAATTCAACACTTACATGAGTTCGGTCAGTGACCACACCAACCCAGCATTATATGCATTTATAAGATTTACCGTACTCTTTAAACCTTAACTCTTTTTTAGAGTGGGTGGTCAAGAACAATAAAGGTCATTAATCTCGGAAAGGTCACCAGAATTAAATATGGAATGTTCTCACGTCTGACAAGAAGAACTGTTATGCTTTGTCACAGAGTGCACATTTCTGTCACTGAACAGCCTCAATAATGGTGCTTATTTTCCAGGCACGAGTTTGTCAAAGTTGTTGCCAGGGCATTCCTCACCGGCCCCACCCGATCCTCACCTCAGTAATTGGAGTCTCTTCCAATCTTGGGAAATTCCGCATCGCCCACCATTTCCACTGTCATTTTGGAAATCTCCGACATCTTATATTGTTGCAACTCCTTCTAATGACATAGCAGTGCGAGCAAGTGACAACTCAGTGATAATATACGACATCAGAGGTGATCGCAAAAGAATCATCCGAATCCAAAAAGAAATACTCCACTTTGCTTTTGTTTCATACACAGGTTTGTGCAGTCTCACTTTATTGACCATTGTCCACACAATGCCATCGACAAAGGCCGTTGTAAAGTTAGCGGTCGCAGACCTTCAACATTTTTATTCAACCGGCAGTTCTTTGTTTTCTGTTGAATATCACCGCCATGCTTGTTTGTCTTAAAGTCGATTCTTCTCGACATATTTTGTTAATGGCTTACGCACAAATTGGAATACCAATTTCGCAACGAGACAACGTTTTTTACACTA
The DNA here is from genome assembly GCF_015706575.1 of Patiria miniata. Classification (NCBI taxonomy): domain Eukaryota; kingdom Metazoa; phylum Echinodermata; class Asteroidea; order Valvatida; family Asterinidae; genus Patiria; species Patiria miniata. The sequence goes on along the minus strand of NW_024037064.1, from coordinate 8,314,434 downwards.
ATAGCGCTACTTAAAACTTTTTTCCATCGTTTTCGTACTCCTTCACTGATATTATTAAATATTCCATAGTGTTAATTATATTGGATAAAATGCCAATGTCATTTCAGCTACACAAGATCGATTGGTGGTGATACAAGAAAATAACCCCTATGTCAAAATGTACACAATGAAAGGCAGGGTTGACTTCCAGTTTTTGACGAAACAACATGATGATAAACGTGAGGAGGCTGCTGGGCTAGTGATTGCTTGTCCATGGAGTATTACAGTAAAGAAGGATGGTACCATCGTAGTGGGTGATGTGGCAAGGTATGTGTTGACTGAGCACAGGCCCAACGATGGTAAGATCCTGTGCACCATGCCAGTCAAGATTAAACCTGAATATCTGGCCGTTGATGACGACGACAAAATCTTCGTCAGTGATCGCCACACTGTACTCGTAGTCGACGAAAGCAGTGCTGATTCAATCACTTTCCAACCAACGCTAGACGATGGAACAGCTGAAGTATTTGGTTTATGCTGCAACAAAAAGGATATCTTCGTGGGTCTATCTGCGGGCAGACGCAATACAGGGCGCATACACCGATTTGATAACCGTGGGAAGTTCGTTGAATGCATTGAAAGGCACCTAGATCTCCCCAATGGGTTGACCATCACTGGTCAGCGATATCTTGCAGTTGCAGCGTACACTACTGTTACGATATACAAAGGTAAATCAGATTGAAACATCTGGACGGAAATATGAAAGTTTAACCCGTCCAGTTGAATTATGTTTCATTAAATATTAAGACAATTTCTCAGCTTTTAATAATTGAAGAAGGTGTATGAAACGTAGGTCGCGATTCACAAAGAGAAACATACTTTCGTACTAAACCTCCGATTCATTTCGGATAGATTTGCCTCATAATTATGTTTGCCATGTTAGTCGATCTGTCGGTCGGAGTTGATCGGGGACATTATTTTTTTAGGTCAGATCGGGGACCTTTTTTTTTGGAAATTTGAATGTTTTCCTGCATATATTCGTAATGTTTTTAATCGGTAATATATTTTGTTCTTTATTTTACTATATTTTGTGCTATGAAACAGAAGAATTAAAAACACAAGAAAAGGATAGATTGGGCTACAGAGAGACTAAACTCCCCATCAGAAGACCCGATGCGGAGCCATCAGCACAAGATGAAGATCCGTATAACATACACTGTGAGTCTAAAAGAAAGCGACCCAAATTAATGTCATTCTTTTCCCTTAAAAGTAATCAAATTGTAAACACCAATGCAGTATATATCTGTTCCTGACAGCAGTTCTAAGGAGTCTGATAGACCAACTAAGTTATGGTGTCATCATTAATACCCGGCACGATGAGAAGTTATTTAATCTGACCTTACTGTCAAATGTGAGAGAGGTCTGTGTTAGAGAATTGCTCTGCCCGTGTGGCTGACACCTCTGTGAACATCCAGGAAGTCACCAAACTCTTTGCTGAACAGCTGAAGCTTCTCAGAAGCTCGGCCTCGATATTAACATAGAAACGACTGAAGTACTCTACCAGCCAGCACCTGGTAAGCCCTACACCCACCCCTCAATATATATATATATAGATACTACTGAGCTGCAGTCAGTCCCTAAGTTCACATATCTTGGGAGTACAGTTACATTCCACGACACTCTTGATGTCGAGATTATTTCATCCAAGCTTTAGCAAAGGCGAAAACGTGTTTGAATTGGTCCTAGCAAGGTAAACTTGCTTGGACCAAACACGTTTCTGAACATTGTAATTACACCACAAAGTGCACGGTATCGTGCCCTTGACCCAACTACATTGCTGTACTCATCAGCTGATGAAATGTACATTTAAGATAGACATCAGGAAATTAACTAGCGTGCAGCTACGACATCTGACAAGAACTGACATAGATGCGACGTGTTAAAGGACCTCAACAAATTTGTCATACGGGTCCCTCCAATATATTCAAGTGTTGAGTCTATGCTCCTTAGTGCCCAGTTGATATGGGCTGGGCATTTAGTACGGATGGACCAGTCAAGCCTTTCTCGGACTTTACTCTACGGCGAAATCTTTGAAGGAAAGCGGCGAGTTGGCGGCCCGAAACTTAAGCATCATCTTAAAGCAACTAAGATATTGGACAAATGGGAAGCAACACCGCTTAATCGTTCAGAGTGGAGGGCCTCCATTGGGAGAGGAGCTCAGATAACTGACAAGAACTGACATAGATGCGACGTGTCAGGCGTCATAATCCTCAACCTCCATCTTTCTTCTGTCAGTTCTGTAACAGGGGCTTGTCAACAGACTTGGTCTTACCTTCTCTCATTCGTTTAATGTCACTTATCATTGTCGATTCGAGGGACAGCCAGAGATAGAAAGAGAGCGAGAGAGAGATGTTCAAATTCACAACATCGACTAAATAGAACTCATATTTTTCTATTTTTTTTTTTAAACCAGATGTATATGATTTACAACTTCCTGAGATTCCTTTACCCAGACGGACTATCGGATGGACACAAACCATACCAAAGGTATTTTAATGTCTTTTCGATCAGTCGATGAAGTGCGCAGTGTAAAAAATGTGAGTTTATATTTTTTTTTTACAACACCCTTGTATTTTTTATTAACACCTATTATAAAGACAATTTTTTGACTATCAATGTGTATGAGTAACCGGGGATGCGCTTGCAGTGCAACGGGCCGAGGATTTTAAAAGCGCAATCGGGACACTGATATACGGGTAGTAGAAGTGGATTCACGGGACAAAAATTCAAGTTATCCAAGAGGGAAACAAAACCCTGGCTGCGCGCCTGTTTTCAAACTTAATTGTCACGTAAGTTAGGTCTGGTTGGCGCTAAGGACAAAATAAAATGATAAGCGCTTCCTGCTTCTCTTTTGAAAGAAAATGATGCCTGATATAAGAACTTTTACTGTGCAATTCCTGATGAAATATTATTGTTAATGCAAAACCAAATGAATCACAAATTTGTGTGCAGTAAAGGATTGTGTAAAGCCCGGTTCATACTTCACACGAAAGCGAATGCGAAGCGAAATTCGTGACGTCAACAATACATTCGAAGCGCGTCCACCATTATTGACAACATGAATTTCGCTTCGCACTTACTTTCGTGGGAAGTATGAACCGGGCTTAAAATTGTGACTGCGCCCTTTAATAGTTAATATTATAGGCAACAATTAGGATATTGTTTGAATTTATTTCAAGATATTTGATACAGACCAATTCGTTTACTACAGTTTTATCACCGTATTGTTGATGTACCCTAACGTGGCGCACTTAGATTTTTCGCCTGTAGCGCCTAGCTGGAGCAACATTTGTAACTGAAATTTCACAGACAATGGAATTTCATCAAGTTCTAAACATTCCCGTTCATAGATAACGAGTTTATCTACCCGTTACAAAGTTAGAAGAACATTTTATTTGGAAGTGCACAGTGAACCCCTTAAAAATGCCCCCCCCCCCAAAAAAAAAAAAAAAAAAAAAAAATAATAATAATAATAATAATCAGAATTTATCAACTTTACAGAAATTCTTCAATGTGAATTTGGAATTTTCCGAGATTTATTCAAGTACGCCACGTTGGGGAACACCAGCTGCCGATTTGTGTCCAATTTCCGGACACCACCGTTTGGGAATTTTGGATTGAATAATTTCATGAAACCGAAATTGTTCACATTAATAAGGTAAATGTATACCAGTATTTCGCTGAATGAATTTGAAGTTTGTCAACTTAGGAGTTTGGCAAGACTGACGTGAAAAGTCGGGGTAAAGGTGGAAGTGCGCCACGTTAGGGAACACCACTATACAGTGTTGGAGCCGAGTCTTCAAATCCCAGTACTTTAGGGCCCGAGGCCCTGGCCGAGTTCAAGTACATTGTGACAGTCCGAGTCCAAAGCACCGAGTACGAGTACATTCAAGGCAGAGCCGAGTCCGAGTACCTAAATCCGCGTCCGAGTCCGAGTACAATACAAAACAAAAACAAGTACAAAAAGGAAAATCCAGAAAAGGCTTCACAAGATCACTGGTGACCGTGAAGCTGTGAGCGAACATAAGAAGCATGGGCATGGCTGGCTCCCGATCCACGAATCCTCAGTGCTACGACTTCGAATGTTAGTGGGATTCGGGAGACGGCCCCCCAAAAATCCTTGTACCCAGCGCGCACGGTATAAGGTCGTATTACAGACTGCAACCTCACCACCGCGCTAACGCTGTGTTCCTGGTTGAGCTTTGGAATCGATTAAAAGGAAATGTACTCGAATTATATTCTCGGGTCCTAGGGTCGACTACCGCGCACTAAGTCCAGTCCGTACACAATTCGAGAACAAATAATGGAGTACGTACTATACGGGCCAAGTCCAAATAATGTTTGAGAACTGATAGTTATGGAATTCCATCTCTGCCAAGTTACACGGCGCATGTTTGGGAGATCCAAGCAAGAATCCCAAACATGCGCCGTCGACGGCGCATTGTCGCGTCGTGCCGTCGCATAGTCGCGTCGTGCCGTCGCGTCGTGCCGTCGCATTGTCGCGTCGTGCCGTCGCATAGTCGCGTCGTGCCGTCGCGTCGTGCCGTCGCATTGTTTTGTACTGTTTGTATAGGGCCGTCGCATTGTCGCGTCGTGCCGTCGCATTGTCGCGTCGTGCCGTCGCATAGTCGCGTCGTGCCGTCGCATTGTCGCATTGTCGCATTGTCGCATTTTATAGGGGCCTATCTTGAGTTTCGTCAAATGAGGGCGCGCTCGGCCTTGGTGTTTGTCTCTGCTTGCTAGCCTGAGCTGAGGCTGTGCTTCAATCATGGACGATATTTTACGTCAATGTGTTTAATAGGAAGGGGCGTAATCATACATGTCGCCATTACATTTTAAGTTAAATGGAATGGAGTTTGGCCGCCACCATGCATTTAAGTTTTAATCAGACTTGTGTTTTCTTAAAAAGAAGTGGTTTTCTGGCTAGGAAAATAGCAAGGAAGAACCGGTTTTGTGCAAGCAAAATTCAGGGAACAATCTGTTGATACTAATAACTTGTTGGAAAGTTCCAAAGTCATTCCAAGAAAGTTGCCGCCGTGAATTAGGGTTTAAAACAAGGGAGGAGGATGGGATTTGCTATCAGCATCAGCAGGGCCGTTCCTCATTCCTTTCTTTTTATGGGATGTATGATAAAATTGGAGTACGAGGGGCTCTGCGAGCTGATGAATTTTTTTGAAAACATTGTATTTGCAACCAGCTAGGGAAGATTTCCGTTTATTTAAGACTTAGAAGCACTTGCATGTGGAGGAATTATCAAAGTTGGAAATAAAAAATGTAAAATCTAACATATCAAAAGCGGAACGCATCGCTCTGATCGGCCTTAAGCAAAGACGAGCCATAGTCATTAAACCATACGATAAAGGCCGCGGTGTATGTGTTTTGAACAGACAAGACTATATACATGAGGGGCTACGACAATTATCAGGCCCACATTATGAAGAGATTGATAGGGATCTGACTGGGGAAACCGCGCAACAGGTCGCTCAAACCATACGCAAACTTCACATTGATGGAGTAATATCCAAAAAAACATTTGAGTTTCTCAACCAAGACAACCACGACATCAAAAATCCTTGCCTCTACCTCAAACAGTCAAGTCACCTTCCTCGACCTCGTCATCTACAAAGGCGAACGGTTCAAAAAGAAGGGAAACTGGATACTCGAGTAGCAACCAAAAAAACTGATACGTTTCAGTATTTTGCTCGAGATTGAGCCCAACCTGAGTCAGTGTTTGGCGGTTTGATTAAGGGAGAAATAATAAGATTTGACCGTATATGCACACACTTAAAAGAATTTGAGGAGAAGGTTGAATTCTTCAAAGACAAACTACAAAAACGCGGATACAACCAAGAAGATTTAGCCCTTCTTCCCAAAAAAGGCGAAACTCGCGTGAACTCTAAAAATCGTGCAAACACCGAAAAGAATATCCCGCTGGTCTTTGTTTTACCCTACCACCCACAAATTAAACACCCAGCTCTTAAGCAGGCCCTTCTGAAACATTGGAATCTGATCAGCGATAATGATTTTCTCAGTGCACTCTTTGCGACCCAACCCATCCTGGCATACAAACGACAAAAAAAAACATAAAAGATGGCCTGGTCCGATCAAGGATTAACCCATCTCCACCATCCAACCAAGAAAAAACTTGGATGAGGAGAACGTACAAATCCTATTGGAACTTCTTGAAGAACAAAACTAACATAATGGTCATTTAGGCATGCATTTCGAAAAAAAAAAAAAAAGGAATCCACTTATTCTGATCATTACAAGAAATGCTAACGCGTAAAATATTCTTTAACATCATTAGCAATAAAGTAAATACGTATAAAAGAATTAAACAAAGGGTGACTGATGAAGTGCGTAAAAAGGGCATAGAAAATATGCACTGTTTCCCCCGACACACAAAAAAGAAAAACAGGTGGGACGGCATATTATCACCGGTATAAATCAAATCATTAAGTGAACTAGAAACAAAAACCACATGTACACAAACCAGTCCCTGCGTCGCCTAAACACCGGATGAGTTTTTTTTAAAACTCCGGCTCTCCGGTTATCACCAATCTAATGGGCCCGCTGGCGAGGTATGTGTTGACAAGTTGTAACCCACCCATCACCGCAACCCAGCAGTGGAACTGATTTACTCCCTATATGCGTATTGAATTTCCAAAAAAGAAGAAAACCTTAGCAAATACGCTCTAGGCAGTTTAGTCATATACTTACACAGGTATCCATACCAGTGCTTCTAAGTCTTAAATAAACGGAAATCTTCCCTAGCTGGTTGGTGACAATGTTTTCAAAAAAATTCATCAGCTCGCAGAGCCCCTCGTACTCCAATTTTATCATACATCCCATAAAAAGAAAGGAATGAGGAACGGCCCTGCTGATGCTGATAGCAAATCCCATCCTCCTCCCTTGTTTTAAACCCTAATTCACGGCGGCAACTTTCTTGAAATGACTTTGGAACTTTCCAACAAGTTATTAGTATCAACACATTGTTCCCTGAATTTTGCTTGCACAAAACCGGTTCTTCCTTGCTATTTTCCTAGCCAGAAAACCACTTCTTTTTAAGAAAACACAAGTCTGATTAAAACTTAAATGCATGGTGGCGGCCAAACTCCATTCCATTTAACTTAAAATGTAATGGCGACATGTATGATTACGCCCCTTCCTATTAAACACATTGACGTAAAATATCGTCCATGATTGAAGCACAGCCTCAGCTCAGGCTAGCAAGCAGAGACAAACACCAAGGCCGAGCGCGCCCTCATTTGACGAAACTCAAGATAGGCCCCTATAAAATGCGACAATGCGACAATGCGACAATGCGACAATGCGACGGCACGACGCGACTATGCGACGGCACGACGCGACAATGCGCCGTTGACGGCGTAATCGGCTAGAGACCTTAAAAACCACAATGCGACAATGCGACAATGCGACGGCACGACGCGACTATGCGACGGCACGACGCGACAATGCGACGGCACGACGCGACTATGCGACGGCACGACGCGACAATGCGACGGCACGACGCGACAATGCGACGGCACGACGCGACAATGCGACGGCCCTATACAAACAGTACAAAACAATGCGACGGCACGACGCGACGGCACGACGCGACTATGCGACGGCACGACGCGACAATGCGACGGCACGACGCGACTATGCGACGGCACGACGCGACTATGCGACGGCACGACGCGACAATGCGCCGTCGACGGCGCATGTTTGGGATTCTTGCTTGGATCTCCCAAACATGCGCCGTGTAACTTGGCAGAGATGGAATTCCATAGATAGTCGAGTACGGGCCGAGTACTTGTGTATTCTCGAGTTGTACGAGTACTTCAAAACTGTCACAGCATAAAATAATTATAGTAGGCAAAATGGAATTCCCATGAAATGTTATAAGAAAAATATAAAAACTAAAGCTGGCATGATGAAAGGTCGTTGGCAAAATTGAAATTGCCAACCACGAGGGGTAAATTGTCTTTGAAAACTGTGGACCTACCAACGTGATGGGACATTGGATATGATCTTAAGACAAAATTACTTGTTGGATAAACATGCAAAATATAGTGAAAGTAACTCGTAATTTGTTCATCCATCAATATATTTAATATATATTATATTAATTTTTCGCAGACGAGTGAAACAGACGTGGACGAAGAATTCAAACCTAGTTCGTTCCAAACGGAGAGTAAACTCGGCACAGATGTGTCCGAGGAGCAATCACAAGGTGAAAATTATATTTTTGAAGTTAAGAATAAATTAGTTATCAAAATATGGTTTGTAAGGGAGCCCTATATTGCTTTTGCCTTTTGGTTGGCTTTAGGTTTGAAACCCTTGCACTGAACTGCATCAAACTAATCCTTTGCATGGAAGTACTACGCGAAATATAATGAGTTTCTATTTAAAATGGTACGAGTCCGTCAATGTAAGTGAACTGATTTGCATGTTATGGCCGCATGAAGTTACTTTACTGTTCGGGCTATTTGCACAGCATGCTTGTCACTATTAGGTCTAATAACACCGCGGACGCTTCCGACGAACGCTGGGCAAAGCTTGTTCAGTCGCGGTGCAAGCTAATCGCAAGTGAAGCATTGGACCTGAGGCCAGCACTCTTAAACACAATATCTGATGCGGCATTGGCAAATATTTGTCATCAACACGTTGGGTCGAATAGTTTTTCAATATTATTTCCATTCAAACTTGTCATCACTTCATCAGGCGTTTAGCAGGCACTAAGGGTTTGTTCTATATGCTGTAATATTAACAGTCACAGTCAAAAACGTCATTTTGTGATCTTAATCAATTAGATTAGAGTTGCACGAAGAAAACGAATTTTGATTTAGCGGGCACTCCTTATTAATTAAGTACTTACTCCCGAACGAAAGCTATTGTGTGCCACTTTCTTTTTAATTTTTGGTGGGTTGACCGTTGACTTTTCGAGAAATTCTCACTCAAAGAAGACGTCCTATATTTTTTTAAGCGGAAAAGTACTGAGCTATCTTAAAAAATGGTCCCTCCACAACATTGCACAATAGCACCAGTTTCGAGTCAAACATGCAGGGAATTGGAAGCCCCAAGTCCGGGCCAAGAGGTTCATTGACATTATCTCTTCAATTCCCCATATTTCTGGCTCTCGGAACTCTCTAATATTTAATATTTTGAGGGTATAACTTTTATTCTTGAGCTCGGCGGATGGGTTAAGGCCCATTTACAGGTAGTGTGCATCCCTATGATTCTTGAAAATTCTCTATGCAAGTCGCCATATAGTTGATGCGTTTGTTATTTCTTTACTCGTACACACGTTTCGGGCATGTGCATTCCTAATTATAAACGATGTTCACGGCATTAGCATGACGAACGGTTTCAAACGTCGTGCTACTGCTGTGTCGAATACAATTTCAATTCTATTCGACACGGCAGTAGCACGACGTTTGAGACCGCGCCGTGCTTCTGCCGTACTAAATTGATAAGCACGGCAGACCCTGTCGAGCTAAAGTCTTCTGCCGAGCCGAAATCAAAATTGGTTTCATACATCGTGCTTGTGCCGTGTCGAATAAATAAAATTTGAGTTTATTTGAATTCGACACGGCATAAGCATGACGTCTGAAACAGGCCTTACCAAAAAAAACCCAAAAAAACATTTCTTAAGTTTACAAAGGCTGAAGTATTTACCAGCGGGTCAGTCGGAGGGGGTTCCTTCAGTCCTTAAAATATGATGCATGTCTCCCTCCAATTGCCACTCCTTCTGCATTAGGAGATCGTGGTTCTCTTTAGTAGCAAACAAAAGCAGAAAGTTTATTCCAGCCCGCGACGACTAGTTTCTTAGTACCCTTTAAGTCCAGACCGCCCAGGACCACTGAGCTGGAATTATTGTTGCCCCTTCACATGCCTATGTAAAGCAATGTGAAGCCACATAATAACCACGATAACGTAGAAAACATTCCACGCAATGGCACGAATTTGCTGCCCAATCTACAATGATGTCCAGCTGAAGAAATTGTACACACTAACATGTGCGTAGCCAGGATTTCTTTCAAGAGGGGCGAAGCACACTTCTCCAGTACATTCTCCATTTATCATAAATTCGAGGGTGGGCAGAGGCATCCCTCATTAGACTAACAGCAAATGATTTCGCTCCTCTTTGTCCCCTTTTTTCTCTCCACCCCGTTTTTTTTTATTGTAAGCGCCCCTCCCCTTGCCCCTCTCTAGTAGAGATACATTTCTTTCCAACATTGTATTACTTGTTCTTTACAGTTAGGCCTGCATGCTCAGGTGAAGATGCACGTACACAGGTTATTTAGTCATAATAGTCACCTTTCTTGTATGAAATATCCATCGAGCATTAAAGTTATATGTTCAGTCATTTTAATTTCAATACATATGAAGAAACTTCTTGCATCTACTTTAAAATTATTGTATGAAATGACGTTTCAATCGAGTCATAAATGGAATGGTTCAAGGACAAGTATTTCGTGATTACCAAAGAAGACGAATATGATACGCCACTTGCAAATTAAAATAAAAACAACGTTCACTCGAATAATACTTCTCGAAGATTGAAAAAAAAAAAAAAAAAAAACATTCGTTGCATACAGTTGGTCGGAGGTCGGTCGGTGAGGTTTTTATTTAATTTGAAACGTTTTGATGAAATCATTCTTAGGGACGTATTTATCAGTAAAATTCCTTTTTTTAGTTAAAGATTAATATATACAAGTGAATCAAAGCTTCTCGCAACCCATCCATGTTGAAGCATTTAAAGCAAAATAATGATAACTACGACCACTTCCATACAACGCAGTGCCACTAAACTGCAGCCCAATCCACAAAATATATTTCTTCTACACCCAGCTCTCTTTTTGAGGTATTTCTCTTGTCTCATTGTTACCTTTTGTTGCTTTGTAGCTGCGTCCTCAGGATATTCAAGTGCGTCCCCAGTCTACCGTCCTGTTCAAGGTACTTATAGTTCGTTATAGTTTATAAACATTGTATTTATCTATTTTTTACCGTACTGATTCCAATTTAGAAAGGCTGACCGGCACTATTGGATTCGGAGGGATTGCCATCAGCGTTCTTAACCCAAACACGTCTTCCATTCCTGCTCTCTTTTATAAACCTAAAGTCATTGCTGCTAAATCACATAAGGCAAACCTTTTTTGAATCAACTTTGTTTTTAATTCCACACATCGTGATGATGGACACCCCATCTCTGCTTTTCCTTCTCGCACTACAGAACAGGTCTAATCATATCATCACTCCGAAGAAGGTTGCTAAAATATTTTATAACATGGAAGCTTCCAAAACTGACCCTGATGAAATCGCCCTGAACCGCTGAGCTGGAATTATTGTTGCCTTTTCACATGCCTATGTAAAGCCATGTGGAGCCACATAATAACCACCACCACGTAAAAACATTCCACGGAATGGCACGAATTTGCTGCCCAATCTACAATAATGTAGATAGGGCGCTGTTTTTGCTGCTGCCGCTAAGAGAATCTGATCCAGAAAACCTCTATGATATAGGTTGTTTGCCTGTAAAATCCTGATCCAGTTTTTGACATGCTGTCAAACATGGTGTAGTGCATCAGCTAGGACCTGTTGAAGACAATCGGACTCGGTCTGCTGGAACATTTCATGATGTTTTTTTATCGCCCTGCTGACAGTAAGTCTCGTGAACATTTGGTCTGCATTCAATCCATCGGGCATTGTCATCACCAGAAATACAACAATGCTAGACTCTGCTTATTACGTCACTTTGAATGAAAGCGAACAGCTTGATCGAACAAATTCAATGACAGCTACGTACATGTACACTACATCCGAACTTCTTGCAATAAAACATGGCAACAACTTGTGTGCATTGCCAACCCAAATGTTCCATAATCTTAAACAGCTGGGAGTGTTTGCATCTACGAAGTTGGCGTGCCGGCTCTCACATACGCCACCGTAAGACCAAGAACACTTCAAACGTCCAAAACTGTCTGCAACCATCTGCGACACAACGCAGTCCCTCAAAAGACTATTCCAGCACTCTAAACGTATCTCATTGGAATGTCCACTCTGCCTGCAACAAATCCCTGATCATTTGTGACTACATCATATCTCAGAACATTGACATAATGCTCCTAACAGAAACCTGGCTTGACATTGATGATCAAGTAGTCATCAATGAAATAACCCCACCAGGGTTTACATGTATTAATATTCCACGCCCTGGGGACAAACATGGAGGTATTGCTGTTATCTTTCGTGATGAGCTTCATTTGGTACATGCCCCATGCGATAACTTTGAAGCTAGCACAAGTACGCTCTTATATCTGATACCATGCATAACTTTCACTTTGCCGTCATCTACAGACCCCCTCCATCTGCGAGAAACAATCTTAAGAAGTCGACATTTCTCACTGACTTTGACAGGTTCATCGAATACCTGGATGAATTGCCTGGAAAAGTAATCTGTCTGGGCGATTTTAACATTCACTTTGACTGTCCCCACAAATCGGATACGTCTCATGTCCACTCTACGCTAGCTGCTCATGGACTCAAACAACTCGTTTCAGGTCCCACCCACAAGCTAGGACACATCTTAGATGGCATTATCCTTCAAGGAAGATCTGATGACGATGAACTGATTAGTGATTGCATAATTGACATGAATGGCTTCTCGGACCACGTTGTTATCAATTGTAAACTTCACTTTGTTAAACCTCAGCCTATTATCCTGGCAGCAAAATTCCGTAATTTTCGCAACATTGATCATGATGCTTTTGCTCGTGATTTGTCGGACTGTCTCCGTGATGTCACCTGTGAGGGTGATGTTGACACGATCGTTAGAGCATTTAACTCTGCAGTTAACCATGCGCTCGACCTCCATGCACCTGTTTCAACTTCAAAACCTAAGCCCGAACGCATCAAACCAAAGTGGTACAACAACGACGTGGATGACGCGCGACGCAGACGCCGTCGCGCAGAACGCAAGTGGCGAAAGTCTAGACTCGTCACTGACCGTACAACTTACGACCAATGCAAATGCAAACTTGCTGAAGTCCTCATTAAAGCCAAATCAGATTTTTATTGCGATTCGCTGATGGGCTCCACCCCAAGGAAGTCTTTCGCATTGTCAATGATCTCACTGGCAAACCCCGGTCAATGCCGTCGATTTAGGACTCACCAGTAGTTCTTGCTAACAATTTCTGCAAAGTTTTCACCGACAAAATTACGACTATCCGTTCTCACTTGGATGACCTACAAGTTGATTTAACTTCACCTGCTGACACACAAGCACATCCCCCCAACATTCACTTCGCTCATTTCCAGCCGATCCCTGATGAATACCTCCATAAAGTCATCAATAGTTCAACGGCCAAATCGTGTCATCTTGACATAATTCCAGCTTGGACAATCAAACTGCACATGGCCACATTTCTACCGAAGCTGACTGAGATCGTCAATACCTGACCGGCTCTATTGGACTTTTGTGAGATTGCCATCAGCGTTCTTAACCCAAACACGTCTTCCATTCCTGCTCTCTTTTATAAACCTAAAGTCATTGCTGCTAAATCACATAAGGCAAACCTTTTTTGAATCAACTTTGTGTCTAATTCCACACATCGTGATGATGGACACCCCATCTCTGCTTTTCCTTCTCGCACTACCGAACAGGTCTTATCATATCATCACTCCAAAGAAAGTTGCTAAAATATTTTATACCATGGAAGCTTCCAAAACTGGCCCTGATGTAATCGCTGTCGTTGCTGCAATGAAAACGTGTTCCCCCGAACTTTCTGTAGATTTGTCCAAGCTATTTAACATGTCTTTGATACCTCGGTATCTCCTTCGTCTTGGAAAATGGGGTCTGCTGTCACTGTCTTTTAAGGCCATTTGTAAACATTCTGAAACCCATGATTACCGTCCTATTAGTCTGCTTCCTGTATTACACAGAAAATCAACATTGCTATGCTCACTAACCCATAGGTGGAGCTTTAACAGTCACTTCTTCACTTTCTCACGTGCAACACGGGGACACCGTTGATCAGCAGTACACTGAAATAAACATCGCCAATCTGTTGCACCTGTTTCAGCTTTGCTGGGAGACATGACAATTACCCCAACATTTCAAAGATGCAACTATTGTCCCCATCTACAAGAGGAAGGGTGGAAGAAGCGAGTGTGGCAATACAATCTCGGTGGCAAACGGCTCGAAATCGCTCGAAAAAGAAGTGTGGCTTTTTCGAAGCTAAGAAAACTACAACTGATATGAAATTCGCATTCCGGCAGTTACGGAGAAAACTATGGAGCAGAATCAATCTCTGTTTGTTGTCTTTGTTGACTCTTCGAAGTCTTTCGATTCCATAGACACTGTACTGTGGGGCCTATTTAAATACTTTGACTATCAAAAGAGTTCTGTTGACATCATTCGAGGATTTGACGAAGGCATGGTCGGTAGGGTCTCATGTGGCAGATCAATGACTGACCCTTTTGAGATCTCCCATGGAGTAAAACAGGCGTGTGTCTCAGCACCATCCCTGTTCTTCCTGTTCCTGACAGCAAATCTGAGGACTCTGGCAGACGAACTAAGTTCTGGTGTCTTTATTAATTCGCCACCGACACGATGGTAAGTTATTTAATCTGACAAGACTCTGAACAAAAGGCGAGAGGGAGGTCTGTGTTAGAGAGCTGCTCTTTGCTGACGACTCTGCCCTCGTGGCTCACACCTTCGCGGACAACAAGGAGGTCACCAACCACTTTGCTAAAGCCTCTCAGAAGTTTGGTCTCGCTTTTAACATTAAAAAGACAAAAGTAGTGCTTTACCCGTCAGCACCTGGCGAACCCTCTACTCACCCGTCATTCCATATAACGGGTACAGGTACATTCCAGGACACTCTTGATGCCGAGATTTTAATCGCATCCAAGCTGGAGCAAAGGCGAAAATGTGTTTGGTCCTATTGCAAGGTAAATTTGTTTAGACCAAACACGTTTTCTAAATGTTCTAAAAACCACAAGGAGCAAGGTCTGTCGTGCCCTTGTCCTACATCCCTGAACTCAGCTGATGACATGTACATCCTATATAGACGACAAATCAGGAAATTAAATAGTTCCAGCTAGGACACCTGAGACAAATCCTTGGAATTTCTCTGAAGGACCGTGTGACAAATGTGGAGGTCCTTGAACGTGGCAGCATGCCAGGTGTTGAGTCTATGATCCTTACTGCCCTGTTGAGATGGGCTGGGCATCTAGAACGGATGAATGAGTCAAGACTTCCTGGGCCTGTATTCTAGGGCGAACTCTTTGAACGAAAGCGGCGAGCTGACGGTCCTAAACTGCGGTATAAGGACTTAATGATAATATTAATAATAACAACATTATAACGCGCCTTTTCCAAAGGTTACAAAGCGCAACCAAGGACACCTCTGATAGTAGGAAAAACCAAAAAAGAACATTAACATGAATCAAGTGAACAGGTAGGTCTTAAGTGAGGATTTAAACATATGTATTGAGGTGGAGCATCGAACTGATTGTGGGATGGAGTTCCAGATTCTTGGACCCGCCACAGTGAGGGCCTTATCTCCTGCTTTCCTTGCAGTGCGAGGAATACGTAGGTTGCCCTGGGAGCGTAAGTTTCTTCGTGCCGGTGCTGTAAGATCCAGTGAGCTTGAAATGTATTCTGGAGATGAGTTAGTGGTCACTTTGTACATTATTAAGGCTGTCTTGTATATGATGCATTTCTCAACCGGGAGCCAATGAAGCTGCTGAAGAAGTGGGCATGTGTGAGTGTGTCTTGGAAGGGAGAAGATGACCCGAGCTGTTCTTTTTTGAATTTTCTGCAAGCGGGCCAGATCGAATTGCTTGAGTCCGTTGAGTAGTGAGTAGCAGTAGTTGATTCTTGATAGCACGAGGGCACGGGCAGCTGCATGACAAGAATCGACATCGATGTACTTTCTCATTCTGGTGATATTACGTACATGACAATTCGCCGATCTGCAGACTGAAGTGACATGTTCATGCATGGACATTGTGCTGTCAAAGATAACACCCAAGTTAGGGATTGAAGATAATGGCCGGAATGGTTTATTGTTTATATTGAGGGTAAGACGACCGAGACGTTTGGAGTTGTGCTGAGATGAAGCAATGAAGAAATCTGTCTTGTCCTCATTCAGTTGGAGTTTGTTGGCTAGCATCCAAGACTGAATGTCTTTGATGCAGTTCGAGAGATTTAAGAGGCGACATTCTGCTTCATTCGGAATTGAGGGGTCAAAAGAGACATAGATCTGAATGTCGTCAGCGTAAAGATGGAATTTGACCTCATGCCGTCGTAGAAGGTCCCCAACTGGTGAAATGTACAGTGAGAATAGCTGAGGGGCTATGATGGATCCTTGGGGGACGCCGAAGCGAAGAACAGCAGTGTTAGTCGACCTCTCCATTAAGAGTAACACGGCTTGTCCTGTTGGAAACATATGACATGAACCAGTCAAGTGCGGTTCCTGTAACACCGAATCTATACTGAAGACGATGCAGTAACGTGTCATGGTCCACAGACTTCCTTAGCATCATCTTAACCCTAAAAGGGCCGGGTAATTTCATTTATATTTTTAATAATTATCTCATATCCCGGGGTGGGGCGGGCGGATTAATACCTCGAATCCCGGTCATTGGGTGACGACAAATTCCGAAAATTGGGACATGAATAGACAAATTTAATATGAACATACCGGCTAATTCAGTTAAGGAGAATACACAAGAAAGTGTGGATTCGTAATTTAAGAATTCACGAGGCGCGAAGCGCCGAGTGAATTCGTAAATTAAGAATCCACACTTGCGAGTGTATTCTTCGACTTAAACCATTGCGTCAACAGACGTATTAGGCATTAACAGTGAGTGGAGATGAAAAGAGTTGGGATGAATGTTGCAACCTGACGCCACTTTCGCGATTGTGTACAAAGTCTATGGAGAGTCAAGAATTTTTTAAAAGTATTTTCTAACAAAATTTGAAATATTTCTCAGTCCCAGATTCATGTCTGATCATGAATTTTGCAATGAATGCCCTTCATTGAGATGATATATGGAGAAAAAAGAGTGGCGTCAGGTTGCAACATTTGTCTCGGCTCCTTCAGTCGACAAATTGATAGTTCAGACGAGATTTCTTTCTGACTCGAAGTAGGTATTGCAGTGACGGCGGAGAATCTGACAGTGAAGATGCATTGGTAATTTCGAAAGGAAATTTTCACGCATACGGTCCTATTAATGCTCATTATAGAGAACAATTGTCCGACGTGTTCAAAGTGTGTATTCGTAATTCCGAATCCACACTTAACTAAAGATTCTTCGTTCCGAATCCACACTTTGTGACCAGCGTAACAGATTCGTAGTTCCGAATCCACACTTTTAACAATATTGTGACGTCATAGCAATGGTTTAATTATTCATATGCACCAATATGCACCAAAAAATGTTTCGCTGTGCGGTAACTCATGGTCGGAATGTTTTGTTTTTGGTATCAAAAGATGCCACGCCAGACCCAAGGCTCAAAAGTCCTTAAAGCTCGGCTCTTTTAGGGTTAAGGCTGCCAAGATATTAGACAACTTGGAAGCAACACCGCTAAATCGTTCAGAGTGGAGGGCTTTCATTAGGAGAGGAGCTCGGACAGTCGAACTGACAGGATCGGACATTTACGAGATGCGACGCGCCAGGCGTCATAATCCTCAACCTCCATCCGTCTTCTGTCAATTCTGTAACAGGGGCTTTGTCAACAGACTTGGTCTGTCCTCACACATCGTCCAGTAAAGCCACATAATAGCCACAATCAAACCATGAAAACAAATCCTCTAATTTGTCTAATCCAAAAAAAGTTCAAAAGGTCCAGGGTACACACTTGCACATAACCCTCTTTTCGAGATATTTCTCTTTTCTAAATTGTCTTTTATTGCTTTACAGTTCTTTATTCACGCTGTTCATTGTCAAATCTCGATGTTCCTTTAGGTGCAAAACCGACCGTTAAGAGAGCAACAAAAAGTTACCCTTCTCTAGGTATCGGCAACCTCTCTACTGGCAAGAAAACTTTGCAGACGGCACGCACAGACGCGCACATTCAAGGCACGCCAACAGAGTACCACACAGCGGCTACTTTGGAGGACATTCGTCAAGAGAAGGTAACAATGTAAACAAAAGATGTGTCTAACTGTCAGAAAGACAGGGCAGAGGTGAAATGGTTTTACTTTGAAAAATGTGAAGAGTTAATGTGCAAAGAATGCACTCAAGTATTCCATTTAAAATTTTCACACAACATAGAAGAATAACAAGTCATGTTCTAGCGAACGGTTCGACTGTTTGTGTATAAGGAGATTGATTCTTCTTCAGTTATTAAGCACTTATCTGAAACAAACATTTTCCACTTCTTTTGGAATAATTGATACCATTAGAGAAATTATTAATCGTTTTCGTTTCTTTGTTTCGAAATTTGCAGGCTAAGAACCCCAAAAAGGCAGTGTAATTTTCGAGTCTCAGAGTAAAATAAACTTTACAAACAAAACCAAATGAACTTATTGTAACAAAATAATCAATAGAAAATAATGACTATGGTCAATCAAAGTATTACAAAACTGACGATTTTGTTATGCATTGCAAACTTGTTTTAGACCACTCAGGACGCCGAGGTGCAGAGATTACAAGAGCCGAGCCATTTACTACTTGTGTTAAATAAAATCAACAAGCTCACGGAGAATCTAACTGCAAGTGAGCGGCTTGAAAGAAGACTACAGTTACCCTACATCACCATGGGTTACTTCAACGAGAAGGGCGGAAGCTTATCCCTGGATGAGTATGGCGTGCACCTCACCATCCCGCGTGGTGCAATAGCTCCAGGATCTCCTCAGCAAGTCTACATCTATGTAGACCCTACTGCACCACCGAATAACGCTGTTGAACCGACGGAGGTTTCCCTTTCACAAAATGTCCATTGCGGCCCTGAAGGGTTGAGATTTGAAGAAAGCGTTGTGCTCTCCTTTCCTCACCACGCTGTTTTGATGAGTCAAAACTATGACAAGCTCTTTGTCAGGATGCGTCATGACGACTCGCAAAAGAAGCAGTGGGAGGATGGTAATTCTGCATTACTCACAGAGAAAAAGGTTTTTGTCCTTGTCGATCATTTCACCAACTTTTCTTTAGTTGGTGCACCAACTCCCGGTAGCAGTAAGCGGCTGAAGGTCGGTGCCTTTGGAGGCCTCCTTGACGCGCAATGTCGCCAGTATGCATTTCGGGTCCATGCTTGGAACGACGAGAAAAGTGTCGAAGAGGTACGTAAAGACTTAAAATGCTTGTGCTACATGAGCACCAATGCTTTCTTCGACGTTCCGTCGAATTGCAACAAAACAGTGCATGTAATTAAAAATGAAGCAACGTACAACCAACGTTTTTGACCAAATTATAACTCTTCGTATTTGTAATTAAAATCTCTACACAGTATGTACTCAAAAAGGAGGAAAACATGAAATCAGTGATGTTGGACGACTTCAGAAATGTTGAGTTTTTCTGGGAAAGTGGGAACTTGGCCGTGAGAGTGTCCGATCTTGATGATGGTTGGGCAATTCGAGGAGCGAAAAAACAGGTTGGTACAGAAAAAAACTTCCCATTCTTCTTTTGTTTTTGCGATCATGCTGCACGTTCTTGGGTTTGGGTAGCTCTTAATTTTTACAAACGAGGCTTCCGAAAGTGACTCTGAGGACAATCCTCAGAGTCACGTCGGTTGCATGCATTTTAAGCAACGTGAAGGTCAAATAAACTCTTTCAATATCTTCTTAAGATATATTTCGCGCTTTGACAGTAATATTCCAACTGTCAACTCAAATATATTTTAATAGGTTATCGATAAGGAAACTATACGAGTTTCTCCTGAGAACTCTGTAACATTCGTTCTGAGACGGCAACCGGGGGATGCAGAAGACGAAGAGTTGTACTGCGTTGCTCGTACGTACCAGTGTTCTCTTACTGAAGATTTGAGCAACCAAACTGAAGTTCGTCTGTCGATCTGTCCGAAGCACGTAAGTAAGCGTCTAAATTTATTTGCTCTCCTGTATATGTACACATGAAAAGGACACCACCGGGTGAGAAAAATCAATGTGGATTACCTTCTATAATGCTTCCTAAATTTGGTAAAGTTTGCTTGTTCCTTTCCCAAAGGATAGCCTGTAGTGCTCTTTCCGACCGACCGACCGACCGACCGAACGAACGAACGAACGAACGAAAGACCGACCTGTGAATTAGACTTAATAATGTCTATCGCAATAGACTGGTCACCAGTCTCACTTACCGCAGCCACTTTGGAATTAGACAGTTTAACTATCTCACTGATTTGCCTACGGCGAAAGCGGATATCAATTCGATCAAGTGACCACTTCAGCTTAGTTTCAATCAATTGAATGGAATTTTGTGCACTTTGGGGCCAGCCTTATTTGGCTTGCCTAGTGTTGCCACGACGACAGAAATGGTCTTACATGAGATATGGCAGTCACATTAATTTGGCCATTACTTTGGTTTAATACTACTTCACCAAACCATATGGTGTTCTTCCATTGTGGCCGCCTTATCTCAAAAAAAAAAAAAAAAAAAAAAGTCTATTAAGCATAAGTAGAAGTGCGAGAATAAACAAAACACGATATTTAATGTGAAATGTTACCCTTACAAACTGAAGGAAATCTTGACAACGTGTGGGCAGTGCAAGGGGTCAATCTCAAAAAAGTCTACCAAAGAACGTCATCAACAAGAGGTGAGTTTTCTCAACTTTTGCAAAGATAATAAGAAAATCGTCCCATTAAATACAGGTTTTGGACGATAACTTGCACGTGGAGTCTGGCGATTTACCCTAAGAAAATGTTTAACCCCTAAATCAAAAGGATATCGGACAAGCCGAGGGATATACTGGAGCAATGTTGAATCCAGGCTTCAAAATTACGAAAATTGCAAATACGGGAAACAAGGCTGTGTCGTGAAGAGTGGCGTGGTGAGTTATGATACACAATGTTGTAAATTATTCCGATGTCATGTAACTGGTGTGCATGTCCTTTCTTGCGCTAGGCCTACGTGTACGCGATACTTTTATTTATCCGTTCTTGCAGCACCTGTTCATGCAGCATTGGCTTTTCAAGTTTTTTTAAGCGAGAGAAGTTCCCGAGTATTTTTTTTCTTCAAGTCAATCAGTTAATAATGAAATAGTAATTGCAGTGAGTATGCTAAAACACCCTGAGAATTTAGCCTCTGCTTTTTTGGTTGGTTTTGGTGTTCGTGGCTTTTTGAGCATTAATAAAATAATGTGATATTGTTTTCAGCCTCGCTTAAAGTGTACTGACGGTAACATTCGCTGTACATGCCAGCAAGTAAGTTTTCTTTCGATATAACATTTCTATTTATTTAGCAAACCTAAAATCCGGAGATTTTCTTACCAATGAGTAAAACGTTTGTTGAAATTCAATGCGATTTTTGTCAAACAGAAGACAACAAGAATTAAGGCTGCTGATGAGTGCAATTTAAGCAACCTAAATTGTCTGTATTGGATAATTTGTGGTTCTTCCTCTCAGCCAGGGGCCCGGGAACACTTACGTTTTCACGTAGGTTGATGCACGAAGATTGTGTGTCGTTTGATTTTAAAATGTTGACGAACAGATTATGTATACAAGAATCTAGTGCATGTGCCTTGGTTGGTAGTTTAGTGGTCGAGTCCATAACCGGTCCCCCAAAAGTTCGATCACAATTGCCAGTAATAACAAGGGCTGAAAAATAACGAAGGGATGCC
This sequence comes from Patiria miniata, assembly GCF_015706575.1. Classification (NCBI taxonomy): domain Eukaryota; kingdom Metazoa; phylum Echinodermata; class Asteroidea; order Valvatida; family Asterinidae; genus Patiria; species Patiria miniata. Next base: position 8,292,605 of record NW_024037064.1, on the reverse strand, counting down.
TTTGTAACATGTCACGTGTATAGTTTTGACTTGGTTTGGTACTGAATTTGTGATAGACTTGTGATGGAGGGCATGAACATGCATGTAACGTAACATCTCTCTCGCCTTAATGTTACGAGGCAGCATGCATTTGCAATAATGCACTTACAATTTGCAATCGAGGCAAATAGTTACAAACTATAAGCTAAATTTATATAATAATTCTTTTCTGTTTTTCTCAGAGAGCGGGGGCAGCTGCTCTTTGTGCCTATTGCGAGGTAAGATGATACGACCGATTCCCGCATCAAATTGTGTTTCATGAGAAAAGTGGCATTTCTTAGAAACGCAGCTCCCTGATCTATTACACACTCTTAGTCTCCTGCGACGTTTCATGCAAGAATACTACAAAGCCAAGACATACACAGGTCGTTAAAATTCCAGTTAAATTATGGACCTTATTCGTAGCAGCTATTGTAGAGGGCAATGCCTTTGCTTTGCTGAGATATTTACGAGCGAACCTTTTGTGTATTCATTGTTATTATTAAATAACACACGATGCTCCCTTAAAAGATGACCATGGGCCGACGCATCCGGTCTATCCGAAACCCCAACGCTTAATGCCTTGGCAACTACGCGTCATTGAGCTGCCTTGAAAAGGAATGTTCTTTTTGTTTCAGATGTTAAATAGAAACGGCTCCAGGAGAGAAGGCAATGTACCTTACCTAGAAAAACATGAACTGCAACGAACTTTCGTTATTTTTTGAGTACTTTAAACTTAACAACTGTTCATGCAACAGACAGCACAAATATCAACGAACAAAATGCAACCTTGTAGGTAATTTTCCCCGACCTTTTCCGAGATCATTATTCAGACGATTCCGAAGTGGTGCCATTAAGAAACGCTGCTCAATAATAGGCACTCAAAAGTCTAGGAACATTTTGAGTATACATTTCAGCCTTTTAAATATACCTCACACAATACAGCTGCAACAGGGTTACGTTATAAGCGATTCTGCTTATTTTGCCATAGTTGCTAAAATTTAATTTTGTTTTTACATTACCTAGGAGCGGATCGGAAAAGAAATTTTATCCATGGTTCACGGTGAGGTTGACTCCAAAGATTTCGGCGGATTGTCAGAGAAAGCGGTGTGGTCCTTGTGTAATCATCTTGACTGTGAACGCGACGGCGCTAACAGCTGGAAGCAGCTCGTGGAACGAATTTCCGACTTGCGAGGCAGGTCTATCTCGGTTGCCGTTGAATCAGGACAAGTTCGCACGAAAGATTTACTGAAATTGTACTTCGACGTTCGCAGGGACAACAACACACCGGACAACGAAGCCATAGAGTTACTGGTAGGGATACTCATTGAGATGAAACTAGGCAGGGCTGCAGAGATTATACAAGATGATCTCAACAACAAAGATCGTGATGAATAAATAGATAACTGGACGACTCGGTCAAACTATAAGCACATTATTTTGTTCATGAGAAATGTTCGTCATGATGTTACATTATGTATTTGGGGACGTACATGTAACACAATCAGTTGTGCATGTGCTCCTTCTTTGCACGATACTAAATGTGAGTTGATTGCTCTATTTGGCGACTTGATAATTTGGTGACTTGATAATTAAAAGTAAATAATGTTTTTGTACCCAGTTGATTGCCAATTTTACCGTCTTTTTTTATTTAGTTTTATCGTTAGACAATGCTGCAATTCATTGACAGTAGAAAGTAGAATAAAATCGAGTGACTTACAGTGCCTTATTGTAAAATGTGTGTAATCAATTTAATATCCAACAAATTTTTGGAGCCTAAGATGTGAGCAACATATTTATAATAATTATATAAACGAAGGCCTTTGGATAAATGTTACATAACAGATAACAATCTACTGCGTGTATTCAGATTTGTACGAGTTTGTTAATAGAGTTTCTTTAAGCTACTTGAATGCAGTACATTTAATAAGACATTTAAATTCCATTATCATCAATGCATTATAGAAAGCATTGTACCTAACAACTCGTTGTGCACTCGCTTTCTGCAGTTGCCAGATGAAGAATGTTGACTACATTTGATTTTTTTTTCAAAAATTGCTCACTGTACAGGGTGTTTCAATAAAAAGGAAACCCAACTTTGAAGAACACGTTTGGGCAAACTAAATATTTACTGGCTATAAAACTGGTATCATCTGAAGTGTAATTCTATGCTTTTCAATGGTACCTTGTCTACATTTCCAGGGTCATGCATCACTGAGCGCCATTGTCATGAGATTTTGATGCAAAATTGCAGTTGGTTCACTTTCATGTCAAACACAATAGGAATGGTGTGCATGAGAATAAGTATTCAAGAAGAATACACGAGTGCATAAAAAAGACCCTCCCCCCCCCAAAAAAAAGCCAGGTTGGTTTCAAAACTGGATTTTATTGTTTGTCATGAATTTCTCGTTTTGACCAAGCCACGTTCAAAACAATGTGCCATTTTCCCGAGGATTAACATTCGAGCCATTTGACAGAAATTTCCGTAACAATAGGCACACCGTGCCCAGTGGTTTTTTTTTTAAGTGAACCAACCGCATTTTTGCATTCAGTTTTCAAGACAATGATGGTCAGTGATGCATGACTCAGAAAACCTAAACACGGTATCATTGAAAAGCATAGAGATTACGCTTTCAGATGATACCAGTTTTTTAGCCGGTAAACATATCGTCTGTCCATACTCATTCTTTAAAATTGGGTTTCCTTTTATTGAAACACCCTGTAGAGCAGTCAAAATTCATTACACAATGACATAGTTCTTTTGCAAAAATGTATGCTTAAATGTTTAAATATGTAATATTTGGTTTCAATAGTTTGTATTGGATTAGCTTTAAGAGTACGTTGTAGAACAAACCTTGATCTTAAGTTACACAGTAGAGAAAAACAAATATGAACGTGTAATCGCTGTATTAACCTATGCATAATGTTACATTGCATTACGTAATGTAAATATAGTGTAAAACTTTCACTTGAATTTTTCACTGTAAAGTATAAGGTATCTCTTTCACCATAACATCACGTGTTAGGGTAAAACTCGGTTATGCGGTGCATAAAAATATGCAGAACATGCATCACCTGGTGAACGTTTCAATATCGGGTAAACGAGAGTCCATACAGGAAGATGCCTGTAAAGGCAGTGTATGTTTGTTTATTTAGGGATAACTGGGCTACAAGAGAAACGTGTTTTATGTTGTAAAATAGTACTATGTCAGCTGCTGGATGTGAGATGCTAGAGAGGATTATATATCCATTCAGTACTTAAAAATGATAGTGGTGAGTCCTTTTATAACTGCAAGGATATTATATTTGTTAAACTATGGATTGATTCCTTAAATCAACAAGAATGGCTGACTTAGGCCTACAGTTTCGATTAGTCTTGAGTTTATAGTTTAATTTAATCATTCAAAATGGTGTGTATGCTAACAGTTCTTATTTAGGCAAACAAAAAATAATTTGTGTTCGTTGTATTTTTTGTACAACTATATGGAGGCGTCTGCGTAGAGTCAAGAGAAAAGGTAGAAATTGATGGTTTAAGGTGCTTTTTCTCACTTACTTTAAAAATAATGAGGTAGGGGCTGTTAGAATAGGGTAGGTATTTTTTACGAAATCACTGCTAGTGAAAAGAAATGTACAACAAAACCTCCGTTAAATTTGTGGGAAACTCCACCTTAATAGAGACTGGGTGAATCAAAAGAGCTTGCCCAGATTTGTCATTGCTTCAACGAGATAAAATGTAGCTTCGCTTTGAATACATTTCAACGTGTTTGTGCATGGTTTGGATTCTCAATTTTGTGGCTCGTTTGAATTAGGCTAACTGTGCACGGAATGCACATTTACAATACAGTTATTAGGACAATTTCGTAAATTTGGACGTGCATGTAGACAATTTAATGAGCTGTCAAAATAGATCATTAATACAGTATTTTGAAGTATATTGAGAAGAAAACAATTATAACCCAAACTAATGTACACCACTACCTTATTGACCATGTGTGTGAACGTCATGTGGTCGGACGTACGGTGTATTTTACTGAATGGCCCATTGGAAAAGTTTTTTTTGGAACGAATACTTGTCAATCATACAAATTATGAAACTGCTAAAGAAAAATGCTTATTAGCCTTTTTGCGCATTTGCAACGTAGTTAACAGGTATCTTTCGTTATTAAAACTTGCTCCTAGATCTGCTGCGTTTTTTGTGTGTACAATTTGTAGCTATGCGAGAGTGCTCAGTATAATAATAGTTGTAAATGTTACAGTATTCTACAATAATACTGCTCTCGAAATGTGACAATTTGGATTTCAATATCGGCCTGTTTAGGTATTCACAATGATGTACCATGTAATGAGGATCTGCAAAGTTAATTTTTCACATTGTATAAAAATACTCTTCACTACTAGAGTTTCAGAAGAGAATAAAGTATAACAATCGTATCAATTTTCAGTTTTCTAAAAGCAAACAGTACTTTGATCAATTGACTCCAAATGATTTGTTTCGTTGACTTCGATTCAAAGCAGTAACACCAACAGAATTGTAAGCGGTGAAGTATACAACAGAAATCTACATAATTGTATATGAAATTGCTGCTTACCCGAATCATTGATCTGTGTGTATTTACTTTGAAACTGATGTTCATTTGATTTTGTTTACTTTTGTTTTCATTGTTATAAAGTTATATTACTTCTTATTATTTTCTTTTGCGACAGTACAACCACTTTTGATTACTGGCATAAAACTGTAAAACTGCCTGAAACAACATAACGCATATCAAAATACTCTAACTTGTGAATCGTGCATGGACAGTAATGGTATTCACTCAGATTTCATTGTTATGTCGCCTTGTGTATCGAACATTAAATGTAGCTTTTGCCGCACATTTGTTTTAACTGGAACTGCATGTGCTTTGGTTACAATTTTCATTTCGTGCCTAATTTACTGTTTTAATGAAGGTATGACAAAGAGCATTTAGTGCCCAACAGCAAACACATTTTTCACTCTAAAAGAAAACAGGCAAATTAAGCTTTGCGCAACATAGAAGATACAGAAGATATAATTCATGCAGATCCAAATCACAGATAACCGTGATATTATCTTTGGGTATGATTCAGTGTTTGAAGCCTTGCTAATGGATAACTTTATTTCTTCTTAAGAAGGAGTGGCTGAACCCTTACAAAGTTCAAACAACAGTGTATTACGAAACCATCAACATCAGTAACAAAACCATAACACTAATGATACATTTAAGATCCTGTGTGTACATGTATTAGTAGTTAGCTGCCTTCGAATCCTGTTAAAGACGCCAAAACACCTGCAAGAGAAGGCAAGAGCTGGGGGTGGTGGGTAAACTTATCCAGTCTGCTTAAAAACACCTAGCTGTGCCAGAATGGGACACACACATCAGCTAGCATTTGTTTATGGTGTAAATCAAGTATTTTCTTTTGTTCCTCTTCCCTTTTCCTTTGTTTGTACTCTTATTTTTCGCACAAGATCCATTGGTTTTGTACACATTTTCAATGAGGTCGTCCTCGATTTGGTTCCTGTCCTCGATTCATCGATGATGGTGCACGTGTGTGTCCTCGATTTACACCATAAACCTACTCATTCCCTTCCAAACTTTATATTCCACAGCTTTGCCCTGATTTGTCAAATATCGCCTAACGTGATGTTTTTTAGTGTTCTAACACAGCATTTTAAACACATCACATTTTGAAGCTGTAAGAATCATATAATGGCTACCAGGGCAGTTTAAATTGCAAAATAAACTGATTGAAACCATGATTAGCAGTAAACCTATGTTTCGCCAAGTATAAGAGCATGTTAATAAACATGACATAATAAATAAATGAAGGAAGCTAGCTCATGTATAATGTACAACGACAGAATGTTCAAACCAGCATAGGCTTGCTGGGCACCAACTGAAAAACCGTGTATATTTTCTACCCAAAATACTGTCACATTTAAAGAAATATGGTTACGGGAATAAACAGAAGTTTACTTTAGTTGAGAAACTTATTTAGGAATGAAAAAAGCCGTGCAAGAACTTCATAGAGGGATCGCGAAAAAAACCTTTTAATTTGCAATTCACCCTTGAGTAGCAGTCCAGCAGTTACTGCTTCGCCTGTCCCGTCGAACAAGCACCCGTACTCACAAAGCAAAAGACGGATAAATAACGTTCTTTGTCTGTGTCCCTTGATTTTTAGAATGTCCTGCGATACGTAGAACTTAAGCTTTCACAAGTCGTTTCATGGTTATATGATCATATCATTTGTACACTTCAAACGCCAACTTTTGCGATGCACGCGTCGATTAATGGCGTTCACTGCATCGCAACAAGAGTGTGTATGTATCCAACACAATGAAAACTATGTGAACTTTTTTTGACACCGCTCTTGCTCTCGTGCGTGCTCTATTTATATACATAGCTATGGTACGTTAGTATGGCGGGCCAACGAGACAAAATATTTTTGGTTCGTGTACTTGTGATTAATATTTTTTTGAAATTTCTGTTGACTTAAACTTCGTCGGGTTGTATAAGTCACGTTATTTACCTCCAAATTTTCAACAGGGCCTACCTTGAAATTAAATGGTGTTGAAGTTTCTGGGAAAAATAGATAGGGAGGGTCACTTATCGATCATACGCCCTTAGTGCTGGAACTACGGAACAATGTCGTCAATATATGTCCATTTTGTTAAAAAAAAAATCATTTTGGAATTACTGAAAACGAAAATGGTGATTCCATTTCGAGGCGCCCTCCGCCTCTTCCTTCAAAGTAAATAAAAATATCCTTTTCTGCAAAATATTAAAAACTATCTGTGGTTGCAGTGGCGTAACTACGCGGGGGGGGGGGGGGGCATGCCCCCCGGGGCCCTCCATTTGAAATCTTGACTTGCATACAAACAATACATACGTTGCCCTTATAGTGCCCCCTTGAAAAATTTGGTGCCCCACCAGCTGCCCTCCAGAAGCTTAACTCTTATTACGCGATTGTCAAACTCGTCTGTATATTTTACCTGGATTTTCTCGCCTCAAAAAGACGCCCTCATGTGTCCTACATCTTTCAAGGACCACTACGTAATTGAAAGCGCCCAATTGCGCTACAACGTACGTTTTAGAGTGAAATTTACCCCACTTTGGACTGATGAATTGATTCGTTGTCGCAATGTGTCCTCTGGTCGCGCGGTTAACATTTTTACCTTATCTAACAGTGTTCATTTATCTTATCATGGCCTGGGCAGGAGACGTTCTGTGATGATGATGTCACAACAACTTTTGGGAGGGGGACCTCAATCTGCCACCTACTGTGTGACAATTGATAGAGATGGGTTCATCAAGATTGACGTGCTTCCTTGACAGGACATCGGTTATTAACACTTTTCAGTTCTTGTATCGCTTACCGCCCCGCACACTTTGTTTATTTCTTCCTACTTCTTTTCTTTGTTTCCCCCTTTGGCTTTTATTTTTACCTATCATACGCCCCGCCCCTCTTGTTTTTTTTATATAAAAAAAACCCAAAATATAATTAATTAATAGAATCTGGCTTTCCTGTGGTAGGATGGTTCTGTAGAGGTGCTGGTCACCTGTTCCATCTTGCCACTCACTGGCTTAATCCGAACGTATTCTGGCATAAACTCTTTTTTAATAATTTATTGAAATTGTAAATTATCTGTATATTTTATCTGTGATATCTTGTAATATTTTGTTTATTGCAGCCAGTGGAGAAGCGTAATAAAATAAAAAAATAAATAAAATAAAATGTAGGCGCTATCAACCTCTAATAGACATAAACCATGGTCCAATATAGTGGAGATACATATCACAGACATTTACTTATCTCAGAATAATTAGGCAAACTAGGTATCCAGTTAAGTATCAGGGGATGTATTGTACAGCTGAGTTTGGCTTAGCAAACAAAATTAATAATTTGAGTCCCATTGACCCAGGTGTCAAGCCAATATGGGCCCATCTGGGCAAGACTTGGGATATGGGCTAATTAACCCCTATTTATCTCATATGGGCTGCCTCGTGTATGGGTAAATTATGGAACAGTCTGTATTTATGTTCTTCTCATGATGTTGCACTTGGGTAAGCGGTCCAAAGGCGAAAAAGAAAAGTGAAATTATTGGAACGGGTTTTTTTTTCGGCGGGCGAAACCACACTTTTTAATGTCATTTCCCCGACCATAAAAAGAACAGATGTTCATGGATAGCACGGGAAAAAAATGACATAACATGGGCCCTTTAATTGTTACTCATTATTATCTTTAAATGCCTCATTTGAACAGATAATAAAGTTTAGTAAAAATCACGGGAAAAGAATCACATAACGTTGATTGCCTCCATACGAATGCATAGCGCCTAATAGACGTTCCTTTAAAACCCTACAGTGTATTACTTGATGTATACCTGTTTAAAAAAAGGAGCAAGCTCAAAACTTTGGTTAAACTATTGCCCTACAACATATATTATCCACAAAACAACCATCTCGCAGTAGGTATACCACCAGTTAATTATAACCCAGAGACTTCAAATTTACCTAGAAACCTCAGCACAAACCCACTTTGGTATGTCCCCGCCCACCTACTCTGCAAATACAGGCAAAGCTGGGATCTAATCTGCCCATCTTTTATCGCACTGTGTGAGACTGAGTAAATACGACGTTGTCACAAACAAACCACTTCAAAGCTGATTAATGGCAATTTTGTTAGTAATACCTATTTGTCATTTCCGGTTTTTGATTTTTTTTCTTCAAGATTTCTAAAAACACAGCCGCAAAAATATTGCTGTAGATCTTCATTTTCCAAGATTTATGCCTACATTTAAAGAGGTTGCAATATTCTTTATCATGAGTCCCGTTGGTGGATCCGCAAATTAGTCACAAAACGACCGAGTGTTTTCTAACATGGCGTCTTTGCACAAATCTCAATGTCTTTAAAGTCGACAAATTTTAATAAACTATTATTATCTCCTGTCAAAATTAATATTCATCAACATGGGTGTCAAAAATCAATTTCTTATTTTGGGGCGAGTGTTAAACGGGCTCACTGCATGCTCACTTCTAAAACAGACTTCAAAAGGAATATTAAGAGTTTTCTGAAATTCTGCCTAATTTGATATAGGCCTATTTAAAACTTCTTCTTATAGCCCTATAGGCGATAAAGCACTATGAAAAGGGCAACGCCACGTTTGGAGACGGCAAATTGTAGCATGGAGAAATACTACAGTTCTGACATTTTGCGAGAATATTTTTTTTTAAATTATCAACAATTAATTCAGCCGCCCACAATTCCAAATAATATTCGAAGTATTCACGCAAAAGCAAATAGGAAACTATACGCGGGATATTGAGCATTGGCATGAGATGTGTGTAAAAGTTGACTAGGGTCCAAGTTTCATTTTAAGTGAACTTCTGGGGTGACGGGTAAACACTGTGCAGTCACAAACAAACATCTACTTCATAGTTGCCGTCACAGCCAGAAGATTAGACGTGTGTCACGTTTACCCAGGTTGGTCATTTCTGATTTGGTACAGATCACATTGGGAAACTCTTACGTCTGGAATACCGGGCCGAAACCTGAGACCTTCAAGACTCCATAGAAATACTGAAAATAAACTACACAAGGTAAGATATTGTTATGTTTGAACACATTTTGGCGAAAGCAGAAAGTTGTTAACCATAGGCGTAGCCAGCGGGGAGGGGGGGGGGGGATTTACCCCCCCCCCTCAATATTTTGTAAAGTGTGCCTTTTTCCATTCAAATGGCCTTTCGTCAACGGGCTACCCCCCCCCCAATAATTTGTAAAGAGTGCACTATTTACGAAGTGCACTTTTTTTCTGAACAAGTGCCCTTTTCAAAAAAAGATTGCCTGGCTGGGACTGTTTAAGTAACTTGATAAGCTATGTTTTGACTCTGGGTGAACGATAAAACAGCTGTGTTTTGTCTGTTGACCCAGTTGGACTTGACACAGTGCTTACTTTATATGTTTTGACTGGTGGTGACCAGCCTGTGTTAAAAGTATATCAGGGGAAATGGATAGACATTTTGATTGTTTATAGCAAGAGGCTAAAGATATGAAATAGGAATGTATAGTGCCCAACCCCAGCTTATAATTCACAATATGAAAGGGAGGCGAAGCTAATCACAAAGCAACGTATACAATAAACGTAGTTCCAAATCACAGACTGGTTGTATGCTTCAGCTGAAGGGAGACAACTTCATTGCTCTTAGCTAACCAATATGTTGATAGAAAGTATAGGTTTTCCCGTCCAATTTCGCACTTAGTGCATGCAAGAGTATAAATAGTTCATTCAATTTTGCTATAGGGCAATCAAAAATTCAAACTAGTCATTCAAAATCGCCATAGAGCAGTCCAAAAAGAAAAACAGGCATTCAGAATCACCACACGGCAGCCAAAAATTCATAATGGGCATTCAGATTCGCCATAGAGCAATCAAAAGTGTAAAAACAACATTCAGATTCGCCATGGCTGAATCAATCAATGGCTGAAAAAATGACTGAGTTTTGAGCTTTGAACTTTAACATGTAAATTTCCTACCAAAGATCAGTAAAATATAACCATCTGCAGTTGCGATATCATATTAAGTATATACATTTAGTTATAATTATGTTTTTAAAAAAATATAAACGGTTCAACAAAGAATTATAAGGGAAGAAAACCGTAATCAATGTCTTAAGTTGTGATGAAAATATTCTTTTAAATGATTAAAGTCATATGAAAACAGATACACTGCAAAAACTGCAGTGTTAAATTTACACCATTGGTATCTATATAGGACCATCTGGTGTTAAATTTTACTGGTGTTGTCCTATATAGATACCGAATGGTGTTAAATTAACACTACAGTTTTTGCAGTGTACAAGATAAAAAACACAAAAAGTAAATATATATACATGTATATACAATATGAAAGAAGAAAATCATGATATTTTATACATGCTATGATTCATGTCTTTAGTCAATGCATATACTTTAAGAGATGGTGCAAATGACCAAAAGAAAATATACACTATGAAAGAAAATTTACAAAGATAAAAAAGGCATATGAATTAACAGAGGGAAATGTAAGGAAATTTTCCCTCTGTTAATTCATCTGCCTTTGGGCCACCCAATAAATATGATTTTTATTCGGCGACTTAAAATAGACAAAGCAAGCTCATAAAGTGGAAGAAGATATACACATGAGAAAGCTATAAAAAAAAACAAATAGAAAAAAAAATTACATGTGCTAAATTGGATGCACAAATTGTATAATTGGATGCCCTATGGCAGAATTGAATGCTCTAACTTAGCTCGAGGGGGTTTCAAGGGCGAACTTGCTTGCACTATGTACGATTTCGTATGCCGATTGGCGAACTTGGTTGCCCTAAAGCGATTATGAATGCCAATTGGCCATTTTGGCTGCACTATAGCGAATTTGAATGCCGGTTGGTGATTTTGGCTGCCCTATAGCGAATTTGAATGCCGATTGGTGATTTTGGCTGCCCTATCCGTGAAATTGAATGACCTATTTATACTTTCTCATGCACTATGTGCGAAATTGAATGACCTATCTTTACTTTTGCATGCACTAAGTGCGAAATTGGACGGGAAAACCTATATTTATTCACTACATGTGGCACGCACAAAAACGGACACATTCCATTACAACAGCTGGCTTGTGGCAAATATGCGACTGCAATTTCTAAGAACAATCAAGATACAGCAACTACTTACTACAACGTTTTACTGTAAGTTTACGTCGAATAACCAGCAAATAGGCTATTGAATACAGAAGACACATTCGATGACCCGCGTTTGGCACACAAATTTGCCAAGCTAAAATCCCTGTGTGGGCTTTGAAACAAAAGTATGAATACAACCTTCCTTACTTCTCAAAATAGTTTTGTTTATTACATGGACAAGCTTTCTGGAATTCCTTCACTGTCCTAATTTACATAGTCCATGTCATATTGCACAAATCTGTGCTTGTGACTTCTTTTTTTTATTGTTCATGTTCTTTGTTGTTTTAAGTTCTTTTAGTGATCCCCTATGGGAAATTGACTTAGTGTATAGTAACATTTTTAACAGAAGCGGGGTTTGCAAGCGGGATGCTCCACAAACCAAGCAATCAAGCCCTATGTTGGCGGTCCCCCTAGTTGGTATTTCGATATTTTGATGGTATTTATATCTCATGAGTTAGTTCTGCAACCTTGGTTGGGCGACTGTTTTATAACAATCTTTTAAAATACAACCTAGATTGTAACCCTAACACTGAATCAGTTTTATATGATTTCGCACACAGTTGTAAACAAATTATATGGCATATGTTAATTAACAAGTGTAACCACATATTAATTGACATGTGTAATCACGTATTAGTCATGGCATAATTAAATGCAATTTAACATGGGGTTGTTACATGTTCTTAAACGAGGCATAATAGCATGTTACATATTAAACTTGGCATAATACATGTTAACCCTAAAAGGGCCGGGGGCGGAATCGCTTTGCGCATCTTTTGACACCCAAAACATAAAAATCGGACGAGGGGTTGTTGGTTGAAATTTAGTTTTTCCATACATATGAATAATTAATTAGCCATAATTCCAAAACCCTTTGACCTTTGGTCATGAAATTTCTTGGGGATGTTCATGAAGAGTTGCTCTATGCATGTACCGAGTTTCAAAATTTTTCGTCACTCCATGGCCGAGAATTCGGGGCTCCTCCCCCCCCCCCGGCTGAGAGATGGTCAAAATAACCCGGCCCTTCTGATTCCAAAGAAACTGTCTAATCAGAATATCTGGACTCAGAAGTGTGCTAACCACTAACAGTAACCAGGCCTTCACCCAGTACAGCGGACTCACGTCCAGGTGAAATTCATCTCAAAGGAACAAAATGCCAAGTCTGTGAGAGTCATTAAAGTTCAAGAAGCACAGTGATGAATGAGTAAAGGTAACTTTGATTGTAATATTAAGTATTATCTTCAAGCAAACTTGAATCCTAGACCCTGATCTATAGCAACAACTGTGTGATTTTATATAATATTGCACAGCTATATTGCACCCCAGATATTAAAAATGTACGTGTACATATGTTGTGTTATTTCCTGCAGAACGGACCAATACACTACATGTATGCACGTACATCTTCACCGCGTGTACGCATTTGATATCAAGTTTGCTTGAAGATAAATTGGTTATAAATCCCACTTGGAACACGGAATTATGTAGTGCATTGAGTGGCATGTGGGTCACAGCAGCATTGCATTACTTCATATTCCAAGCGCGCTCGTGGGATAACTAATTATCAGTGGCACCAAGGAGGGAGGGGGGGGGGGCTTGAACCCACCCCCAACATTGTCAATTTGTTTGTTTAATTTTAGGCTAGTTTTTGTTGGTCCAATCTTTTACAGAAATTTGAACAAAAACGATGTATGACCCCCCCCCCCCCCACCAAAAGCCAAATCCTGGGTTCGCCACTGCTGATAATTTACACTATGGGTCTGGTTAGACCTCATCAGCCCTCAGAATGAGAAATTCACAAACCAAGATATATTTTAGTAACTTTAGAAACAGAATAGTAAGTTGTGTTGGTGTATTTCTTATGTAAAGTCTATTAATTGACTCATTTGTAACCTACCAACTGTACAAAAGCAGTCATAAAGTTGTAAATTTTGAAGACCCCAACTGAATTTTAGTAGATTCTGATAGAGGAAGACATGCTCTAGCAAGTTATTTTTATTTCGTTGATTTTCAGAACGATACATCATTACAAAAATTGGGTCAAAGGTCATGATAGCATATTAAAGGTCACGTGACCTACTTTTCACAAAATTTAATTTTGACAAAAGAAGTGATTTGAGCATGCAATCCTCATTATTTTAATACCAAATTCACATATATTCGATGAAAATTGCCATAGTTTTGACATATTTATACCTAAAGGGTGGTATTTTACTCTAAAAATGCCATTTTTTGTGGCTTCTGCCCTGATCACATGGTAGGTCGGATCGGGCTAAAAATTGGTGTGTATTCATTGCTCATTAGGACCTACAAGCACAGCAATTTTTATTAAAATCGGAAGACATGAGGTAAAAAAGTGCGTTGGTCTGACATGGAATGACCCATGTACTGTACATGTACGTCATGTACGTGTATATAGACCCACTGTGGCATGAGAGGGAGGTGGTTTTTCAGTAGACTTGGATGCCGGGCGTTTCTAGCGGTTAGGCTGTGCAGAGGCAGCAGGGTACCAGGTGTACTAGATCGGCTCTATAACACGCCGCGGGTGTCGATTACCAATCGCTATAAAAACTGGACTATTCAACCACTGGACTCCAAGACTACGAGGACCGCAGCCTGCGATGTGATGACTGCCCTAATAACCTGATGTTTTTCTTTCGCTCGTACCCCCGCCCGGCAAACAGGGCAGGGGGTACGAGGGAATGTTTTTCTCAGCTACCTCACGTGACAGGCACAACCTCGTACTAATGATGTCACATGTAATCCACCTCATCCAGAAATAGCCCCATAAATGTGGCCAAATTACTGGGCTGCCTCTGTAAATAAAGGCCACACTGCCACCATATACAAAAACATGTCGAACTTTGTCAAATTTTGATTTTCACATTTAGGCTTAGTTTGTAGTTTATTTTTGCTTTAGAAGCATACTCACCCCTTTATAGGCTAATTAAAAAGTGCTGCCTTTTTCAGATGTCTATTTTTCGTAATATTTCATGTTGAAATTTTGATACGCAAACGTGTGCAAACGAATCTGGAAATTTCACGAAAAATCGACACCTGAAAAAGGCAGCACTTTCTGATTAGCCTATAAAGGGTGTGAGTATGCTTCTAAAGCAAAAATAAACTACAAACTATAAGCCTAAATGTGAAAATCAAAATTTGACAAAGTTCGACATGTTTTTGTACATGGTGGCAGTGTAACCATTATTTACGGAGGCAGTCCAGTAAATTGGCCACATTTATGGGGCTAATCCAGAAAATGACAAAACCACGGTCATCTGTGTGGCTTCCAAGACGGCAACCTGTCTTTCCAAACAGCATATCAGCTGGCAAAACACAAGAAAACTGCAATAGCCTTTAGTCAAGTCCCACGCGCCTATATACCCGGACCATCCGGACCACTGATCTCTATAATTATAAAGACTGGATAGCGGATATGCATACAACATTCACACAGTAGACTTTGCATATTGACCAATTCGCCCCCCGTTGTACGCGTAAATACGCACGCATTGTATCAACAGTTGACGCGCATTTAGGTCACGTACACATATTATGATGTTCTAAAAGGAACACATTTCCGTAGTGATTATTACTTCAAAAACGCCGAAAAAGTGATTTGAGGCATTATAAAAGTAACCACTACGTTAGAAAAATTGTAGTAAACCTTTGTCATCAGTTGGTCAGTGGTGGTGGCCACAATATAAGTCAAGTGAGCCGCGACGGTTACAAAAGAAATCAAGCTGTCTATAAATACGGCAACTTGTCCTTTGTAGATCACCAGCCGGTCTCACCAATATGGCGTCAAATTCGTACATTGTGCGGCTCTTTATTAGCTATCCAGTCTTTATATAGAGATCAGTGATCCGGACACGTAATGCATTCCGATTCTGGCATGTAAAGAGACTAGCACGAACGGCTCGGCCGCCCCTGCTAGTCTTTTTACGTGTCAGCATCCGGAGTGCGTCACGTGTCCGGGTAAGCGCGTGGGACTTGACTAAAGGCTACCACTGCAAAGGGGGAAGACCGACAACTTCACGCCGTCACTGAACTAGACACACATGTACATGTACATGGGTATACATGTACATGTTCAAGTACACGTACATGTACATGTACACATTGTACATGCAAGTGCATGTACATGTACATGTTCAGTTTTTTATTAATCGAAATTAGGGGTGGGTGGGTGAGTCAAAATAATTTGGAAAAAAAGTCGACATTTTAAAACATTGAAAATTCTGAATGGCCCCTTAGTGGGTGCTAAATGATCATTGTGGTTTGTAGCGGGCCGATAATCCCTCCGACAATGGCCTGTAATTGGCAGCCCACGTGTGAGGCATCATCCGTGTGTGGCCCGGAATACGTGGTCATTGTGTTTTATAGTTGGGCCGATAATCCCTCGGACAATGTGGCGCTGGTCGTGCGCGGGACTTCATATATCTATACGTGAAAGAAGTCAAGGAAGTTGACTGACGAAATATATGTTATGTAGGGGACGGCTTTAAATAATATTACAAACAATTACAATACAATCCAAACACTAATTCTTTGCCTAACAGTAGGCTCTCCAAATTGTTAAACTGTAAAGAAAAAAAAACGCTAAAAGATACAAATATAGACTGTTATACCATTGTTGCTTTATTGAAATCTTTTCTCTCACTCTGAAACACCTTGTTTAGATTCGTTGTTGAAGTCTACAGTTCATTATTACAAATGTTCTCATTTCAGACGTATCCCAACCTTTGCAATATGGGAAGTAACCAAAGCAACACCTCTGAAGTGATCGGATACACATATACGTGGGTGGAGTTTGAGGACGACTGGTTCGCTCAAGGGGCCTCCCGGTATGTCTACAAGGGTACATTTCACGGGGATCCCTACTTGGAAGGAAAATGCTGCGTAGTGAAAGTCTACAAAGAAGAGTGGTATGACCGCCTGTCGGAATATGCCTGGGTTGCGGACGACCGTGCTTATCGCAAAGCTGACGAGATGGCGCAGTTGTTTAACAACATGTATCAAACGAGCAAACCAATCGAGTTTGTTAAACCTGAATTCACCCGAGTTGACACCCGTGCTGGGTTCAATTTTCTGGGCTTCCTTCCATTTGAACGAAAGATAAAAGGAACATTTGGTGGTACCTCCGACAGCGTTTCCAATATTATCCCCTCAAAAGCTACCCTCGCTGTCGAGAGGTACCTTGGGGGGCAGTATGTCAAATTTAACAGCAACACTGGCTACTCTGACAGAGCAGATTTCGCCTCCCCGGCTGCCTTCAGTCATTTCACTTATCATGAATCCAACGGTGAGATTTTGGTTTGCGATTTGCAAGGGGTGCGCACTAGTAGCGGGTACAAGTTCACTGACCCGGCGGTTCTCAGCGGCGGCCCGGAACTCGGTGCCTATGGTCCTGCTGATTTGGGGAAGTTTGGTATTGTAAAGTTCTTTTTGAACCACAGGTGCAACGAGCTGTGTAAAAAGCTTAAGAAACCAAAAATTACCAACGTGACACTCGGTGAGAGGGTTATACTGGATAAAATCGTAGACAATATGCCTTCCCATAGTGCTTCAACGTACACGTATCAGTTAATTGAGTCCTCTGGCATACCCACCATGGAAGCCAACACAATTCAAAACAAGCTAAGGCTGGAAGCAGTATATGAAGAACCAGTTCTGCCCAGTGAACAAGATAAAGACAGCTCCCCACTGCCTGCCACCAGACCAGAGGCAACAGATGACGTGTATGGCAACGTTGCACCTGATCTGTCGTGCCTGCGAAATCTCGTGGTGATCGAGAATGAGCCGGGACGAGGACAGTTCGGCAAGGAGCCGCTGGAAAAGACGCTTGGCATCCATGAGGCCGGGAAAGAAACCAAGGTTGCCGTCGAGACTCTCAAAGGTTTGTAAAATCTTCGAAAAGAGTACAATTACATGTGTATACATGTGTCACGCGCAAAGTGGGAATCTTGGTAAATTCGGAATTTGCCCAGGGCAAAGTGAGAATTCTAACAATGCGCGGCAAAGTGGGAATGTTGTCTGTATGTACTATTAACATCAATAACTCTTCATTAAATCACATATGAATCCTTTGCAGATAGAGGGAGGTATTTAAATATTCATCGGATTTATTTCTTTATTGCCCTGCTACAGAACCTGGGCAGAGTGAACATTTCGTTCAATTTTGATGTAATTTGCAATACATAAGGGCTGTTCAGAGCACCCATTGGTAATATTCCCACAGTGCTCTACTACAGAACCTGGGAAAAGTGGGAATTTCGGTAAATGTTGATAGATAAGGGCTGTTCAAAGTAGCCACGGGTAACATTTACACATTGCGCTACTTTAGAACAGTGAGCAAAGTGGGGATTACGGGCGATTGTGGTGTAATTTGCTTTACATAAGGGCTGCTCAAAGGGCTGCCACATTGCCATACTATATAACCTGGGCGAAGTAGGAATTACGGACAAGTTTGATGTAAATTGTTACACATAACGGTTGTTCAAAGTACCCATTGGTAATATTCCCACATTGCCCCACTAATCAACCTGGGTAAAGTGGGAATTACGGGCATTTGTGATATAATTTGCTATACATAGGGTCTGTTCAAAGTACCCATTGGTCACATTCCCACCTTGCCCCACTATTGAACCTGGGTAAAGTGGGAATTACCGGCAATTTTGGTGTAATGTGCTATACATGAGGGCTGTTCGAAGTACCCATTGTTAATATTACCACATTGCCCTACTACGAAATCTGGGCAAAGTGGGAATTATGGGCAATTGTGATGTAATTTGCTATCCGTAAGGGCTGTTAAAAGTACCCATTGGTAACATTCCCACATTTCCCTACAATTGAACCTAGGTAAAATGGGAATTTCGGAAAATTTGTAATGTAATTTGCTGTAGAACAGTACATCCAAAATTAAACGAAATTCCCTCTTTGCCCGGGTTCGGTAGTAGCGCAGTGTGAAAATATTACGCATGGGTGATTTTAACACCCAGTTTTCTGCGAAAAGTTAAACAAAAAATTCCCGAAATTCCCACTTTGCCCAGCTTCGGTAGTAGCGCAATGTGGGAATATTACCCATGTGTCATTTCCACACCCCATACCTATAGGTACATCCAAATTGACCAAAATTCCCACTTTGCTCAGGTTCTGTTGTTGTGCGATATAAGAATAATATCAATGGGTATAATTCGGGCGATTCAAAATGCAGTGTGCCACCAAGGGTTTGCCAAAGAGAGTTCGTTTTCAAGTTTACTGTCGAAAAAACATGGCCCATTTGAACGATTATCAGTGAAAAACTTGAGCTAGTTTGTTATAGATTAGGGCAAAGCGTTTTGCCGCCTTACAGAAAACTCCACATTGAAAGAAAAGGGCAAACACATACTCGAATCATACGCTTACGACTTTTCTGGCCGGAAAAAAACACCTAACAATTTCAAATATCGCGAGCTGTGAATTTGTCGACCATCTCCCACAATGCACTGGGAAAAATGAACTCTCCGTGGCAAACTCTTGGTGGTGCACTGCACTGTGAATCTTCCGAATTTGCAAGACCCCTTATCTATTATAGCAATCACATCTAGTGACGTCAATTCAAACTTTGGCTAGGGTCAGTAGCAGTGCAATGAAGGAATATTAGCAATGGGCGGTTTGGCTGTCTGACACATTGTGCTTCTGTTCGCAGGCCAATCATTAAAGTACTTTGGAAACTTCGTACAATTGTCAATATGTAAGTTTTGGATGTATTCCTAATTTGCCTGACAGTATTGCAACACACATAGCCCAGCCGGACAAAGTAGGAATTCCAACTTTGCGCGGACTAACTTTGCCCGCAACACAGGCACAATATGCAGCCTTATTTTACTGTCATTTTTTAATATGGCTTTAAACATTAGGGAATGTTTAATAACAAATTTATAATTATTTATTTAGGCAGACTGGAATTCATCATAATTAAAGCTGCTTTCCTTTCCCTTCGCAAGTTCAAAAAGTTACACACCTCTTCTGAACTTTTGCCCGTTAAAAAGATTGATGATACATATCTAACCATATCGCTCAGGGTAGCTTTAATACTACACGAGAAATAACTTGTCCAAACTCTATACATCTATACTCGCTCCAGTCCTTTTATTCGTCTCTACTTGGAATACTTCACTTGATCCTTCGTTCATTGGGTGTAATTGGATACAACTGATGTGCATGTAAATATTTAAATTTCTTTTTGGTTTCAAAATACTCCCTTTAGGCCTAAACACAGTTAATTTGTGTTCAAACTGTTGATGCAGCATCAGTTTGAAGAAAAGTTAGCTGGGCTATAATCCGCTTCAAAGTAGCGTTATATCATGAAAGTAAACTGACTATTTTTGAATGTGGTTTTTTTAAGAGAAAGAATTTTTCATCAATTTGTTTGTCAGCACATTATAAGGCCGGACGGCATGTCTAAAGATCCCACCTCATCGGCCTCACTTAGCGACTGGATGCTTGGCAGAGCCATTGACCCCTAAGAAAAGTGTTTGTCTGCCACATTGTATTTTTGCCACTACTTTCAAGCGTTTGTCTTACGTTTTGTTAGTTGTCTTAGATTAAGTTAAAATTAACAGTACACTTTGATTTTAGAACTCACATTTCCCTGTTTTTTTAATTAAAGCAAAAATGCATGGGCCCATCGGTGATGTATTCTGGACTACTGGAGGCACTTCTTCAATGATGGCGTCACAAACCAAACCAAAGGTATTTTATTGGTGTCTTTACGATCAACGTATAATTGCTCAATTATGTGCCTATTGAACAATAATGTATGGGTTCTCCATCTGCATATAACACCCTTGGTGAAGACAAAGGCCAGTAGCAAATATGAGAGTAAATGTGACAATTTTGTTCATGGTTTTTTTTAACAGTAGCGTAACAGGGGGAGGGTGGTTCAGAGTGGCAGAGTGCAAAGGGCAAGGGATTTGAAAAGCAGAACCAGGACGCTGATAGAAACGCAGCTAAATCAGGATTGTAATGGAGTAACGTGGCAAAAATTCTTTTTTTTTACAGGCAAACAAACCCTGGATAAGCACATTTTTTTTCACGGCGGTGTGAAACACGCCGTGGGCTTGAGCTGCTTATGTTGGTCGGTTGATGGGTGGGTAGACAGTTTACTAGGCCCCTTCTATCGTGGTGTATTATACTGTTTCCATGCCACGCGGGTATCACAGCTTTTACAGTGAGTTTTTATGGACTACCTGCAGTTTTGATGACACTGATACGCATGCGTACAATGTATATTAGATCACGCCTCACTGCATTGCAATATTTGCGGAAGTTGTACGATTCGTGGAACCGACGAGGGTTTTACTTGGTACTTGTTTAACAATTTACCTTCGGTACGGTGAACACTTAGTTGGTTAGCACTTTCAGTATCTTCTTTTTTTTTAATAACTGATGTCTGATATCAGAACTTTTTTGTAGTGCTATTCCCGATGAAGTTATTTTGAGTGCAAAACCAAGTGACTATCTAATTTTGGGTACAATGATTGTATGAAATGGTGACTAAACCCTTTCAAATATCATTTTATTAATATAAAATTTTCAATTTTTATGTTGTAAATAGTTTAAGACCGGCCGCGACATAAAACACCAGACGTCACGCAAGCCCAGCCATCTCCAACTGGTGTTAGATGAAGTCAACAAGCGGACAAAGTATCTCTCAGCAAATGAGCGTTTGCATACCAGACTCCAGTTACCCTACATCGCCATGGGGTACTTCAACGAGAAGGGTGGAAGCTTGTCCCTGGACGAGTACGGTGTGCACCTCACCATCCCGCGTGGTGCAATAGCTCCAGGCTCTGCTCAGCAAGTCTACATCTATGTAGACACTACTGCACCACATAATGATGGGGTTGAGCCGACAGAGGTCGCGCTTTCACCAATTATCAAGTGCGGCCCTAAAGGGTTGAAATTTGAAGAGAGCGTAGTGCTGTCCTTCCCTCACCACGCTGTTTGGAAAGGTCAAAGATGTGACAAGCTGGTTGTCAGAATGCGTCATGACGACGCACAAGAGAGGCAATGGGAGGATAGCAATTCTGCATTAGTAACAGAGGAAATGGTAACTGTCCTGATCGACCATTTCAACAACTCTTCTGCGGTTTTCGCGCCCACTCCCGCAAGCAGTAAGCGGCTGAAAGTCGGTGCCTTTGGAGGCCTCCTTGACAGGCGATGTCCTCAGTATGAATTTCGGGTCTATGTTTGGAACGACGGAAAAAACGGTGAAGAGGTATGTACTGGTAAAAACAATAAGGAAAATATTGCACGCTTTATTGCTTTATTTGTGCTTATGTGCGAGTCAATGCTTCCTTTGATGTTGCATCGAAGTTGCAAACCACGAAACAGTTTTTTAAGGATGAAACATCGTTGTCAGTTATGAAAGTGCGATCAGGATTCACTAAAATATTTTAGTGGTCAAGTTGTGACATACACGCGCAAACCATTCATAGTTTAACCACGCTTATAAACGGCTCGTGACTCCCTGCCTTATAACTGCCGTACACACGGATATCTGTAAACCAGCGATGTAAATAACCTCGGCAAGCCGGTTCCGAGTGTTCGGATAGACTCAGTCTAGCAATATTCAGTGACGTGTAGGAGGTTCATGAAGTCAGTTTATTGTTACCCAACGTCTCTGATTGAATGTATAACTTTTCGTACTTACAATTGTTATCTCTGCACAGTATATTCTCAAAAACGAGGAAAACGCTGAGCCAAAGATGTTGGACGTCTCCAGAAACTTGCAGTTTTTCTGGAATAGTGGAAACTTGGCTGTCAGAGTGTCAGATCTGGAAGGTGGTTGGTCAATTGAAGGAGCGACTGAACAGGTTGGTGCTATACAATAATTTCTGTTCTATTCAGTTTTAGTTTTAACAACTATCCTTTCATAAAAAAGACACTTCTTGGATTTAAAAACAATGTCCAATATCCTTGTAACAAAAGGGTTTACCATGCATATACAGCGTGTGTCAATAAAATCGCAGGATTAGAAACAAAAATATTAAGAATATAAACCACCCCTATTCATCATAATGTTAACCCTCTTTTCAAAGTACTTTTCCTTCTCTTCACTATGCTTTTTATCCCATCTCATTTGGACAACCCCTGTCCAGAAATAGAGTACATTGAAGAAGGGTTATAAATTCCAAGCTGGTCTGATTTGTGAAATCACACATACCTAAGTAAAGGTTTGAATTCAGTATAGGTGAAAGTATTTGTGGATCACAAAGAAGGACATGTATGGCAGGATTAGGCTTACATAATCCTTTAGTCCACAATCAATGTTATTAGTCAATAATTTATGATGCTTTGGAACAATGATAGTACAGTTGTTAAATTTAAGTGATACTTATCATCAGTTGTTTCAAAGAAAGTTTTGTTCTGGTTTAATTGTCTTAAATGCATACCTGCATTGTACACAACTGGTCGTTGTGGTAAGGTCATTGAATCAGACCAACCCGCTTCAGAAGGGCTTCACAAAACTTGTCATAACTTTTGAACCAAAAGTCCAAATTCCACCAAAAAAAAATCTTGTCAAAGATAAAATTATGGACAATCATATCCTTATCAAATTAGGCACACCAGTAGCATAATTTTCTCAGAAAAAAAATCGCTTTGCATCCTGCGTTTTTATTGACACACGCTGTATTACAACGTATCTGAAAAAAGTAGGATTTTTATATCCACAACAATACTTAGAATTGCTTAATTTGTCTCAGATTTGTCACTTATTCGCGCTTTGTAGCGTCCAAATTGTTAAGTTCCAACTTATTACCAATAGATCATCGATGAAGAACAAATACGAAACAACACAGAGAACTACGTGACGTTTACCGTAATTCGGCAAACGATGCGTTCAGACGACGCAGGGTTCTACTGCTTTGCTAGTGCATATCAGTGTTCTCCAACTGAAGATTCAAAAAACCTAATCGGAGTTCGTATGACGATCTGCCCGAAAGAGGTAAGTCATCACTTCCTAAAATTATAATTGCTTTCCTACACATTTGCTTCGAAACGAAAGTTAACCATTTTAATTTCATCGTTACCTCAACAGTCTTATTAGTCTTTCAGTATTCTCGACACTATGAATTTGTGAACAACTCAAGTATGAAAAAATTGCAGTGCTCATTGCATAAAGTCAAGTAACTGATTGGAGAAATGTTTTATATTTAAAATAATGATAAACTGTTCAGAACAGGAGGTCCTTCGATATTCCGCATCTATAAAAAAAACAGGTTTTGTTTTAGATAAGTGACCAGAAAATATTGATTTTGTGTAAACATAATGTGAGCATTTTGTTGATGCTCATAATAGCACACGTATAACTCACAGGTTACAATACCGACAGTTGATAACATCGACAAATAGATTGGTTAAAACTGCACCAATCCGGTTGACCCCATATTGGCTGATTTTAACCAATGCGTCGGTCAGCTCGTAACCAGTACGTTGGTTGACATTCAGGCGATCTAATTAGTTTTATAGTGTACAGCCGAGAAATCAACCCATATGTTGATCAGTTATAACCAATGCCATGGTTGTCATTGAACCAATAAACTTACAACCAATATTTCGATGTCTTTCAACCCCAAAAATGGGTCAATAACAACTATCTCTACCAATATAATTGGTTGGGTATGATATGCGTTGGAATCGGATCGTTTCGTAATACCGAGCTGGAATCTGCATGCTATAACACAAATACCAAGCAAAGCCGAAATGGAAAGCGCCCCCAAGTTTTGGAATACACCTAGGTATTCCGTCATCAATTTAAAAAAAAACAAGCTCGCCCCTCGATCGCACGATCCGAAACAGAATACTTGATGCACAAAATCATCATTCAATTTCAACTTTTTTTAAAACGCAAGCTCTGAATATTGATCATGAACTCATTTTTTTTTTTGAATAAGCATGGCAAGTTAATAAAACCTATTTTATACACGGAAATACCCGGGCTATATACGAAAGTGTCGACGAAATGCATTCGGCAAACTTTTGAAAACGGGAGGCAGTCTTCCCGTGTTGGTCACGTGCCGTGACGGCTGCCTGATCATAGATTTATCAGAAATAGTCAGAATCTTTTGGTAATTGTTCAATCGATATTTCAAATTTTCAAAATATTATAGCAACAGAATAACAGAACATTCTAAATTAAATACAATACAATCAGGTGACACAAAAAAAATAAGACACAATTCTAGTTTGATATTGTATTTTTGTTTGTTTTTTGTTTTCTTTTTCTTTCTTTCTTTGTTTGTACTTAATAATTCCTCCGGAATTGAAACTTTAAACTTTAGTTTGATGTGATTTTCTTTGAACCACACAATGAAAAATCAAAGTACTGTAGAATCTAGAACTATATGTGCTTGGGTTTAATGTTCTGGGGAAGTAATTAA
The DNA here is from genome assembly GCF_015706575.1 of Patiria miniata. NCBI lineage: Eukaryota > Metazoa > Echinodermata > Asteroidea > Valvatida > Asterinidae > Patiria > Patiria miniata. The sequence continues at coordinate 8,267,419 of NW_024037064.1, read as the reverse complement.
ATTCAATATCTTTTTTTAAAATCTCTTTAGAAGACAGAAGAGGAGAAAATGTCTCCTAGGAAAGGTAATGAATTCATCATGTACTGAAAATCTCAAATATTAATATTATTGTTATTATTTATTCGGCCAGCAAATGAACAAAGCACAATGACAAGGCAAACATATATCATAAGTAAACAGAAGTATACAAACAAACATACCGGTGAGTAAACAAAAACTGAACTTAGAAAAGGAACCAATAATGTTAAAAAATGACAAGACAAGACCGACGCCTATGCAAACTTCTTACGGCTTAGCTTGCTCATCAACAACAGTAGCTGTGTTTGAATGCACATAGGGTTCACTCATGCATATTCCAGCCAATCAAAGGCATTGCACTCGTAGATGGCTACTACGCATAAGGTCTCTATATTATCACACCACTCAACCACGGTTTACATCTACATCTGGTGACTCTAAATGGGACTTGACTAAATACAAATTACCAAATTTTGTTTTCGTCCTATCAAAATTTAACACACTACACGTGTTAAAATGTGTGTCAAAATTTGCGCTCACTTTATATTATTTTGAAGGAAACGCTGAAACCAATCAATGCGTCGTTAATGAAACTCCTATTGATTTTTGACGACAAGAAGCAGACGGTGCCCCCCGATTTGTCTTTCAACTTTAAATTGTGTCCAAGAAGTAGCACAGATTTCAAAACAATTCATGTTTTTTTCACTCCCGGCTGTGGCCGACTTGATGATGATGAGTTATTATGTAAAATACGTTTTAGAAGTCAAACATTTTTTTTTGGGGGGGGGGGGTTGGCTTTCTGAATAGTTCAAGTATCACTTAGGATAATGCATGTTGCCAATCCAATTTGAAAGTTGTTGTCGTAAAAAACATTTAAAATTCATGCAAGAGTTTATCCTCTTGTTTGTCAACCTTATTAAGATATTGAAAGTTGTAAACATTTACTCGAGCACTCGATAAAGTACTTGAAGAACAAGTACTTGGTGAGTCCCGAAGAGGAAACCATTTTGAAGCCTCATTTACGCAATTTTCAATCCCAATCTGAAAAACAACCTGTTTTTTTTTCAATTAGCTACGTTTCAATGTCACTGTTGAATGTTTTCCGGCTTTCGTATTTGTGCTAGATTACCTTCAAATTTATATTATATATTTTGAAACAATTTCCTATTCCACACCCCGTTTCTTAAGCTAAAGACGAACACAAGATTCAAGCAGGAGATACATCTACGACTGTTGAAGGCACTTCCTCAATAATGGAGTCACAAACCAAACCACAGGTATTTTGAGTATTTTTTGTATGATACAAAATGTATTTCATTCAGTGGACAGTGTGATTGCTAAATATCTATTGTGATTGGACATGAACTCCCCTTTAAAGACCAGTTTATAAAAAGTTCATTCAAAAGGCAGTGGCAAAATACCTTGGTGGATCGATCTGTTTGGCTATTGGTTTATAAGAAGGTTGACACCTCTACATTATATTCTAAGTGTTTTGGAATGTAACACATGTACCAGGACAACGTTTCTAACACTTAAGGAACCATTGTCGTCTTTTGATTGATTCGTGTTTAAGACCACAAATTGAAAACAAATCTCTTTTCTCTGTGCTGTTCTTAATCAATAGTAAGTTTTGCCAAAAAAAACCCCAAAAAACCATGCTGATTTGTGTAACAGTTAATAATTATTGCAATGAATGGTGATATAAAACCGGGAGTAAGGCAAATATAATTGGCTTTTTTAATTAGCGAATTGTAACGTCTCTTGCTGTTTTAGACTAGTGCAAACACCGAAATGCAGAGTTCAGACCAGCCGAACCATCTCCGTCTGGTGTTAGATGGAGTCAAGAAGCTGTCAGAGAAACTAACTGAAAGTGAGCGGTTGGATAGAAGATTCCAGCTACCCTACATCGCTGTGGGTTACTTCAACGAGAAGGGTGGAAGCTTGTCCCTGGATGAGTATGGCGTGCACCTCACCATCCTGCATGGTGCAATAGCTCCAGGCTCTCCTCAGCAAGTCTACATCTATGTAGACCCTACTGCACCACCGAATGATGCGGTTGAGCCGACAGAGGTCGCGCTTTCACCAAGTGTCAAGTGCGGCCCTAAAGGGTTGAAATTTGAAGAAAGCGTGGTGCTGTCCTTCCCTCACCACGCTGTTTTGAAAAGTCAAAGATCTAGATACGACAAGCTAGTTGTCAGGAAGCATCGTCATGACGACTCACAAGAGAGGCAATGGGAGGATGGCAATCCTGCATTAGTAACAGAGAAAATGGTAACTGTCCTGATCGATCATTTTTGTGAATATCAACTGGTTGGCATACCTACTCCCGGTAGTGGTAAGCGGCTGAAGGTCGGTGCCTTTGGAGGCCTCCTTGACCCAGGATGTCCTCAGTATGCATTTCGAGTACATGTTTGGAATGACAACAAAGCCACTGAAGAGGTACGTATACTCTACACATAATAACAATATAGAAAACTTTCCAGGAGAATCAATGCTTCATTTGACGTTTCGTCAAAATTGCAAATCACAAATGTTTTAATTTTTGCCCCCAAAATTCCGTGACTTTAAGACCCCCTGATTTGTGGACCTGACCTGCACAAAATAACCCTAAAGGGTGAAACATCGTTTCCAATATAGGACACCTTTCGATTCATGATTAAGTTGTGACATAAAAAACGCGAACCATTACGTGACCAACTATGCTTATACACGGCTTCTGGCCCCTGCTCTTAACTGATATACGCGCGTCTACCTATAACTAGCGATGTCACCAACCTGAGGGAGTCTGATCTGACTACTGTTATCAAAAGGTTCTAATTTGTAATGCACCTTGTAATTGTCATTTTTTTGCAAAGCATGTCGTCCAACGGGAGAGTCAAATGGAAACAAGGAAGTTGAACTACGGAAACTTGCCGTTTTTCTGGAACAGTGGGAACTTGGCTGTCAGAGTGTCAGATCTTGAAGGTGATTGGGCAATTCGTGGAAAAATGACTGAACAGGTTGGTGTAGTGTAATAAATTTCGTTCTTCTATTACTGTTGTAATGTAGTTTGAAACTGTTTGATTTTGGTCAACTCATCGTGGTTACAGCTTTCCAGGAGTCGTATTCTTAATCGCAAAAAAAAAATCTTATTTCTTATTTTTAAAAGGATATCGTATGACAGTTTAGCATTGATAGTCATTTTGTAATTGAGAATTGCTCTCGTATTTTGTCCTTTGCATGTATTTTCAAGTATTTTAAAACCAAAAATCTGTCCATAGTTCTCTCACAGATATGTCACTCATTGGCACTTTGCCAGTGATGTTTTACTTTTCTACTTCAATTATATTTTCCTTAGATAATAAGTAACGACCAAATACGGTTGTTTGCCGAGAACTCCGTAACGTTCCACCTGAAACGGCAGGCGGGGGATTCAGAAGACGGAGGCTTGTTCTGCGTTGTTCGTACGTCCCAGTGTTCTCCAACAGAAGATTTGAGGAGCCAAACTGAAGTTCAACTGCCAATCTGTCCGACGCAAGTAAGTCAGTGGCTAATTTTAGTTGCTTTCCAATAAAGTTACACATGATGAAGGACGACGAGTCAGAAATTGTTAATGTGGACAATATATTTGCTTTCGAAATTTGGTCATTTCGGTAGCCCATTTTGATTGACTTACTGACACCTGTCACTTGTGACTGAGATTCGCTGTTATCTGTCGCTGACTTATTACCCCCTGTAAATTTGACTTGTTGTTCCTATCTCACTGACTGTGTGTAATTCGTGAGTGAGAGTGGACATGCGAACCAGCTCTATTAGGCGTAGTCATTCCTAAACAGTCTTAATCTCAAAGGACCTATGCAACTATGAATTTGCAACACAGCTTATTGCTTGAAAACTATGTACTTACACCATAAGTCAAGTAAAGTCTTATATGAGACATTATGGTGGTAACCATGCATGGGAGCCCACCAACAAGTAGTTTGCAGGTTTGGGGAATGCATGAGATTTAACTTTATTGCAGCAATATACAGATTTTTACACAACTGACCCCTAAATCATTGTTTGTCCGACAGTTCAAACATTGTAAGCTAATTTCTAGTGGGACACAAAAGCAAGAACACAAGTCAGATCTTTTTTATGCTGGGTATGTTCTTTGAACTGCAGGAAAACTCTACCGGTGGTCGCCAACAGAAGATGAGTTTGGTGGTCTATACCCATGTTATTGAGCAGAATCACTGATATTCTACTGACTTCAATTAAAAGTGGTTGTGTGTGGGTTCTGGAGACATTTCTCGTGAAAGTCTGGGACCCTACCAGTTTTTCTTAACGTGAAAATTAAAACACTCTGAGTATTTAGCCTTTGCTTTATTGATGGTTTTGCTGTTCAGAATTGCTTTAATTAGCATTTAACACTGTTATTGTTATTTTTCAGCCTGGTATCAAGCCTACTAAGGCCAACAATCGCGACCCTAAAAGCTACGAAGTAAGTTTTCTTGCAATGTACACTTTCATTTGTAAATTTCATCCGGTAAAGTTTCATGTGCCCAGTGCAACAATGCGACTATGAGATTTTGACCAGAATCAATCAGAGTCTGTGTTACTTTTGTTGTGCCAAATATTCAGTCCAAAAGAAAAATATGAATGAGTGCTTCTTTACTGCAACTTAAGCATCCTTAATTGTCTATCGTCAAAAAAGAAGCAGTACCTCCTCTCATTTCCAGGATTTGCGAACTCATAGTTTTAAGAGGTTGAAGTAAATCACCCTCATTTGGTCATTCTTTGTAACAGAAAATGGAATAGGCCTAAGACTTAATATACCACGCTTTGTTTACATTGGCGCTTTCCTATGTAGTAGATGGTCCCCACCTTATTTTGGCGTCCCGACTTCGCTCCCTTAGGAAAGCGCATATGTAAACAAAGTCATTACGTCATTAGGTCGCAGGTCTATTGCGTGCCGTTTGATTTGAAAAATGGTGACGTCATGCATAAAGTTCACTGCAGCCCAATCAGTTGAATCCGGTTGTGTCAATAATGTTCAAAAATCCTTTGTCTTGGTTGACAGTTTGATGGTTGAGTCCATAACGAATCCATTTTATGTTCAGGCACATTATCATTCAATTGATTTCAAATGGGTGTCATTAAGAAAAATTGCTCAGAAATGCGCACCTACCAAGATACCTAAATAATTCTGGTACAATTTGAAGGTTTGCATGTTCAAGATAGCAATAAGACAACGTTTGAGGTAGCACCAGGTGATAAATTCTTTTGTGAGTTGGTAAAAGGTTCTAAAAAGACTTAGGAAACTCAACGTTTTAGACGGTATGTTTTGCCCGTCATGAGAATACCCCTCCCGACGATGGGCAGATCACACTGTCCGAAACGTTGATGTTTTTCTTCTATCCTTTTAAGAACCTAAGCAACTCAAACCCATTTAAATCTACAAAATCCTAACAAACTACAGCTGCCTAAAAAACACACCTCAATCCAACTGGCAAAAACAATACCAATTTCAGCGATTTCGCATATAGGCCTACGTCGCAGATTGAAAATGGAAGTTGTTTTTAAATTCACCCAGGAGGAGGTTCAGGATGCATTTTTAACCATGGTTCACGGAGAGGCTGACCCCAACAATTTCGGCGGATTGTCAGAGAAAGCAGTGGGGTCATTGTGTAATCATCTCGACGACGCTAACAGATGGACGAGACTTGCGGACAAGATAAACGTCGGGCCAGGCAGATCTATCGGGGTTGCCTTTAATGCAGGCACAGTTAAAACGAAAGGGTTACTGAAACTCCACTTCGGCGCTTGCAGAAGTATTGGGATGTCAGACAAGGAAGCAATAGAGTCATTGGTAAAGTTTCTAGAAGAGGTGAAATTCGAGAGAGCTGTTGAGATCATACGGGAGGATCTTGAAATATAGATCATGAAAAAGTGAGGTATTACAGAACACTCGGTCCAACAAGAAACACATATTTGTTTGGAAAATGTTCAGAGATATGCTAGATATGTCTGTGGGAAAGCATGAAACACAATTAAATTTGCGCATTCTCATCCTACTCACGTTCACGACGAGTTTTGCGTGCTACTTAATTTCATGTGATTGCTCTTTTAGTAGCATTAATAAAGTAAATAAACGTGGTGGGATTTTTTCCATCTATTTTAAGCCAGTTTTACCAAATCGTTTTGGTTTTCTACAGTATCAGTGTAAGTGGTGTGTTGATGTACAGGTATAGAAGTTTAAAGAGCAATCACATGAAATTAAGTAGCACGCAAAAAGGGTCATTGAATACAAAGTTAGACGGAACCTTTTTTGAAATGTAAGCAATGTTACCTACAGAAAGAAAATAAATGCTACATGTGTCATGTAATTGTTAAAGCCTGATTGTGGGGAATGTATTGTAAAATGTATCGAACATAAAATAATACACGTATATGTACGTGTATTTTGTATTGTTCTGTTTACATAACAGGATAACACATGTAGGTCGGAATAGTTTCAAGGATAAATAGAAATAAAACGTTTAATGAATTCAAACAATGTTCTATATATATCGCTGTGTTAAAAAAAGAAAAAAAAAAAATGAAAATGACAGGTAAGACTCGTGTCTTAACGCGTCTTATTAGTGGATCAGCATGTAGTCAGTTTATACTTCCACGAAGAAACTCCTATTTTACTTGGAAAATATATTAGCAACATATATTACTGAAGCCTTATATACATTGATAAGAAAGAAAATAACGGACTAAATACGTCATAAACGGAGGTTTATTGTATCTATTGTGTTCGATGTATATTTGTTCCTAAGTGAAGGAACAAGGCCTTAAGAGGATAATTTTTAAACGAGGTTTTGTCGTATTTTCCGAACGTCAAAATCCAAGCTAGGACTAGCTTCGGGAAATTGTATTGTTCATGCAAAATAATTATGTGGTTAAGAACGTTGTATAACTACATATTCAAACTGAACAGTGCCGTATCAAATAGAAATCTGTTAAGCCATTTTTAAATGAAAATATAAGCAATATATTTACTACAAATATGTAAAAGAAACAGTGACTTACAGCCTAAACCTATAAAAACGTATTATTTATTCTATCAATAAAATCCGAAGTAGGCTACGAAGTAGGCTATTAAGTAATAACCGAAGTAAGATGTAAATTAAATGTTCAAAGCATTAGAATGTACTCAGCAACATTTTTGTGCACTGGTTTTAAGCAGCTGCAAGATTTTAATGAAGCTTGTTGACTACATGCAATTTTTACTTAAAGAAATGTTTACATTTTAGAGTAGACAAAAATATTACACAGTGTCACAGACCTATTTAAGTAATACATGATATTGATTTCGAGGAAGACGTTTTCATTAAAATAGCGGGAACAAATTAAAATTTGATTAAAATTTATAAAATCGAAGAAATCCAAATATTCAATTCAAGAATTCAATTTTCCAAGCTGTAGCTGAGTTAAATGCCAGCAGAAGTGGACCACTTTACTTGGATTCTCCCCACAGCGGGATGTGGTACATCATATTCCTTTTGGGATTACCAAATATTCTGAGCTGCAATATTTTAAAAATTTATTTGCTTACTTTCTCATCCCTACAAAACCTTCCTTTGCAAAAAGAAGAGAAAAGGCGTGAGAATCTGCTACATCTCTTTTGGGACTGTGGACAAATCCAGGTGTTCTATTTTTACTTGGCTTAATTCTGCCTATCATTGTACAGTGATTTTAAGTTGTAAAGATATTTGCTTTGGTTTATTACCGTTGTTCTGGCGAAAAAGTTAGTCTTTAATTAATTAGTGTGAAGATTTTTACCTCTTTTGTCAATAACTGCCTTGATTTTTTTTCTATTTCAAAACAAAGCAGGCCATTGCTACAGAAATAGGTCACTTGACAACTAGGGCCTACATAACAAATGACTTAATCTTTTCCAATAAGAAAATTTTCTCTCCTCATCAATATCTCTTTTTGTAATGTTTAGGTATTAAGTTGGTATTGTCTAGTTCATTGTCTGTTGGTTGTCTGTTTTTTTATATTTAGTTTTAGTTTTCTCGAAAATTGCTTGTGTTGGTGTATTGTTTACTATTTTTTTAAAACTCAACCTGTTGTGTTTGTATGTTTTGTTGCATTCTGAAATTTAAAAAAGAAAAAGAAAAAAAATCTAGATTTGGCGAAAATTAACATGCCATGGAATCGCTGTAATTCGCCCATGCATTATGCTACCTTGCCACCTGATTATAGGCATTATGTAAGATAACATCACTTGAATATTTCACTTAGATTGTCCTTTATTACATAAAAGGTTTCCTTTTCACCGTAAAATCACGGGGCACTGTGAAAGTAGGTTTGTTTATAAATACAAAATGAATACGTCGGTGTATACCAATGGGAGAGCTCGAGTCACGTGTTGCTCGTTTCAGCATCACGCGAAAGAGAGCTCATACAAGCTACAAGTAAGGATGGGCTCGTTTATTTGGGGACAACTAGGCCACCAAGAGAAGTATGTTGTATGTCATAAATAGTGTATGTGTCAGCTCAGCTGCTCTGAAATGAGATGCTTAAGAGCTTGCTTTCTTTTTATTTCACGAACAGATAACGATGAGTCTTTTTATAAGCCCAAAGATATGTTATTTCTTAAACTCGAATTTATTGGAAACAAATGTTTGGATTTCCGTTTTGATAAGTCTTGAATGTGTAATATATTTTAATTACTTGTTGAAATACGTGTACGTATACGATAACAGTTCTTATTAATCATACACGAGATCATTAATCACTGAAAAATAGTACAGCTATGGCCAAGTTCGGGCAAGGACCATTAGTCGACTAGTGGTTGATTTGTGACGTACCTTACGCCTGCGCACTGATAGCAACGTCTCTAGTCAAACGCTGGTCAAAATGTCATTGCAAAACTTCTGGATCCTGGCTCTCTGCTAGCGTTATGAATGCGCGCGGCTATTGGTTACCAGCGAAGCAACCAACCCCAATAGGCTGGTTTCAAACAGTCGACTAACGTAGTCAACCACCGTTGACTAGACAGAGTTCGGGCAAACGTTAGTTAACCATTGGTTAACTATAGTCCTTGCGCGAACTTGGCCTTTGCTGCTAGAAATGCTTAGATTTTGAAAAAAAGCTGCTTTTAGATCATTCTTGAATTTTCCTTTAAGAGGGTAACGCAAATCAAAACTCCCGGCTTGTCTCATTTTCTCATTACTGTAGCGAAAGTAGTTTGGTTTTCCTGACATTTATATTTTGTTTTCATGGTTTGGACTTTCAAATTTGTACCTTATGTGAAGTAACTGCTATAAAGTATGGAATGAAAATGTCTAGTTTTAAGATTGTTAAAAAGGCCGGTTCACACTCGGAGGGAAAGCAAACGCGAACGCAACTTTGTGACGTCAGGGGGAGTTTTCGCACTGCGCATTCGCAAAAGTTGAACACATGTCAACTCCGGTTAATTTCGCATCAAATGCTTCGTGACGTCAGAGTCTCATCGCATTCGCATGAAGTCTGAACAGGGCTTTTAGTCCTTATTTTCTTAATTCAATGGGCTGATTCTTCGTTCCTAGTATCAAACGAGTGTCAAACGAACTAGTTTGCATTCAGTTTTGCCTGGTATCGAATTCATAATTTCAGTTTAATTTGAGCTACATTTACGTTTACGTTTACAGTTATACAATGTGATTTACGAAATGATTACTTGCTGGGAGAATGTGTTCATTGATACTGCTAAAATGCTTATTTACATTTGCAACGTTATTATACAGGACGTTTTATTAACTTGCTTCTATATCTTCTGCGTTTTACAATGTTTGAGCCTTATATAATAATTACTGCCATAAAAGCGGAAACGGTTTATTTGTGTGTAGAATTTGATGCTATGTAAGAGTCTTAGGTTTGCAGTGTATTATACTGAATACAAAATCGGTATTTTATAACCAAGATTTAATCTTTATAGTAGTCCATTTAATACTGTACCTGAAATCTGACGTATGTATTGTAAACTCACACTGTGTTATCACACGAATCTGAAGCATTCGCATGCATTGAAAACCATGTAATGAAATTATCCCATCTGAATGTTCACATTGCATATCATTATCTTCATTAGTAATTGTTTTTTTATAAAAAAACGTATACAAAACTCATATACATTTCCCTTTGTCTGAAACAAATCAGTAATTGTATATAATAGTATATCATTGACTTCGATTCTAAAACAGGTCGAGTCAAAAAGAAAACGACCGAATTTGGAAAAAAAAATATTATTTTTCAAATATTTGGCTTGCTCCATTTAAAAAAAAGGGATAAAGTACATCCTATTGACCTGTAACTGTCAACATTTTACATAATTTGCATCCTCTATTTTCCAAGTTACGTCTATTTCAATAAAAAAAACCACCAAATTCAGCTTTCTACCACTTATCGTTTCCGTTCTAGAATTGATGATAATGAAACATGGATGTTTTCCCATCTCGATAAATAAAAGAGAACTTGCAAATGAAAGCATACAAAAATCGCCCCCTATGTTTCGTGGGGAAAAAATTTGACTTGTTCCTCATTTTCAAAACACAAAATCTGACAGTTAAAATAATGTTTCAGTCTTGATATCAATAATTAATATGTAATTTGTATTTGAATGCTTTTGTGTAATCTACAATTCTCACTCAGCTCAATAGCTTCCAATAACATTCCATGGACAGTTATAAATATGGATTCTTTTAGTAAAACATGCATAACGTCTGACAGCATTGATCAATTTTAGTAATTCTGGGTTGTTGGTTTTTTTTCAAATTAGTGGAACACACTCTTTTAAGACATATTTCATTAGTCTATACAATTTGATTGCTTTTTAAGTAAAAAAAAAAAATTAATCCTGGTCCTTATCTGTTTGACTCACACGTAGTTATCTCAAATTTATTTTAATTTACAATAAACATAATTGTATTTGAAATCGCAATTTACCTGCAACATTGATCCGTGTGCATTTACTATTGTAGAAATAATATGAAATTGATGTTATTTCATTTCATTGTTACGTTTTTTCTAAGTTTTATGAAGTCATATAATAACTCTCTAAGAATCAATTATCACCAGTTTATTCTGTGACTAAATTGATTGCTGGCATAAAACTGCCTGGAACATTACAACACATATATCACGATACTCTTACTAGCTTATAAATCGTTCTCCAAAATGGTGTTTACTAAGATTTCATTGTTATTATGCTTTCTGTATCGCATATTTAATGTAGATTTATATTGCCGCTTTCTGTATTGCAAATTAAATGTAGCTTTTGCCGCACATTGGTTTCAACTGTTTTATTTTGGATTCTAAGTTTACCCCTATTATTAATCTACTGCTTTTTTAGGGTATGAAGTGAGAATGTCTAGTGCCCAACCCCTAATTATTATTCACACTAATAAAGGCAGGGGAATATAACCACAGAGCAACATAAACAATTCACCTTAACCTCACCTAAATACTACTGAGTAGTAACCTGTAGTATGCATTTCTTTAATGTAGTTCCAAATCACAGATGAACCGAACTATGCTTCAAGGATCGAAGCTTGTTTAGGGAGAAATTCCTTCTTATTTTCTTTTATCTGACTTTAAAACAACTAATTAGTCACTGCATATGACACAATAAGGTGGACGTGTCTCTTTACATTATATAACAACAGCTGGCAGTTTGGAGTTGCATTGTGTTCGCCGCACAGTACACGAATTAATGGACTACAGAGTGCTAAAAGAATTTTTTTATGTGACTGCACTTTTAAGAACTAAAACATGCAACAGCTGCTTGTCTGTATACAATGCCGCACATAAAATGGAAAACTGGATCTAACGTTTCACTGTAAGTCTACGTCAAATAATCAGCAAATTATTTGATATAGAGACACATTCGATGACCCGCGTTTGGCACCCACCTTTGCACAGCTAATATTTACTTTAAATCCCGGTCTCGGTTTCATACAAAGATATGAGCACAAAAAAATCTTTATTCTCAAAATATCTTATTTAATAGGCCTACATTGTAGAGTTTTTTGGAATTCCTTTTACTGTCCTCAGTGACATATTCATCATTTTCAGCATGACATAATTCCATGTTATTTAACAAGGCATAATTACATGTTCTTTAACATGATATAAATACAGGTTTTTTTTATTAAACATGGCATAATACATGTTTAGCCTACAACTCAAAATAATGCAAAATTATGAGAAGCTCAAAGAACTTCGGGCGTGTCTCGGAGTTATTCCGAGACCATACATGTTTAATAATAGACCCCCCCCAAAAAAAAAAAAGAAGAAGAAGAAGAAGAATACTTGAAATAATTATACAAGTCTATCAAGACGTCCCACCAAGATGTTCTGCAAAGACTACAGTTAGGCTAGCAACAGATTTGTCCAAAAATGTGGGACTCTCGTGTGTATGAGAGTCCCAAAAGTAAAGGTATTGAAATCATGCAATACAAAAAAAAGAGACTGGCACCACCTGATGAAACACACAGCCCAACAATACTTCAGGACTGCCATCAATCAACTATGACAAAAGAAACATGTGGCATGAACCAGGAACCAGTCTCTATTTACGTCACATCAATAATCACCCACAAGAGTTAGGGCTAAATAAATATAGAGGTAAGTCTCGGTGTTCAAACAGTTGGACCATTATTGAGCATGTACTGGCAGTTTAATCTTTAAAGCCTCATTTTGAAATCACTTTGATTTCTTTGAAGTAAATGTCCCTTTCAAAACTGAATTGAGTCTTCAAACTGGGTGAATAAGATACTGAGGACCTCAAATGACCCCTAGATGACATGACCTCGAATTTCAGAAGATTTGTGATGAACCCCCATTAACCAAAGGATCATTCCATCCAAGTTATCCATCACATTCTTTAGACTAAGAAACATTTCAAGCATATTTGAGCAGTGACCTCTAATGACCTATGTGACCTCAGTAATCAGATAAAGAATTGTGTCTTCCCACCTAAGGGTCACTGCAGTTAAGTTTCATCAACATCCAAGAAAGCATGTACAATGCTGTAAAATTTACAAAAAAAAACCCTGTGAATTACATTGACCACAGTTGACTTTTGACTTGTGATTTTTAACCTGAAATGTTTCCCCTATTATCTGTGCTACTTAATGGCCCTTGTGTCCAAGTTTTATGGAACTAGGTCGAATATATTTAGGAAATGGGAGCAATTCTCCCCCCCCCCAAAAAAAAACCTGGCTACGCGGCTACGCGGCTATAGGGGGCTATAGTGGGCTACCTACACGACCACGGGGCTACCTTCAGGGCCACGGGGCTAGGCTACGGCGCTATGCGGCCATGGGGCAAGCGCTACGCGGCCACGGGCCAGGGGGCTACGGGGCTGGCCACGGGGCTACCTACGTACGGGGTCACGGGGCTAGCGCTATGCCGGCCACAGGGCCATGGGACTACGGATCCATGGGGCTTCCTACGGTGCTACGGGTCTACGGGGCTGCGTGGCCACGGGGCCACCGGGCTGCGTTGCCACGGGGCCGGCTACGGGGCTACACATTTTAGGACTGTTTTGTGTCTTCCAAAATTTCGTTTATGCGACACGTTTTGGAAAGATTCCCATATCTGGCCATTATTTGTCACCCTGTGAACAATTAAACCGTATGAGACTGGTCTGAAAATGTTTAAGGTTTTCTCAGTAAATACTTCAATATTTTTGCTGCTAAATTTTACCTTTTAGGACATATTATCACTTTCTGATAGCTAATAGATCACTGAAAGGAAACTCTGATGATGGCCAGATATGGGAATCTTTCCTAAGATTTTTGGAATGAAAAACAAAAAGGGTAAACATTTTAAAAAAAAATAGAAGGGTCCCTAATTAAAGCCCATCAACATTGATTTCTAGGTTTTCATCACTCCAGATTGAAAAACATTGGTCGGGAGGGGAATTAAGATTGTATAATTTATAAATTCCTCTTCCTCACATTCGAAGTGAATTGAGGTGACACCGTCAGATACACTTAAAAGAAGACACAACAAACATGAAAACTACTTAATATTAAGTACCAGTCAGCTGTTAAACGGCTACGGTTTGTGTCTAGAATTTAGAAAGGGTATGACTCTAAACCTCACAGTCAGTGCAGTACGATTATGCCCGGGGATTTGGTGAGAAACTTGTCTGGAAAACACATTTTTTTGGGAGGAAGAAAACACTCTTTTAGAAAAAATTAAAAATACAAAAAAAATTTAGCTGGAAGTGAAAATTGAGGAGGGAGGTTATGAAAACCTAAATATCAAGGTTGATTGGCCTAAAGTAACATTAAACTTGGAACTCACCGTTCGTGCCGTCATGCAGTCCATCCGCGCCGCTTCGCTAGTCCCGTCGAACGAGCATGTACCCGGGGACTTCACAGAGCGAAACACGGAGAATTTTTCCAAAATAACGTTCCTGGCGTTTGTCCCTTGATTCCTAGAATGTCCTACGATATGCAGAAGCAAAGTTTTCATAAGTCACCTCACGCTCGAATCATTCTTGCACTTCAAACTTCAGCCTTCTCGATTTACGTGTCCCCACTGAAATGGCGCTCACCGCGCTTCACACTGTACTAGCACTACACGTGTACGTGCCTTTCTGTATATCCCGCACAATGAAAGTTATGTGAACTTTGACACGCCACTCGTGCGCGCGCTAATCAGCATATCGATTTGTAAGTTAGTATGGTCGGCCGAAGAAGCAAAATGTTGTTGTAAATGGACCGACGATACAAATATCGTGGGAATTCAGTTGACCGAAATTTTAACCCTCGCGACTTTTAAGGTCGCACGCCGGCTTTGCAATTTTTCAGGTGTAAAGTGCAAGAATTATTTTGGGGCATGACCATAGCTTCCTACTAAGAATGGATCGTTTTTGTATCATGATTATAATGACGAAATGTTTCAAATTTTTATATTGCTGCATAATGCACACATAGTTTTGGCGTCGATTACCTTTTCAAAATGCATTAATAAAGTGTGGAACTTATATTAAATGCATAATCATGAATCAATTGTTATGCTGTTGATATTAAAATGGAACATTTTGCCATCATGTTTGTTTTTTTAATGGGCAATATACATGTAAGTACTAGCAGTCAAAGACGAAAACGGCAACGTCCGTAAACAAAATAATTGTTCTGTGCGCGTTTCGTGGATGTTATTATAACTTGCTTATAGATCTGGTGCGTTTTTTTGTGTAAAATGTGTCGCTATGCGAGAGTTTTCAGTATAATATTAGGTGTAATTGTTTACAGTATTCCACAATGATACTGCGCTCGAAATGTGACGAAATGGATTGCAATATCGGCCTGTTTAGGTGTTCACAATGAAGTACCATGTAATGAGGATCTGTACAGTTAATTTATCACATTGTATAAAAATATTCTTCACTACTAGAGCTTCAGAAGAGAATAAAGTATTACAATCGTGTTAAGTTTCAGTTTTCTAAAACTAAGCAGTAGTTTGATCAATTGACTCCAAATTATTTGTTTCGTTGACTTCGATTGAAAGCAGTAATACCAACATTATTTTAAGCGATGTAGTATACAACAGAAATCTACATAATTTTATAGGAAATCCGCTACTTACCTGAATCTTTGATCAGTGTGTATTTACTATGAAATTGATGTTCATTTGATTTTGTTTAATTTTGTTTTATTTTTAAAAAGTCATTTTACTCTCTTCGTTGAAACTCGTACCATTTTTTGTGTTGGTACAGCCACTTTTGATTGCTGCATAAAAACTGAAAAACTGCCTGAAACAACATAACGCATATAAAAAAAAAACTAACTTGTGAATCGTACTGGGAATTTATGGTATAGACTCAGATTTCATTGCAATGTTGCTTTGTATATCGTACATTAAATGTAACATTTGCCGCACATTCGTTTTTACTGGAACTGCATGTACTTTAGTTACAATTTAATAATATTAAAGGTATGGAAAGAGAATGTCTAGTGCCCAACAGCACACATATTCTTTACACTCTAAAAGAAGATATAATTCATGCAGTTCCAAATCACAGACGAACTGTGGTATGATTTAGTGGTGCAGCCTTGCTCATGGATAACTCTATTTCTTCGGACTTACAAATCGACACAAAAAAATTAGTCACTGCGTATGGCGAAAATGAATGGACATGGCTCAGATATTATACTACAACAGCTGGCTTATGCACAGTTTTGGGCTGTTGCAATTGTGTTCGCTTCACAATCTGTACACCAATTGATGGACTTTGTGTTAGAATAAATGCGACAGCTTTTCTATAAGAAGGCTGTTGCAAAGATGGCTTGCCTGTACGCAGGGCCGCACTTAAAAGGTGAAATGCTGAAAATTATACTGTTTGTCTACGGGCAAAATATATTATAATATCCCTGTCTGCGTTTTTGATGTAAAGTGTGATATGAAAACCAACCTGAGTTCTTAGCATATTTTTTTAACATCGAAAAGCATAATTTGCACAATATATTTGGATTTACAGGATCCCAACTTTTGCAAAAACTCACGTTTGCATGTATTTTAAGGGCAACAAAGGGGACAATTTTAGTACTCTAACAGAGTTGCCCCCCGGTTGCCCTCCATTTGAAATCTTGACTTGCACACACACAAATCACACAAACAATATGTACGTTGCCCCCAGTGCCCCCTTGAAAAATTGGTGCACCACCAGCTGCCCTCCAGAAGCTTAACCCTAGTTCAATACACGATCGTCAACCTCATCTGTATATTTTACCTGGATTTTCTCGCCTAAAAAAGCGCCCTCATGTGTCTTACATCTTCCAAGGACCACTACGTCCTCGAAAGCGCCCAATTGGACTATACAACGTGCGTTTTAGAGTGATATCCATTCCCGTTTGGACTGATGAATTGATTCTTTGTAGAATGTTTCCTTCTAAATGCTCTGGTTGCGATGTTAACATTTGTTTTATTTTATCAAATCGCACTTTTATACATCGCACTTTCCGTGGCATCCTTTACCATTTTTCAGTGAAGACAAGTTTACAATTACTCGGCAAAACTTTAAAATTATCCCCTAAACTGTCGCCTGTTTTTGAATTTTGTGACCCAATACTTTCGTACTATACGACACGGAAAAACAAAAACAATGCATCACATACTCTCTGTTTTTTTTTGCGGTACGGTTTGCAAAAGTGACTTTGATTGCCTTAAATTCCTGTCCACGTGGAAAGAAAAAAATATCAAAGTACTTCGAGCGTGATGTTGACCGATACTTCAGTGGATCAAACTGCAACTGCAGGCATCCATGTTTGCTGATAATCAGTATTTCATATTTTGAGTGCGCATGCGCGCAAACTAAATGAGCGGCTGAAACATACGTGACAGCGAGATGATTAGACGTGCGTCATGATCGCGTGATATACCACCCAGGTTGGCCATTTCTGATTTGGTACAGATCACATTGGATAGTTTTACGTCTGGAACTTTTGGGCCCAAACCTCAGACCTCAAGACTCCATAGAGACACCAAAAACAACGTTCACAAGGTAAGATATTCTAATGTTCAAACACATTTTGGCGAAAGCAGAAAATTGTTAAAACCTTAGGCCTATAGCTTGTTGAATGTTGATTAAAAGTAAGAAAACATTAGGTCACTATATCACATTGTAAAGATATTCCCGGCCAATTTCGCAAAAAAAAAATACACATTGTCTTGATAGGGGTCCATGTAAAGCCAATTAGCCCCTGCTGTCGTCCCCGTGGTCTGTACTAAAATTCGGGCGTTCCAGTTTGGTTTCAGTCCTGACGTTTACATGCTGAATATATCCCCGTTGAATTCATGTTATTCAAGAATAGGTCAACTTTATTTCTTTTGCTCTTTCATCTTCTCTCAATATATATGTTGATTTTCTTATTATTGTGTAACATTTTCTCCATCCACTTCATGTAATTTTTTTAATTGTCTACAAACGCATAACGTCTCCAGTCTTAGAAGTTACTTTTCAATACATACAGTCTGTGTATAACTTGAAGTACACTGGCTCAAAAAAGGAAGCAAGCTCACAACTGGTTAAACTATGGTATACCATATATACCACCTGCGTATTAGTTTTAATAATTACTCAGAGGCTTCAAATGTACATAGAAACTTCGCCATAAATCCACTCTGGAAAGTCCCCGCACCTACTGTACACATAAAGGCAAAGCTGGGAACGAATTTTCCCATCTTTTATCACACAAAAGTGTGTACTCAGTAAATACGACGTCGTCACAAACAAACCACTTCAAAGCTGATTGTAAGCCAATTTTGGTAGTTATACCTTTTGGTCATTTTCGGTTTTCGATTTTTTTTTTTTTTTACAATTTCCAAAAGCACAAACCCCCAAAATACGTCTGTAGATCTTCATTTACCAAGATTAATATTTACATTTAAAGAGGTTGCAATATTCTTCATGAGTCCTGTTGGTGGAATCCGGAAATTGATCACAAAATGGCCGATTGTTTTCTGAAATGGCGCCTTTGCACATCTCTGAAATTCCCAAGAGAGTCAGAAACCAATGTCTTATATTTGGGTGTGTATTTAAAGGGCTCACTGCATGCTTACTTTTAGAAAGGACAAAATCACGCTGAGGTAAAAGTGATTAGGCCTTGTCCATTAAGATTAATGAACAGAAATATTAGGAGTTTTTTGAGATTTTGTTTAATTTGGCATATTTTGAGTTAAAACCTCTTCTCTTGGCACTATCCGCTCCGTTCACATGTACCCCCTTACCGGCAAAGAAAGTATAGAAGGGATGACTGAACAACGCCATCTTGCCTGACTGCAATATTTTGCCGCGGAGCGCGGCCACTGCGTGAACTTAGTACAAATCCCCTGGTGTACGTGCGTCACACACAAGGAACAGTGCGCGCGCGTCAACCAGCGAAATGTATGTGTCTCGCCAATGGGACGTCGTTGCTAGGTAAAAGGACGCCATCTTTTGTTGGTGCACGGAGCCCAAAGACGAAAAAGCGCTGCGTAAGGGGCTGCGCCATGTTTGGAGACATGCAGCTTGCAGCATGGAGAAATCCTACAGTTCTGACGTGCGATAACATAATTGTTTGTATACAAATTTGGTGTATTTAAAAAAAAAAAAAGAACAAAATAAGAGGTAATGTTTTCGTTAATTGTTAACGCAAAACAAATAGGGAACTATACGCGAGATATTTTACATTGACATGAAAATGTTTGTAAAAGATCGAAGTGGACTATATGCTTCCCGAGGTTTCGGGTCCAAGTTTCATTAGTTAACTGCAGGTGGCCGAGTAAACAGTGTGCAGTCACAAACGAACCACTTCACAGTTAGTTTCATGATCGCAGCGACATAATTAGACGTGTGTCATGATCACCAACGTTGGCCTTTTTCTGATTTGGTACAGATCACATTGAGACACCCTTACGTCTGGAGCACTGGGCCCCAACCTGAGACCTTCAAGACTCCTCAGAAGTACTGAAAATAAAGCTCAGAAGGTAAGATATTCTAATGTTCAACCTTTTGGCGAAAGCAGACAGTTGTTAGCATCTTATAGCTTGTTAAATGTGTCATAAAATTGATATTCCCGGCCAATTTCGCAAAAACAGAATTCACATTCAACTTGATAGTGGTCCATGTGAAGCCAATTCCGCTGTCGTTCCCGTGGTCTGCACTAAAATTCGGACGTTCCAGTTTGGTTTCAGTCCTGACGTTTACATGCTGAATACATCCCCGTTGAATTCATGTTATTCAAGTATATGTCAACTTAATTTCTTTTGCTCTTTCATCTTCTCCCGTTAATTTTAATGTTGATATTCTTATTTGTGTGTAACACTTTCTCAATCCACTTTATGTAAAACATTTTTGAAGTTCTGTTCAGTAACATTTGATTTCTTTATTTAAATGCGCAAAAAAGACATAAGAAGCAATCAATATGGCTATTCTGTGGCTGCTGTTGTTTATGGTTTTGCTTCATGAATTCGGTGTTTCTGTCAATTCTGAGCATCCATGTTGTCATTATTTTGGAATGGTGAGGATACCTGTCCTTTGTTGGTCCGTCAGACATCGTTTTTTTGGGTCAAGTTGCTCGGTGCGGCAATGGCTGTACCATTTCCCCGTGCACGGTTATTAGGAGAGTGGAAGAATCGTGTGGGAAGCAGTTATTGGAAAGGGGACAAAATTCACTTTATTGATTTTTAACGCCAAATGAATATCTTGGGCCTATTTCGAATTCCTCTGCTTACATTGCACAAATGTTTGCTTACTGGCGAATGTGATTGACCAAATCGACGCAACTTGAGGGTCCGGCGAATTTGAATGACACAATGTGATTTGTTTTCACTTGAATGCATAGTCCTACATTTCAAATAGCATCGTTGAAAAGTGTGTTCGATTGCTTTTACATTTAAAGTTAACGATCTTTTCAGTAAGCTGAATGTTGATCTGAATGTGCATTCAAAATCTTCATCAATTTGCCTGTCGAATATAAAAGTGACCGGAAAAGCCTATATTATAATCAACAGGGCGTGGCTTGTACAAGTATTATAGACGGCATGTTTCAAAGAGTGTACCCAAAAATGCATATGTTCCCACAAGCCAACTGGCTAGCAAATCAGACTGGTTAAGCCGTCTGGGGAAGACTATGATATTGCAATCCGTCTGCTTTTGTGAAATGGTAGACGCACGATGGCCGTAGGCGCTTACGAGACAAATTACAAACTAGCGTGTTTACGCTTACTTTGACCTGGAATTGTTTACGGCCAATCACACCAACTTTTTAAAACAAAGTTCGAACGCCCGGCATTGTGCTTATAGTTGGTGCTATCCTTCAAACAGATTGAATGTCGGCGACTCCACTGCGATCACGATGTTAATGTCACTGGGAAACATACACGTCTCTACCCCCCCCCCCCCCCCACACACACACACACACGAGAGACAGTCGCTACTCCTATATGGACTGGATTCGAGTGGCAAAACAATAATTTGATCGAGTTACACACCAGATAATACGTCTTAGACTAAAATGCATGGTCATGATACTGGCAATCCTTTAATGAGCGCAATAAACCACATGCGCTCGTTTTACTTTTCTACCGTGTTTCCGGATAGTTCAAAGCTTTTGTTCTAAAGTAGGTTAAACAAATTTCTGCTGAAATAGCTGTAACAATATTTCTGCCTGATATGACATTACACTTGTGCTCATGCATGGAAATTTACATCAGCATAAAAACAAAAAAGGCACCAAAATACGCTTGAAAATGGCAAAGCGAAAATTGAAACTAAATATTAAATGGGACACATGGGTGTATTTTAAGGATTGCGTGGACAAAAGTGGCAGTACATGGGCCCTGTATGTGTTACTCATATTAACTTTAAATGCCGCATTTGAACAGATAAAAATAATTACCTAAACCTCACCGGAAATAGAATCACATAACGTTGATTTTGCCTCCAGTGAACGCGTAGCGCCTCTAGTTCTAGAAGTTACTTTTCAAAACATACAGTGTATTCCTTGCTGTATACTGGCTCAAAAATAGCATGGCTCAAAACTTTATTTGGTTAAACTATATTGCCTTATAGCATTATTCACAAAACACCCAATTCGCAGTAGGAATACAAGCAGCGTATGATTGTTAATGATTACTCAGAGGCTACAAATTTACCTAGAAACCTCACCACCAACACTCTATGGAAAGTCCCCGCAACCCTTCTCTACAAAAAACGTCTCTAGTCTTAGAAGTTACTTTTCAATAAAAACAGTCTGTGTATAACTTGATGTACACTGGCTCAAAAAAAGGAAGCAAGCCCAAAACTTTATTTGGTTAAACTATGGTATACCACCAGCGTATTAGTTTTAATAATTACTCAGAGGCTTCAAATGTACCTGCACCAAAAAGTCCCCGAACCTACTGTACAAATAAAGGCAAAGCTGGGAACGAATTTTCCCATCTTTTGTCACACAAAAGTGTGTACTCAGTAAATACGACGTCGTCACAAACAAACCACTTCAAAGCTGATTGTAAGCCAATTTTGGTAGTTATACCTTTTGGTCATTTTCGGTTTTCGATTTTTTTTTTTTACAATTTCCAAAAGCACAAACCCCCAAAATACTGCTGTAGATCTTAATTTACCAAGATGAATATTTACATTTAAAGAGGTTGCAATATTCTTTATGAGTCCCGTTGGTGAAATCCGGAAATTGGTCACAAAATGGCTGATTGTTTTCTGAAATGGCGCATTTGCACGTCTCTGAAATTCCCAAGAGAAACAGAAACCAATGTCTTATATTTGGGTTTGTATTTAAATGGCTCAATGCATGCTTACTTTTAGAAAGGACAAAATCACGCTGAGGTAAAAGTGATTAGGCCTTGTCTACTTAAGATTGGTGAACAGAAATATTAGGAGTTTTTTTCAGATTCTGTTTAATTTGGCATATTTTGAGTTAAAACTTCTTCTCTTGGCACTATCCGCTCCGTTCACATGTACCCCCTTACCGGCAGAGAAAGTATAGAAGGGATGACTGAACAACGCCATCTTGCCTGACTGCAATATTTTGCCGCGGAGCGCGGCCACTGCGTGAACTTAGTACAAATCCCCTGGTGTACGTGCGTCACACACAAGGAACAGTGCGCGTGCGTCAACCAGCGAAATGTATGTGTGTTAAGTATTAAAAGTATGTTAAGTATTAACACAAAACCAATAGGGAACTATACGCGAGATATTTTACATTGACATGAAAATGTGTGTAAAAGATCCCGAGGTTTCGGGTCCAAGTGTCATTGTAAGTAAACTGCAGGTGGCCGAGTAAACAGTGTGCAGTCACAAACAAACCACTTCATAGTTAGTTTCATCATCGCGGCGACATAATTAGACGTGTGTCATGATCACCAACGTTGGCCTTTTTCTGATTTGGTACAGATCACATTGAGACACCCTTACGTCTGGAGCACTGGGCCCCAACCTGAGACCTTCAAGACTCCTCAGAAGTACTGAAAATAAAGCTCAGAAGGTAAGATATTCTAATGTTCAACCTTTTGGCGAAAGCAGACAGTTCAACCTTTTGGCGAAAGCAGACAGTTGTTAGCATCTTATAGCTTGTTAAATGTGTCATAAAATTGATATTCCCGGCCAATTTCGCAAAAACAGAATTCACATTCAACTTGATAGTGGTCCATGTGAAGCCAATTCCGCTGTCGTTCCCGTGGTCTGCACTAAAATTCGGACGTTCCAGTTTGGTTTCAGTCCTGACGTTTACATGCTGAATACATCCCCGTTGAATTCATGTTATTCAAGTATATGTCAACTTAATTTCTTTTGCTCTTTCATCTTCTCCCGTTAATTTTAATGTTGATATTCTTATTTGTGTGTAACACTTTCTCAATCCACTTTATGTAAAACATTTTTGAAGTTCTGTTCAGTAACATTTGATTTCTTTATTTAAATGCGCAAAAAAGACATAAGAAGCAATCAATATGGCTATTCTGTGGCTGCTGTTGTTTATGGTTTTGCTTCATGAATTCGGTGTGTCTGTCAATTCTGAGCATCCATGTTGTCATTATTTTGGAATGGTGAGGATACCTGTCCTTTGTTGGTCCGTCAGACATCGTTTTTTGGGTCAAGTTGCTCGGTGCGGCAATGGCTGTACCATTGCTCTGTGCACGGTTATCAGGAGAGTGGAAGAATCGTGTGAAAAGCAGTTATTGGAAAGTGGACAAAAATCACTTTATTGATTTTTAACGCCAAATGAATATCTTGGGCCTATTTCGAATTCCTTTGCTTACATTTCACAAATGCTTGCATTATTGCGAATTCGAATGACCAAATCGACGCAACTGGAAGGTCCAGGAAATTTGAACAGTACAATGTGATTTTTTTCACTTGAATGAATACGTTTTCAAATAAATTCGTTGAAAAGTGAGATCGTTTGCTTTTGCATTTAAAGTGAACGATCTTTTCAGACAGTTGAAAGTTGATCTGAACTTGCATTCAAAATTGTGCGAAAATGTGTGAATCTTCATCAATTTGGCTGTCGAATAAAGTGACCAGAAAAGCCTATATTATAATGAATAGGGCGTGGCTTGCACAAGTATTATGGACGGCATGTTTCAAAGAGTGTACTCAAAAATGCATATGGGCCCACAAGCCAACTGGCTAGAAAATCTGACTGGTTAAGCCGGTGTGGAAGGTAATTCTGTCCCCTCGGTAAAATTGTCCGGGGGACAGAATTACCTAGGTAAAAGTGTCTTCCCCGGCCCGTTAATTCTGTCCCCCTCCAGGTAATTCTGTCCCCAAGGTTTTTTTGCCCCCTCTTTTGAAACCTGGAAGGCCAGTTATCTTTATTGTTTTTATGAATTCACTCTACAAGGTATACATTTTGGATTTTTACTCTGCTCTTCATGAATATCAAAATATTTTATTTGGTCCATTAGATGATATGTGAACATAATGTTTCGATTTTAGGTACGGTAAAATCTATCGCGATTCTACCGCGATAGGTCAATACAGCGGCGATGCATGGCGATGGCCCTCGTCTCATTGATACAACGCCTACTTGGATCGGTCTGTGTTGCCATCATAGCGCGTAACGAAATTTCCTATAGGATGAATTTCCATTGTAGAGGGAGAGCATATGTACAAATGTGATAATCACTGCCACATATCTTGCAGCACGTACTGGGAAGCGCGACACGCTGCTGCTCTCAGTATAAAATGCATGGGGACACATTTTCCAGGGGGACACTTTCACCGTTGGGGTGGGGGACATTTTTACCTGGAGGGGGACAAATCTACCAAGGACAAAGTGTCGCCGGACATACTTACCGGGTCACGAGCCGGTAAATGTGTCCGGGGGGGGGGACACATTTACCAGGGGGGACAGAATTACTTGCACACCGGCTGGGAAAGACTGCGGTATTGCAATCCGTGTGCTTTTGTAAAAATGGTAGACGCAAGATGGCCACAGGCGTTATCTAAGCAAACTACAAACTAGTGTGTTTACGCTTACATTGACCTGGGATTGTTTACTACCAATTCACACCAAATAAAAAAAATTTGAACAGCCCGCATTTTGCTTATAGTTGGTGCATTCCTACGGACAGACTGAAGGTTGGCCACGCCAGTTCAAGTACGATTTTGATGTCGCCGGAAAATATACGCGTCTCTAACCCCCATGGGCGTTGCCAGAAATCTATTTCTTATTTTTGGGTGAATGTTAAAAGGGCTCAGGTATGCTCACTTCTTAAAGGGACTTTCAAAATCGCGCTCAGGTAAAAGTTACCTTTCAACTTTTTAGTAGGTATATACCTTAAGGTTGATGAACACGAATATTAAGAGCTTTCTAAAATTCTGCTTAATTTGACATATTTTGGGTTAAAACTTCTCCTCTTTGCACTAAAGTCGAAAAAGCACCACGTAAGGGGCAGCGCAACGTCAGTGGAGACATGCTACTCGTAGCATGGAGAAATCCTACAGTTCTGACATTGTTCGAGATCACAGCAATTAATAAAGCCGCCCCAAAGCCCAGATAAGATGTAGTATTCGAAGTATTAACGCAAAAGCCAATAAGGACCTATACGCGAAATATTTACCATTGACATGAAAATGTGTGTTAAATATCAAAATTGACGAGGCTTCTAGAAGTTCATGGTCCAAGTTTCGTATTAAGTAAACTGCGGGTGTGCCGAGTACACATTGTAAAGTCACAAACAAACCACTTCATGGTTATTTCTATCATCACAGCGAGATGTGTGTCATGATCACCCAAGTTGACAATTTCTGAATTAGTACTGAGACATTCAAGACTCCATAGAAATACTGAAAATAAAGTTAGCTCATCCTTTTTAGTCCTTTAGCGTTTTTGACAAATTTGTTATAAAAAAACCTTAATAATAGATTAGTTGATGACTTAATTTAATTCCTTGATGTATTTCGAACACCGAAATGTTGTATTATTTGACAAATTTCCTGAAAGATCTTTCTTTTGAAGGAGGGGGGGGGGGGGCTGGGGATTGAAAGACGCGTTTTTATTTACTCTGCTGATGTGCTTTGTTTTTGCGAATTGTTACGGAATATGACTCTTGAATAAATGACGAAACCATAGGGTCTGTATCTTTTCAATATAGAAACTGCCCCCAAGTACACTTCACAATTTTACAGAGTGCGTGTCTGTCTTTCCTTGTTATTTTTTTGACAGTAGTTAAACATCCTGTAATTAGTTTAGATTGTTCTTTATGATGACTAAGAAAAATATTGAAACGGTTCAAGAGTCACTTAGCAGTGGCAGATACATTTAAACATTCTGTCATTAGTTTAGATTGTTCTTAATGATGACTTAGACTACAGTAATTTTTAAGAGCACATTGTACATAAACAGTTACACACACACCCACGTGTGTATTTGCCTGCAATTGGGGACCTCCTATTGTCCCTCTTCAACTAGGGGAGACCTCCCATATGCTTTGTACACGATTCCAAATTTGGGAATTTGGGACCCTTTTGTCCTGAATTATTCAACATCCCCTATTGAATGCAGAAACAAACTCACACACACACACCCACACACCCATTCCAAAATTTGTATCCTTGTGGAGACATTTCTTTGTTCCCGTGTAGTAAAGTGCGTGACCACAAATTTGCAGCCTTGTGGAGACTCACACACAATAAGGAACAAAACATTGTAAAGGTCTCCACAGGGCAATTTCTATAGATGAATAGGTCTCCACAAGGTTTTCACGAAATAGATATGGGTCATTCCATGTCAGACCAACGCACTTTTTTACCTCATGTCTTCCGATTTTGATAAAAATTGCTGTGCTTGTAGGTCCTAATGAGCAATGAATACACACCAATTTTTAGCCCGATCCGACCTATTATGTGGTCAGGGCAGAAGCCACAAAAAATGGCATTTTTAGAGTAAAATACCACCCTTTTGGTATAAATATGTCAAAACTATGGCAATTTTCATCGAATATATGTGAATTTGGTATTAAAATAATGAGGATTGCATGCTCAAAGCACTTCTTTTTGTCAAAATTAAATTTTGTGAAAAGTAGGTAACATGACCTTTAATATGCTATCGTGACCTTTGACCCATTTTTTGTAATAATGTATCATTCCGAAAATCAACGAAATAAAAATAACTTGCTAGAGCATGTCTTCCTCTATCAGAATCTACTAAAAATCAGTTGGGGTCTTCAAAATTTACAACTTTATGACTATTTTTGTACAGTTGGTAGGTTACAAATGAGTCAATTTATAGACTTTACATAAGAAATCCACCAACAGAACTTACTATTCTGTTTCTAAAGTTTCTAAAATATATCTTGGTTTGTGAATTTCTCATTCTGAGGGCTGATGAGGTCTAACCAGACTCATAGTGTAAATTATCAGCAGTGGCGCACCCAGGATTTGGATTTTGGTGGGGGGGGTCATAAATCGTTTTTTGTTCAAATTTCTGTAAAAGATTGGACCAACAAAACTAGCCTAAAATCAAACAAACAAATTGACAATGTTGGGGGTGGGTTCAAGCCCCCCCCCACCCCCTCCTGGGTGCCACTGATAATTAGTTATCCCACGAGCGCGCTTGGAATATGAAATAATGCAATGTTGCCGTGACCCATATGCCACTCGATGCACTACATAATTCCGTATTCCACGAGCGCAAGTGGGATTTATAACCAATTTATCTTCAAGCAAACTTGATATCAAATGCGTACACGCGGTGAAGATATACGTGCATACATGTAGTGTATTGGTCCGTCCAGCAGGAAATAACACAACATATGTACACGTACATTTTTTATATCTGGGGTGCAATATAGCTGTGCAATATTATATAAAATCGCACAGTTGTTGCTATAGATGGACTAATCAGGGTCTAGGATTCAAGTTTGCTTGAAGATAATACTTAATATTACAATCAAAGTTACCTTTACTCATTCATCACTGTGCTTCTTGAACTTTAATGACTCTCACAGACTTGGCATTTTGTTTCTTTGAGATGAATTTGACCTGGACGTGAGTCCGCTGTACTGGGTGAAGGCCTGGTTACTGTTAGTGGTTAGCACACTTCCGAGTCCAGATATTCTGATTAGACAGTTTCTTTGGAATCAGAAGGTAGAATTTTGTTTTTCTGGCTTTGTACTTTATACATAAAAATCTAGATAAATTTTAGTAACTTAAGAAACAGAATAGTATTTTACTCTAAAAATGCCATTTTTTGTGGCTTCTGCCCTGACCACATAATAGGTCGGATCGGGCTAAAAATTGGTGTGTATTCATTGCTCATTAGGACCTACAAGCACAGCAATTTTTATTAAAATCGGAAGACATGAGGTAAAAAAGTGCGTTGGTCTGACATGGAATGACCCATATATGGGTTTTACTCAAAAACTAGGAATTTCCAAGGTGGGTTTATCCGTCGCAAATGGAAGAGTTTTAGAAAAGGGATATTAATTTCAAATTTCAGCCCAGGAAACTTATTCTGGTTAAAATAAGAGCATTTTGAAAATTCACTTTCAAAATTGAACATAGGCATAAAAGTGGGGCACTTCCTTTAATTTGTTCTCGAGTACTAAAATTTTGCAACGTCGCACACTTAGGCCTCTGTCAAAATGCTCTTATTTTAACCACAGTTCATTTCCTGGGCTGAAATTCGGAGTTAATATCCCTTTTCTAAAACTCTTCCATTTGCGACTAATCAACCCACCTTGAAAATTCCTAGTTTTTGAGTAAAATCCATATATTTATTTAGTACTATAGTCCAAACATGATGCAACCCATCCGACTGAAACTTGACTATAAATGACCCCCCTCCCCCCAACAAAAAACCCAGTCATAGTTCACCCATAAAATGTCCTCAAAATTACTAAAAACAACACCTGATATACAAGTAGAGATTAAGAATTAACGGGGGCGGCGGAACCGGGGGGGGGGGGGCTTCCCCTGATTTTCACAGGCCAACAAAAGTGTCCCTCTGGCGGGTATAAATGTGCCCCAACGAGATGAAAACAAAAGTGCCCCTCAAACGCACAAGTATGATGAAAGCATATGATCGCTCTACAAATACAATTATCTCATCTCTTGTAATGGAAATCGACCCTCGAGATGGAAAATTTGCCATCAAAACATCTCAAGATGTAAACTTCTCATCGAAAGCACAATTGTGTTGTTGCCCCACTCGCAATGTTCATTTTTATGGCCCTCTGATGGAAAACTGGCTTTCATAGTGCTCTTCCTCACGCGAATAAAACCAAATGACTAAAATAAAATAGACTAAAATAATAATAACTAGAATAAAATAACTAGTCAAATTCATGGGCGGACCCCAAAAGGTTACTGCCGTGGACGAAGGCCAAAGGGCGGATCCAAGGCGGGGGAGAGGGGGGGGGGGCTTGGAGGCCATGCCTCCAAAAATAAAATAAAACACGAACACAACTTGTTCCCAGGTAGGGAGCTGTGAGATAAAGAGAATACTTTTAGGGACCTTTGTGTTTACCTATGTCAATGAACTTAATAGCATGAATCTTAATTGAAAAAAACATGAATACGAAATAAAAAAATATTTGCATGTGCAGTGATTATTCTCCATGACCCAACAGATATAGCTTTAGACCTACAATAACCTATAAGTGTTGTGAACAGAAAAAATGATCGATAACGATATCAAAAACTTTTAGAATTATCTCCAGTTCTCAGTTTCTCTAGAATCAATATTCTCACGTGGAAAACAGTAAACTTCATCTGCAAATTTCTACATAGAATGTGTGGTATTCTGTCTCTTTCATCTTAGGTCTCTCTACTGTTTCAACTTCCTCAACAATGCACATTCACATCCCGGCCAAAAGTATTATTTGACAAATTTCCTGAAAGATCTTTTTTTGAGGGGGGGGGGGGCTGGGGGTTGAAAGACGGGTTTTTATTTACTCTGCTGAAGTGCTTTGTTTTGCAAATTGTTACGGAATACGACTCTTGAATAAGTGACGAAACCATAGGGTCTGTATCTTTTCATAGAAACTGCCCCCAAGTACACTTCACAAATTTACAGAGTGCATGTCTGTCTTTCCTTGTTATGTTTTTGACAGTAGTTCCTGGTTGGGGATGGACTTCCGTGCTGACTCGTTTAACTGAAGACTCGATTAAAATAGGGGTTTACACGTTAATATTGAAACGGTTCAAGAGTCACTTAGCAGTGGCAGATACATTGACACATCCTGTCATTAGTTTAGATTGTTCTTTATGATGACTTAGACTACAGTAATTTTTAAGAGCACATTGTACACATAAACAGTAACACACACCCACGTGTGTATTTGCCTGCAATTGGGGACCTCCTATTGTCCCTCTTTCGTTTATACTTCAACTTTTTAGGAAGACCTCCCATATGTTTTGTACACGAATCCAAATTGGGAACCTCTCGGGAACTTGGGACCCTATTGTCCTGAATTGTTCAACATCACCTATTGAATGAAGAAACAAACTCACACACACACCCACACCCACACACCCATAGGCATAAAAGTGGGGCACTTCTTTTAATATGTTCTCGTGTATAAAATTTTGCAACGTCCCACATTTAGGCCTCTGTCAAAATGCTCTTATTTCAACCACAGTTCATTTCCTGGGCTGAAATTCGGAGTTAATATCCCTTTTCTAAACTCTTCCATTTGCGACGAATCAACCCACCTTGAAATTCCTAGTTTTTTCAGTAAAATCTATATATTTATTTCGTGAAAAACTTGTGAGGTACCAAACGGTACCATGCAAGTCGGTGGTCATTCCTTATTGGGTACCTCCCATTGTTCCGGTACCCCACAAGGCAGTGTTTGTACACGCACACACCCCCACCCACACACACACTTACATAGGCATAGAAGTGGGGCCCTCCTTTGTTCGCGTGTACTAAAATTGTACAACGTCGCACACTTTTGTCAAAATGTTGCTGTTATTTTAACCATAGTTAATTTCCTGGGCTGAAATTCGCACTTAATATCCCTTTTCTAAAATTCGTTCATTTTTGACAGATCAACCCACCTTGGAAATTCCTAGTTTTTGAGTAAAAACTTTATATCTATTTCATGAAATACTTGTGGGGTACCAAAACGGTACCCCGCAAGTCGATCGGCATTCCTTGTGGGGTACCTCCCAATGTTCCGGTACTCCACAAGGCAGTGTTTGCACACGCACAACAGAAAAACAAAGACCATAGACAAAACCAAAGGGTGGTGGGGGTTAACACCAATCATCGAAAAAAAGTAAACAATCGATGGGCATCACAATCAGTACTTCTTCGGGAAGATTTTACATTGAGTTTGGTATGTTGCTGTTACAATTTTTTCAGAGGCGAGTGCAATAATGAAGGGACTGGGAACCAGTCTGAATTGCGCAGATCATTGCGTGCGTTGGGTTTTCCCTACTGGTCTATTTACAGCATGCTAAACGTCGAAAATTGCGTATTAATTCTAGAAGGTTCTAGCCCACAAACGTAGTGAACGAGTCGCCGGAAGGAACGATTTGTTTAAATGTTTTCTTAATCACAAGAGAAAAAGGAAAACAAGGGAGGTCGTCAAGAGGCGTCTCCAGAAGAAGAGTTTACGTAAGTTTGGATTTTGGAGGATACAATTTACATTTATCATTATGTATGCTAAACACTTTTTATATTCGCAAACTGGTCTGAGTGTGGGTGACGGGGTGTCAAGCCACGCAGTGTGTACATATAAACCTAAGGATGTGAACTTTCATAAAATACTCAGTGTGTCCCCAATTAAGGTAGTCCGTAACCTGGATCCCACTTATCGCTATTATTTTTTACATTTGGACATGATCTGGGGATAGTACTATAGTCCAAACATGATGCAACCCATCCGACTGAAACTTGACTATAAACGACACCCCCCCCCCCACAAAAAAAAAACAAAACCCAGTCAGAGTTCACCCTTAAAATTTCCTCAAAATAACTAAAAACACCTGATATACAAGTATAGATTAAGAATTAACGGGGACGGCGGAACCGGGGGGGGGGGGGGGGGGCAACAAAAGTGTCCCTCTGGCGGGTATAAATGTGCCCCCACGAGATGAAAACAAAAGTGCCCCTCAAACGCACAAGTATGATAAAAGCATATGATCGCTCTACAAATAAAATTGTCTCCTCTCTTGTTATGGAAATCGACCCCTCAAAAACACAAGTGCCCCTGTCGCATTGCCAGGATTGTGCACCTTCTCGAGATGGAAAACTACCCCTTAAAAGCGCAAATACCACTATCGCAATAATAAAGTTGTGCCCCTCTCGAGATGGTACATTTGCCATCAAAACATCTCAAGATGGAAACTTCTCATCGAAAGCACAATTGTGTTGTTGCCCCACTCGCAATGTTAATTTTGTGCCCCTCTCACGGAAAACTGGCTTTCATAGTGCTCTTCCTCACGCGAATAAAACCAAATAACTAAAATAAAATAGACTAAAATAATAATAACTAGAATAAAATAACTAGTCAAATTCATGGGCGGACCCAAAAAAAGGTTACTGCCGTGGACGAAGGCCAAAGGGCGGATCCAAGGCGGGGGGGGGGGGGGCTTGGAGGCCATGCCTCCAAAAATAAAATAAAACACGAACACAACTTGTTACCAGGTAAGGAGCTGTGAGATAAAGAGAATACTTTCAGGGACCTTTGTGTTTACCTATGTCAATAAACTCAATAGCATTAAACATAATTAAAAAAGCATGAATACAAAATACAAAAATATTTGCATGTGCAGTGATTATTCTCCATGACCCAACAGGTATTGCTTTAGACCTACAATAACCTATAAGTGTTGTGAACAGAAAAAAAATGATCGATAACGATATGAAAAACTTTTAGAATTATCTCCAGTTCTCAGTTTCTCTAGAATCAATATTCTTACGTGGAAAACAGTAAACTTCATCTGCAAATTTCTACATAGAATGTGTGGTATTCTGTCTCTTTCATCTTAGGTCTCTCTACTGTTTCAACTTCCTCAACAATGCACATTCACATCCCGGCCAAAAGTATTATTTGCCAAATTTCCTAAAAGATCTTTTTTTTTGGAGGGGGGGGGGGCTGGGGGTTGAAAGACGGGTTTTATTTACTCTGCTGAAGTGCTTTGTTTTGCAAATTGTTACGGAATATGACTCTTGAATAAGTGACGAAACCATAGGGTCTGTATCTTTTCATAGAAACTGCCCCCAAGTACACTTCACAAATTTACAGAGTGCATGTCTGTCTTTCCTTGTTATGTTTTTGACAGTAGTTCCTGGTTGGGGATGGACTTCCGTGCTGACTCGCTTAACTGAAGACTCGAACAAAATAGGGGTTTACACGTTAATATTGAAACGGTTCAAGAGTCACTTAGCAGTGGCAGATACATTTATACATCCTGTCATTAGTTTAGATTGTTCTTTATGATGACTTAGACTACAGTAATTTTGAAGAGCACATTGAACATAAACAGTTACACCCACACCCACGTGTGTATTTGCCTGCAATTGGGGACCTCCTATTGTCCCTCTTTCGTTTGTACAACTTTTTAGGGAGACCTCCCATATGTTTTGTACACGAATCCAAATTGGGAACCTCTCGGGAATTTGGGACCCTATTGTCCTGAATTGTTCAACATCCCCTATTGAATGCAGAAACAAACTCACACACACACACACCCACACAGGCATAGGCATAAAAGTGGGGCACTTCCTTTAATTTGTTCTCGTGTCCTTACATTTTGCAACGTCGCACACTTAGCCCTCTGTCAAAATGCTTTGATGTTAACCACAGTTAATTTCCTTGGCTGAAATTCGGAGTTAAGGCCAACAAAAAAATAAGTCGGTCTCTGGTCAGCGCGCGCCTCGATTTTAATCATGCGCGTCGATCTTTTTTCCCAAAAATGTTCTGTGGTTGCTCCAACAGCGCCCTCTATTTCCGCACCTTCTCAATTTTGTTTTACCAAAGATAGGATACGATAAGATAAGATTGAAATTATTATCCCTCAGGAGGGAAATTAAAATGGCCTTGACAAAAAGTGGGTTATAAAAACATACAATCATTAATTAAATAGATGTAAAAATGCAATGTAATTACCACAAACTTATAAATCCAATAATTACAGGTAAAAAACAAACTACTACATATAATACACATATTACAATGCATTAATGAGGGCTCAGGGTCAGCCACACGGCAGTTCATCGTTCCAGTTGCTCATTGTACCATTTGATAGCTGCTGGAACGAATGAACTGCCGTATCACCGTGTCCTGATCCTTCGTTGTAAAAAGCAATTACTTCTGGAGTTCGTTTGGAAGTCGGCTTTCAATGGGTGATATGAGTCGGAAAGAACCGTCTTAATTTTATTGCACATAAGAGACCTGTATAATGCCTCTGGAGATTCTTGTTGTAAACCAATAGCTTTACTGGCTTGCTTAAGAGCAACAAGGAATGGGAAATTGCACCATTATGGAGAACACAATGTACATGAGGACACCAAAAAGGCACAATAGTACCCCACCTTGTCTGTACAATCCAAGCTTGAAGCAAAAAGAATGCCCGCGGCCGCGTCAATTCCGGAACTTTGGTCTGACCAGAGACCGAACATTTTTTTGGGGGCCAAATATCCCTTTTCTAAAACTCTTCCATTTGCGACAAATCAACCCACCTTGAAAATTCCTAGTTTTTGAGTAAAATCTATATGTTTATTTCGTTTAAAACTTGTAAGGTACCAAACGGCACCCCGCAAGTCGGTGGGCATTCCTTACGGGGTACATCCCATTGTTCCGGTACCCCACAAGGCAGTGTTTGTACACGCACACACACCCCCACACACGCTTACATAGGCATAGAAGTGGGGTACTTACTTTGTTCTTGTGTACGAAAATTTTGCAACGTCTCACACTTATGTCAAAATTTTGCTATTATTTTAACCAAAGTAAATTTCCTGGAGTGAAATTCGCACAATTGTGTTGTTGCCCCACTCGCAATGTTAATTTTGTGCCCCCCTCATGGAAAACTAAAATAAAATAAAATAGTCTAAAATAATAATAACTAGAATAAAATAACTAGTCAAATTCATGGGCGGACCCAAAAAGGTTACTGCCGTGGACGAAGGCCAAAGGGCGGATCCAAGGCGGGGGAGGGGGGGGGGGGCTTGGAGGCCATGCCTCCAAAAATAAAATAAAACACAAACACAACTTGTTACCAGGTAAGGACCTGTGAGATAAAGAGAATACTTTTAGGGACCTTTGTGTTTACCTATGTCAATAAACTAAATAGCATGAAACTTAATTAAAACAGCATGAATACAAAATACAAAAATGTTTGCATGTGCAGTGATTATTCTCCATGACCCAACAGATATTGCTTTAGACCTTCAATAACCTATAGGTGTTGTGGACAGAAAAAATGATCGATAATGATATGAAAAACTTTTAGAATTATCTCCAGTTCTCAGTTTCCCTAGAATCAATATTCTCACGTGGAAAACAGTAAACTTCATCTGCAAATTTCTACATAGAATGTGTGGTATTCTGTCTCCTTTCATCTTAGGTCTCTCTACTGTTTCAACTTCCTCAACAATGCACATTTAAATCCTGGCCAAAAGTATTATTTGACAAATTTCCTAAAAGATCTTTTTTGGAGGGGTGGGGGCTGGGGGTTGAAGATGTGTTTTTATTTACTCTGCTGAAGTGCTTTGTTTTGCAAATTGTTACGAAATATGACTCTTGAATAAGTGACGAAACCATAGGGTCTGTATCTTTTTTAATAGAAACTGCACCCAAGTACACTTCACAAATTTACAGAGTGCATGTCTGTCTTTCCTTGTTATGTTTTTGACAGTAGTTCCTGGTTGGGGATGGACTTCCGTGTTGACTCGCTTAACTGAAGACACGAACAAAATAGGGGTTTACACGTTAATATTGAAACGGTTCAAGAGTCACTTAGCAGTGGCAGATACATTTACACATCCTGTCATTAGTTTAGATTGTTCTTTATGATGACTTAGACTACAGTAATTTTTAAGAGCACATTGTACACATAAACAGTAACACACACCCACGTGTGTATTTGCCTGCAATTGGGGACCTCCTATTGTCCCTCTTTCGTTTATACTTTAACTTTTTAGGAAGACCTCCCATATGTTTTGTACACGAATCCAAATTGGGAACCTCTCGGGAACTTGGGACCCTATTGTCCTGAATTGTTCAACATCCCCTATTGAATGAAGAAACAAACTCACACACACACCCACACCCACACACCCATAGGCATAAAAGTGGGGCACTTCTTTTAATATGTTCTCGTGTATAAAATTTTGCAACGTCCCACATTTAGGCCTCTGTCAAAATGCTCTTATTTCAACCACAGTTCATTTCCTGGGCTGAAATTCGGAGTTAATATCCCTTTTCTAAACTCTTCCATTTGCGACGAATCAACCCACCTTGAAATTCCTAGTTTTTTCAGTAAAATCTATATATTTATTTCGTGAAAAACTTGTGAGGTACCAAACGGTACCATGCAAGTCGGTGGTCATTCCTTATTGGGTACCTCCCATTGTTCCGGTACCCCACAAGGCAGTGTTTGTACACGCACACACCCCCACCCACACACACACTTACATAGGCATAGAAGTGGGGCCCTCCTTTGTTCGCGTGTACTAAAATTGTACAACGTCGCACACTTTTGTCAAAATGTTGCTGTTATTTTAACCATAGTTAATTTCCTGGGCTGAAATTCGCACTTAATATCCCTTTTCTAAAATTCGTTCATTTTTGACAGATCAACCCACCTTGGAAATTCCTAGTTTTTGAGTAAAAACTTTATATCTATTTCATGAAATACTTGTGGGGTACCAAAACGGTACCCCGCAAGTCGATCGGCATTCCTTGTGGGGTACCTCCCAATGTTCCGGTACCCCACAAGGCAGTGTTTGCACACGCACAACAGAAAAACAAAGACCATAGACAAAACCAAAGGGTGGTGGGGGTTAACACCAATCATCGAAAAAAAGTAAACAATCGATGGGCATCACAATCAGTACTTCTTCGGGAAGATTTTACATTGAGTTTGGTATGTTGCTGTTACAATTTTTTCAGAGGCGAGTGCAATAATGAAGGGACTGGGAACCAGTCTGAATTGCGCAGATCATTGCGTGCGTTGGGTTTTCCCTACTGGTCTATTTACAGCATGCTAAACGTCGAAAATTGCGTATTAATTCTAGAAGGTTCTAGCCCACAAACGTAGTGAACGAGTCGCCGGAAGGAACGATTTGTTTAAATGTTTTCTTAATCACAAGAGAAAAAGGAAAACAAGGGAGGTCGTCAAGAGGCGTCTCCAGAAGAAGAGTTTACGTAAGTTTGGATTTTGGAGGATACAATTTACATTTATCATTATGTATGCTAAACACTTTTTATATTCGCAAACTGGTCTGAGTGTGGGTGACGGGGTGTCAAGCCACGCAGTGTGTACATATAAACCTAAGGATGTGAACTTTCATAAAATACTCAGTGTGTCCCCAATAAAGGTAGTCCGTAACCTGGATCCCACTTATCGCTATTATTTTTTACATTTGGACATGATCTGGTGATAGTACTATAGTCCAAACATGATGCAACCCATCCGACTGAAACTTGACTATAAACGACACCCCCCCCCACAAAAAAAACAAAACCCAGTCAGAGTTCACCCTTAAAATGTCCTCAAAATAACTAAAAACACCTGATATACAAGTATAGATTAAGAATTAACGGGGACGGCGGAACCGGGGGGGGGGGGGGGCAACAAAAGTGTCCCTCTGGCGGGTATAAATGTGCCCCCACAAGATGAAAACAAAAGTGCCCCTCAAACGCACAAGTATGATGAAAGCATATGATCGCTCTACAAATAAAATTGTCTCCTCTCTTGTTATGGAAATCGACCCCTCAAAAACACAAGTGCCCCCGTCGCATTGCCAGGATTGTGCACCTTCTCGAGATGGAAAACTACCCCTTAAAAGCGCAAATACCACCATCGCAATGATAAAGTTGTGCCCCTCTCGAGATGGAACATTTGCCATCAAAACATCTCAAGATGTAAACTTCCCATCGAAAGCACAATTGTGTTGTTGCCCCACTCGCAATGTTCATTTTGTGCCCCTCTCAAGGACAAATGGCTTTCATAGTGCTCTTCCTCACGCGAATAAAATCAAATAACTAAAATAAAATAAATCAAATTAAGTTTTGCCCTTCACCGACGTTTTTTTTTAAGCACTGTATACTCAGTGTGTTACCTCCCGAGTGAAAGTTGGAAAAAAAATCACTCGGGTGGGACTCGAACCCACGACCTCCTGCTTAATCACTGCACATGCAAACATTTTTGTATTTCGTATGCAAATATTTTTGTATTTCGTAAGACATCTGCACTAGAAAGCAGGAGGTCGTGGGTTCGAGTCCCACCCGAGTGATTTTTTCCAACTTTCACTCGGGAGGTAATACACTGAGTATACAGTGCTTAAAAAAAACGTCGGTGAAGGGCAAAACCTAATTTGATTTATATCACCCCGACGCAAAATTCAATCTTTAATATAAAATAAAATAGAATAAAATAATAATAACTAGAATAAAATAACTAGTCAAATTCATGGGCGGACCCCAAAAGGTTACTGCCGTGGACGAAGGCCAAAGGGCGGATCCAAGGCGGGGGAGGGGGGGGGGGGGCTTGGAGGCCATGCCTCCAAAAATAAAATAAAACACGAACACAACTTGTTCCCAGGTAGGGAGCTGTGAGATAAAGAGAATACGTTTAAGGACCTTTGTGTTTACCTATGTCAATAAACTAAATAGCATGAAACTTAATTAAAAAAGCATGAATACAAAATACAAAAATATTTGCATGTGCAGTGATTATTCTCCATGACCCAACAGATATTGCTTTACACCTACAATAACCTATAAGTTTTGTGGACAGAAGAATGATCGATGACCATTTGAACAGCTTTTAGAATTATCTCCAGTTCTCAGTTTCTGTAGAATCAATATTCTCACGTGGAAAACAGTAAACTTCATCTGCAAATTTCTACATAGAATGTGTGGTATTCTGTCTCTTTCATCTTAGGTCTCTCTACTGTTTCAACGTCCTCAACAATGCACATTTACATCCCGGCCAAAAGTATTTTTTGACACATTTCCTGAAAGATGTTTTTTAGGAGGGGGGGGGGGGTTGAAAGACGCGTTTTTATTTACTCTGCTGAAGTGCTTTGTTTTGCAAATTGTTACGGAATATGACTCTTGAATAAGTGACGAAACCATAGGGTCTGTATCTTTTTTCATAGAAACTGCCCCCAAGTACACTTCACAAATTTACAGAGTGCATGTCTGTCTTTCCTTGTTATGTTTTTGACAGTAGTTCCTGGTTGGGGATGGACTTCCGTGTTGACTCGCTTAACTGAAGACACGAACAAAATAGGGGTTTACACGTTAATATTGAAACGGTTCAAGAGTCACTTAGCAGTGGCAGATACATTTATACATCCTGTCATTAGTTTAGATTGTTCTTTATGATGACTTAGACTACAGTAATTTTTAAGAGCACATTGTACATAAACAGTTACACACACACCCACGTGTGTATTTGCCTGCAATTGGGGACCTCCTATTGTCCCTCTTTCGTTTGTACCATAACTTTTTAGGAAGACCTCCCATATGTTTTGTACACGAATCCAAATTGGGAACCTCTCGGGAACTTGGGACCCTATTGTCCTGAATTGTTCAACATCCCCTATTGAATGCAGAAACAAACTCACACCCACACACCCACACACGCATAGGCATAAAAGTGGGGCACTTCCTTTAATTTGTTCTCGTGTACTAACATTTTGCAACATTGCACACTTCGGCCTTGTCAAAATGCTCTTATTTTGACCACAGTTAATTTCCTGGGCTGAAATTCGCACTTAATATCCCTTTTCAAAAATTCGTCCATTTGCGACAAATCAACCTACCTTGGAAATTCCTAGTTTTTGAGTAAAATCTTTATATTTATTTAGTACTATAGTCCAAACATGATGCAACCCATCCGACTGAAACTTTACTACAAACGCCCCCCCCCCCCAAAAAAAAAAAAACCAGTCAGAGTTCACCCTTAAAATGTCCTCAAAATTACTAAAAACACCACCTGATATACAATTAGAGATTAAGAATTAACGGGGGCGGCGGAACCGGGGGGGGGGGGGCTTCCCCTGATTTTCACAGGCCAACAAAAGTGTCCCTTTGGCGGGTATAAATGTGCCCCCACGAGATGAAAACAAAAGTGCCCCTCAAACGCACAAGTATGATGAAAGCATATGATCGCACTACTAATAAAATTATCTCCTCTCTTGTAATGGAAATCGACCCATAAAAAGCGCAAATACCACCATCGCAATGATAAAGTTGTGCCTCTCTCGAGATGGAAAATTTGCCATCAAAACATCTCAAGATGTAAACTTCCCATCGAAAGCACAATTGTGTTGTTGCCCCACTCGCAATGTTCATTTTGTGCCCCTCTCAAGGACAAATGGCTTTCATAGTGCTCTTCCTCACGCGAATAAAATCAAATAACTAAAATAAAATAAATCAAATTAGGTTTTGCCCTTCACCGACGTTTTTTTTTAAGCACTGTATACTCAGTATACTCATACTCAAAATTCTCATCGAAAGCACAATTGTGTTGTTGCCCACTCTGACATTGTGCAAGAACATTTTTTTTTGTATAATTTTTTTTTGCTTTTTTATAATCTACAATTGAACCAACCGCTGCCTTCAATCCCAGAATCCCCTTTTGCGTAAATAATCTAATTATTTACGCAAAAGCAAATAAGGACCTATATACGTGAGATATTTACCACTGATATGAAAATGAGCATAAAAGATCAAAATTGACTAGGCCTCCAAAGGTTTAAGTTTCATTTTAAGTAAACTGCTGTTGTGCCGAGTAAACAAGGTGCAGTCACAAACAAACCACTTCGAAGTTATTTACATTATCACAGCGAGATAATTAGACGTGCGTCACGATCGTGTGATATACCACCCAGTTTGACGATTTCTGATTTGCTACAGATCACATTGGGATATATACCCGTTCGTCTAGAATTTTGGGCCCCAACATGAGACCTTAAGACTCCATAGAAATACTGAAAATAAAGTTCACAAAGATATCCTCAGGTTAAATCCCATTTTTGCAAAATCAGAAAGTTGTTAACATCTGATAGCTCGTTGAATTTTGTCACAAAATTTATTGAAAGTAAGAAAACGTTAGTTCACTATATCACAGTTGTATAGATATTCCTGGCCAATTTCGCAAAAAATAGAATTCACATTCATGTTGATAGTGGTCCATGTGAAGGCAATTAATCCCCTGCTGTGGTTCCTGTGGTATGAACATCTTCATCCCTTAAAAATTCATTAAAAGTCCATTTCTCCGTGAAAATAACCTTTAAAAGATGTTTCACGGACATTTACTTGGGGCTTACATAGGACTAATCCTATAAGGGTATTTTCACGGTTTTTAATGACCCTTGCCACTGAGGATTATCATTGGTTATACATAACGGTACACTGGGTCTATCTCCATGGGTAAACAAAGGACTTTCTTAAGTGTGTTTTCACGGACTCCTAATCTGGCTTACTATGTTGAAAAATCCGTGAAAATTAAGTCAACTGTAATTTTCAAGGAAAAATGGCTCTTTAACGAATTTTTAAGGAATGAAGATGCTCATAGCGCGTTCAAGTTCGTTTTCAATCCTGTCATTTACATGGTAAATATATGTCCTTAGTTGAAGTCATTTCATTCAATTATATATCACCTGAATCCTTTTGCTTTTATGGTCTCAACTTAATGTTGATTTTTTTTTTATTGACGTCTAACATTTTCTCTATCAACGTGAAGTTCCTTTCAGTAACATCTGATTTCTTTATTTTGATGCGCAAAGGAATTAAGCAATCAATATGGCTATTTTGTGGCTGCTTTTGCACCATTGTGTGTGACGCACATGCACCAGGGGATTTGTACTATGTAAACGCAGTGACCGCGCTTTGCGGAAAATTAATTGCAGTCAGGCAAGATGGCGTCGGTCGGTCACCTCGAAATGTACTTCCTTTGCCGGTGAGGGGGTACGTGTAAACGGAGCGGATAGGCGAAAAAACACCACTTTAGGGGCCATGCCATGTTTGGAGACATGCAGTTGGAAGCATGGAGAAATCCTACACTCCTGAAATAGTGCAAGAACATATTTTTGTTATAAAAATGTTTTTTTTATTACTTGTTGCTTGTTTATTATTCAACAATAATTTAGCCCCCCCCCCCCCAATCCAAGATAGGAGGTAATATTCAAAGTATTAACGCAAACACACAAAGGAACCTGTACGCGAGATATTTACCATTGGCGGGAGATACGTACATATCTGCACATATGTGTGTAAAAAATCGAGGTTGATTAGGCTTCCAGAAATTTCGGGTCAAAGTTTCATTTTAAGTGAACAGCTGGTGTGGCCGAATAAACAATTTGAATTTACAAACAAACCACTTAATTGTTATTTTCACCACCAAATCTAGATAATTAGACGTGCGTCATAATCGCGTGATATACCACCTCATTCGATCACTTCTAATTTGATATGGGTCACGTTGGAATATTCCTATGTCTGAAATTTTTGGCCCAAGCACGAGACAATTAAGACTCCATAGGAATACTGAAAATAAACTACACAAGGAACGATATTCAAATGTTCAAACACATTTTCGCGAAAGCAGAAAAATGTTAACATCTGATAGCTTGTTGAATTTTGTCGTAAAATTGATTAAAGTAAGAAAACATAAGGTCACTATATGACAGTTGTAAAGATATCCCGCCCAACCTAGCAAAAATAGAATTCACGTTCATCTTGATAGTGGTTCATGTGAAGCCAATTAGTCCCCTGCTGTCGTTCTTGCAGTCTGCACTAAAATTCAGGCTTTCAATTTTTTTCAGTCCAAACATTTACATGATGTATATATCCCAGTTGAAGTCATGTCATTCAAGTATATCACCTTAATTCATTTGCTCTTTAATTATCTTCTTCCTTTAATTGCAGAGTGATTTTCTTATTTATGTCTAACATTGTCTAAATCCACTTCATCTAAACCAGTTTGGAAGTTCCTGTCAGTAACATCTGATTTATTTATTTTGACGAAGAGAAATAAGAAGCAACCAATACGACTATTTTGTGGCAACCAGACGGCTATGTTGTGGCTAATTTTATGATTTTGCCTCATGCATTCGGTGGGTTTGTCAATTCTTGGCATCCATTTGGTCATTATTTTGGAATAGTGGGGATGCAACTCTCTTCTTGGCCAGTCAGCCATCGGTTTTGTGTGTGTCAAGCTTCTCGGTGTGTACGCACGTCAATGGTTGTACCATTGCTCTATGCACGGTTATTCGGAGAGTGGAAGAATCTTGTGCGAAGCAGTTCTTGAAAAGTTGACCACTTTATTGAATTCTAACAACAAATGAATATTGTGGGCCTATTTCGAATTCCTTTGCTTACATTGCACAAATGCTTGCTTAACGGCGAATTTGACGCAAATCGACGCAACTGGAAGCTCTGGCGAATTTAAAGAACACAATGTGAATTTTTAAATATGAATTCATTTTAAAATAGCATCATTGACAAGTGAGATTGCTTGCCTTTATATTTAAAGTGAACGATCTTTTGAGTTAATGTTGATCTGAACGTTCATTCAAAATCGTGCGAAAACTGGTAAATCGCCATAAATCTGGCTGCCAAATCTATTGAAGTGGCCAGCATAACCTTTACTTAATGATCAGGGCGTGGCTTGTACATGTTTTGCGGACGGTTTGGGAAAAATTGAGGCACCAACTTCGTCCCCATGGCGACGAGCAACCTTTTCGCCCAGGCTTTTGGTCATTTACAATCTTGCACATTACAATAATATATGTAATGGTCTGATGTCTGGTCATGCTTTATATCGGGATCGGGTTACTAATAATAATTCGTCTTTCAAAACGGTTTAGTTTTACTTACTTTTCTTCGGACGGTAATGCTCGAAATTTTATTAGTCAATCATGAAAAATTAATTAGTAAAACAACAAAATGTATTACTCTTTAAATTAGTCTGACAATACCAACATCTAATTTATTTGTCTCTTAATTGGTCTGACAATACAAATTTTTAATTTATTTATCTTTTATTTAGTCTGACAATACCAACATCTAGTTTTAACACTCAACATGGATGCCATCGGCAAACGTTGTACGTGTGTATGATGATATGGAATCCAGAAAGATGTCTAAATTTCTGGAAAAATTGGAGGCTCTTGATGGTACTCATATTATCTTTAAATGCCTCATTGGAACAGATAAAAAAGTTACTTAAATATCACGGGGAAAAGAATCACATAACTTTGCTTTTGCCTCCATACGAACGCATAGTGCCTCTAGTCTTAGAAGTTACTTTTGAAAACTTACAGTGTATTACGTGATGTACACTGGCTCAAAAAAAGGGCAAATCTCAAAACTTGATTTGATTAAGCTATTGCCTGACATCATATATCCACAAAACAACCATCTTGCAGCAGGTATAAAACCAGTGTACGATTAAGGGAATAAATGTGTGCTCCGGAGGTTTTTATCACTCTGTTTAATACCACTTAGAGTCTGGGTGCTGATAATTACCCGAGCCGGAGGCGAGGGTAATTATCAGCACCCAGACTCTAAGTGGTATTAAACAGAGTGATAAATACCGACGGAGTACATATTTATTCCCATTCATAAATACCTTTTCGGTAAAAAAAAATCATATAATTCGTTCAAAACATCCCGATTTTGTTCAACAAATTCACT
Organism: Patiria miniata; assembly: GCF_015706575.1. Classification (NCBI taxonomy): domain Eukaryota; kingdom Metazoa; phylum Echinodermata; class Asteroidea; order Valvatida; family Asterinidae; genus Patiria; species Patiria miniata. Next base: position 8,222,563 of record NW_024037064.1, on the reverse strand, counting down.
TTATGCTTTTTGAAACATCCCTCCTGCAAAATAATGGAGTGTTCAGCTGGCGAGTAAGATGAAAACAACCCTTTTATGGAGATTGACGCGCGCGTATCATGTTCTACGCGATGTCGCGCAGAACGCACCTGGCGCGTTGCGTTTTGAATTTAGAACTATAAAATTCTAACTACCTGGTAGTGTTGCGCATGCCTACGTGAGGATTGTGAACGTTCAACCAATGAAACGATAAGAGGCACTGGATTTTTAGGAGTCCACATTTTATTGTGACACTGGAAAAGTGTTTAAGACCAGCTAGCCATGTCTTTATCATCCGTTTAATACCGGCCACGTGACGGGCTCTCGACCAATAGGAATGGCTAAACTGTCTGAGGTATTTATGAATGTTAATTATTACTCAGGGGCTAAAAATTTGCCTCCAAACTGAAGCTCCAATCAACTCTGGAAAGTCCCCGCATATCTACTCAATAAATAAAGTCATAGCTGGAACCAAATTTGCCCGTCTTTTATCACACAGTGCGTACTGAGTAATTACAACTTCGTCATAAACAAACCACTTGAACGCTGATTGTAAGCCAATTTTGTAAGCAATACCAATTTGACATTTTCGGTTTTTTGGTTTTTTTTTATCCTTCATGATTTCCAAAGGCAAAACCCATAGGATATTGCTGTAGATCTTCATTTCCCAAGATTATACCAACATTTAAAGAGGTTGCAATATTCTTGATGCGTCCCGTTGGTAGAATCCGGAAATTGGTCACAAATCTTGCTTTATGATTGAACATATTTGAGTTGAAAGTTCTTCCCTTGGCCAATAGGGAAAAACACCACTTAAGGGGCTGCGCCATGTTTGGAGACATGCAGTTTGAAGCATGGAGAAATCCTGCACTTCTGAAATTGTGCGAGAACATATTTTTTTATAAAAAAGTTTTTTTATTGCTTGTTGCTTGTTTATTATTTGACAATTAATTTAGCCCCCCCCCCCCCCCTAATCAGAGATAGGAGGTAATATTCAAAGTATTAACGCAAACACACAAAGGAACCTGTACGCGGGATATTTACCATTGGCGGGAGATACGTACATATCTGCACATAAGTGTGTAAAAAATCGAGGTTGATTAGGCTTCCAGAAATTTCGGGTCAAAGTTTCATTTTAAGTGAACAGCTGGTGTGGCCGAATAAACAATTTGCAGTCACAAACAAACCACTTCATTACTTTTATCAACACCAAATCTAGATAATTAGACGTGCGTCATAATCGCGTGATATACCACCTCATTCGATCACTTCTAATTTGGGTCACGTTGGAATACTCTTAAGTCTGGAATTTTTGGGCCCAAACGTGAGACATTTAAGACTCCATAGGACTACTGAAAATAAACTACATGCACAAGGTAAGATATTCTAATTTTTGAACACATTTCCGCGAAAGCAGAAAGTTGTTAACATCGTATTTTGTTTTTGAATTTTGTCGTAAACTTGATTAAAAGTAAGAAAACATAGCGTCACTATATGACAGTTGTAAAGATATCCCGCTCAGCTTAGCAAAAATAGAATTCATTCCTGTTGATAGTAGTCCATATGAAGCCAATTAGTCCCTTGCTGTCGTTCTTGTGGTCTGCACTAAAATTCGGGTGTTCATTTTTCTTCTTTCAGTTCAGACGTTTACATGCTGTATATATACCTGTTAAAGTCATGTCATTCAAGTACATATCACCTTAATTATTGTGCTCTTTAATTATCTTCTCTCGTTAATTGCAGTGTTGATTTTCTTATTTCTGTTTAACATTGTCTCAATCCATTTTATCTAAAACAGTTTGGAAGTTCCTTTCAGTAACATCTGATTTCTTTATTTTGATGTTTAGAAGACAAATAAGAAGCAATCGATACGACTTTTTTGTGGCAATCAAACTACTGGCTACTGTTATTATGATTTTACTTCGTGCATTCGGTGTGTCTGTCAATTCTAGCGTCCATTTTGTCATTATTTTGGAATGGTGGGGATACAACTCTCTTCTTGGCCAGTCAGCCATTTTGTGGCTGCTTTTTGTTTATGATTTTGCTTCATGCATTCGGTGTGCCTGTCATTTCTTAGTTTCGATTTTGTCACTTTTTTCGAATTCCTTTGCGTAGATTTCACAAATGCTTGCCTAATAGCGAATTGATTTTACTTGCATAGAACACATTTTCAAATAGCAACCTTGAAAAGTGAGATCACTAACTTTTACGATCTTTTCAGATAGCTAAAAGTTGATCTGAATGTACATTCAAACTTGTGCGAAAATCGGCGAATCTTCATCAATTTGGCTGTTAAATAAAAGTGACCGGAAAAGCTTATACTATAATGAACACGGCGTGGCTTATACATGTATTATGGACGGCATGTTTCAAGAGTTTACCCAAAAATGCATATGGGCGCACAAGCCAACTGGGAAGAAAATCAGACTGGTTAGGGAGCGTCTCATAAGTCGGGAACGTTCGCGGTCCAATGGAACGTTCCGTAGGAACGCCAGGCGTTCCAATGGGAACGTGCCGCATTCCCAATGGAACGCGGGTGCGTTCCACGCAATGAATGGAACGCACCGATCTGCGGTCCAGCTGGAACGGGGAGGGAACACTGTGTTCCCGGCGGAACGCTCCACAGATGGGTATTCGCGCTTGGGTATACGTACGTGAGTACGTCCGTGCAGCAGGACCTGGAGTCAGAGTTTATGCTCAAACGCAGATTTTGTCTGACAAAAATTATATCGTCAATAGTAAGCTCCGCTTTTATCCTTTTTTTATTTCGTAAAAGCATAGCATAGTACCATGCCAAAACATTCAGGCCCTCAAGTACATTTTATCAGCTGGGCTGTTTTCGAGATGAAGACTATAATTGTTTGGAAATGATTTGTTTTTAATTCAAAATCCCTCACTCCTTCTACGCTATTTTTGTCGGGTAATTTCAGTAACTATCACGTAGTGTTCAAGACAATTTTTGTCCTTGCATGCATTCTACAAACATGGGCCCTGTATCAATTGTAAACGAGAAAACACAATCACCGTAGCCATGTAAAAGTTCAGGGCGAAATTTCACCGACGAACTTCACATCTGCCGTAACAATAGCCACTGCGGTTCGTAATCGATTATGCATGTGATGGTAGGTTCGGGGCTACCGACATTTCACCACAGAAACGATATTTACATCATTAGATTTACCAAGATTCCATCCGCATTAACGCTCACTCGTACCTTGTGACGAACTTTTTACCCAAACCATCACAGAAATTTCACAATCACGTCCAAATATTACATATAAATCCTCAAAAACAGGCAAAACCTACAGTTCAGTGACGCACGGTTTGCCGGAGATCGCGACGCCATTTTTCCTGACGCAAAATGGGCTAATATTCGAAACTGGGCCATGGTATACGCGATTTGCTGGGAACGTTCCGCTGGAACGCGCAACAGAACGCGTGTGCCCGACCGTTCCGCTGGACCGTTCTCGCAAAGGGATTTCGCCGTTCCAAACGGAACGGTCCCGTGTTCCCAGTGGAACGCCGGAGCGTTCCAGTTTGGGAACACGCCGTTCCAATGAGAACGTTCCGAGCGTTCCAACTTATGAGACGCTCCCTTAAGCCGTCTTGGGAAGACTGCGATATTGCAATCCGTCTGGTTTTGTAAATGGTAGACGCACGATGGCCACAGGCGCTAACGAGGCAAATTACAAGTGTGTTTACGCTTACTATTACCTATAAAAAAAACATCGAACAGCCCGCAGTTTGCTGATAGTTGGTGCATTCCTACGGACAGATTGAATGTCGGCCACGCCAGTGCAAGTACAATTTTGATGTCACCGGCAGATATAGGCCTACGCGTCTCTAACCCCCGTGGGCGTTGCCAGAAATCTGTTTCTTAATTTGGGGTGAATGTTAAAAGGGCTCAGGTATGCTCACTTCTCAAATGGACTTCAAAATCGCGCTCAGGTAAAAGTTACCATTAAACTTTTTAGTAGGTATACCTTAGGCCAAAAAAAGTCTCCGCTTTTTGGTATTGAGCTTGGCCAAAAAGTGGTGCGGCGACGCGGATTTTTATTTTTTTTTACCTGACTTTTTTTGCTTCAAATATCGTCTGATGACTGCAAATGGTGCCCGACTAAACTGAGTGCAAATATATTCCTGATCCTAACCCCATCTAAAAACACGTTAAAATTGTGCAGCAGCAGCAGAATTCCAGTCAAACCAGTGAGTTTAGCGGATTTGAGACATCATCTTTCATTGAAAAAAAAACCTTTTTCATTTTGCCGACGCGCATGGCTACGGCGATGCGCGCGCATACCAGAAACCGGAGACTTTTTTTTTGGCCTTAAGGTTGATGAACAGGAATATTAAGAGCTTTCTGAAATTCTGCTAAATTTGACATATTTTGAGTTAAAACTTGTCCTCTTTGCACTATAGGCAAAAAACACCACGTAAGGGGCAGCGCCACGTTTTGAGTCATGCAGCTCGTAGCATGGAGAAATCCTACAGTTCTGACATTGTTAGAGATCACAGCAATTAATACAGCCGCCCCAAAGCCCAGATAAGATGTAGTATTCGAAGTATTAACGCAAAAGCCAATAAGGACCTGTACACGAGATATTTACCTTTGACATGAAAATGTGTGTTAAATATCGAAATTGACTAGGCTTCTAGAAATTCAGGGTCCAAGTTTCGTATTAAGTAAACCGCTGGTGTGCCGAGTAAACATTGTAAAGTCACAAAAAAACCACTTCATGGTTATTTCTATCATCACAGCGAGATGTGTGTCATGATCACCCAAGTTGACAATTTCTGAATTAGTACTGAGACATTCAAGACTCCATAGAAATACTGAAAATAAAGTTAGCTCATACTTTTCGGTCCTTAAGCGTTTTTGACAAATTTGTTCTTAAAAAAGAGAACCTAACAATAGATAAGTTGATGACTTAATTTAATTCCTTGATGTATTGCGAATACCGAAATGTTGTATTATTTGACAAATTTTCTGAAAGATCTTTTTTGGAGGGGGGGGGGGGGCTGGGGGTTGAAAGACGCGTTTTTATTTACTCTGCTGATATGCTTTGTTTCGCAAATTGTTACGGAAAATGACTCTTGAATAAGTGACGAACACATAGGGTCTGTATCCTTTCATAGAAACTGCCCCCAAGTAGACTTCACAAATTTACAGAGTGCATGTCTGTCTTTCCTTGTTATGTTTTTGACAGTAGTTCCTGGTTGGGGATGGACTTCCGTGCTGACTCGATTAACTGAAGACACGAACAAAATAAGGGTTTACACGTTAATATTGAAACGGTTCAAGAGTCACTTAGTAGTGGGAGTTACTCATCCTGTCATTAGTTTAGATTGTTCTTTATGATGACTTAGACTACAGTAATTTTTAAGAGCACATTGTACATAAACAGTTACACCCACACCCACGTGTATTTGCCTGCAATTGGGGACCTCCTATTGTCCCTCTTTCGTTTGTACTTCAACTTTTTAGGAAGACCTCCCAAATGTTTTGTACACAAATCCAAATTGGGAACCTCGTGGGAACTTGGGACCCTATTGTCCTGAATTGTTCAACATCCCCTATTGAATGCAGAAACAAACTCACCCACACCCCCACACACACACACTCTCAAATTTGTATCCTTGTGGAGACATTCCTTTGTTCTCGTGTAGTAAAGTGTTCAATTTTGAAAGTGAAGTTTCAAAATGCTCTTATTTCAACCAGAGTTAGTTTCCTTGGCTGAAATTTAGACTTAATATCCCTTTTCTAAAACTCTTCCATTTGCGACAAATCAACCCACCTTGGAAATTCCTAGTTTTTGAGTAAAACTCATATATCTATTTCGTGAAAACATTGTGGAGACCTATTCATCTATAGAAATTGCCCTGTGGAGACCTTAACAATGTTTTGTTCCCTATTGTGTGTGTGTCTCCACAAGGATACGAATTTGTAGTCACGCTTACATAGGCATAGAAGTGGGGTACTTCCTTTGTTCTTGTGTACTAAAATTTTGCAACGTCGCACACTTATGTCAAAATTTTGCTCTTATTTTATCCAAAGTAAATTTCCTGGGCTGAAATTCGCACTTAATATCCCTTTTCTAAAATTCTTCCATTTGCGACGGATCAACCCACCTTGGAAATTCCTAGTTTTTGAGTAAAATCTATATATCTATTTCGTAAAAAACTTGTGGGGTACCAAAACTGTACCCCACAAGTCGATCGGCATTCCTTGTGGGGTACCTCCAACTGTTCCGGTACCCCAAAAGGCAGTGTTTGCACACGCACAACAGAAAAACAAAGACCATAGACAAAACCAAAGGGTGGTGGGGGTTAACACCAATCATCACAAAAAGTAGACGATGGGCCTCACAATCAGCACTTCTTCGGGAAGATTTTACATTAAGTTTGGTATTTTGCTGTTACAATTTGTTTCAGAGATGAGGCGGAACCGGGGGGGGGGGGCTTCCCCCGATTTTCACAAGCCAACAAAAGTGCCCCGCTGGCGGGTATAAATGTGCCCTCACGAGATGAAAACAAAAGTGCCCCTCAAACGCACAAGTATGATGAAAGCATATGATTGCACTACTAATAAAATTGTCTCCTCTCTTGTAATGGAAATCGACCCCTCAAAAACACAAGTGCCCCTGTCGCATTGCCAGGATTGTGCACCTTCTCGAGATGGAAAACTACCCCTTAAAAGCGCAAATACCACTATCGCAATAATAAAGTTGTGCCCCTGTCGAGATGAAAAATTTGCCATCAAAACATCTGAAGATGGAAACTTCCCATCAAAAGCACAATTGTGTTGTTGCCCCACTCGCAATGTTAATTTTGTGCCCCTCTCATGGACAAATGGCTTTCATAGTGCTCTTCCTCACGCGAATAAAACCAAATAACTAAAATAAAATAGAATAAAATAATAATAACTAGAATAGAATAGCTAGTCAAATTCAAGGGCGGACCCAAAAAGGTTACTGCCGTGGACGAAGGCCAAAGGGCGGATCCAAGGCGGGGGAGGGGCGGGGGCAACGAGGCCATGCCTTCAAAAATAAAATAAAACACGAACACAACTTGTTACCAGGTAAGGAGCTGTGAGATAAAGAGAATACTTTTTAGGGACCTTTGTGTTTACCTATGTCAATAAACTAAATAGCATGAAACTTAATTAAAAAAGCATGAATACTAAATACAAAAATATTTGCATGTGCAGTGATTATTCTCCATTACCCAACAGATATTGCTTTAAACCTACAATAGCCTATAAGTGTTGTGGACAGAAGAATGATCGATAACCATATGAAAAGCTTTTAGAATTATCTCCAGTTCTCAGTTTCTTTAGAATCAATATTCTCACGTGGAAAACAGTAAACTTCATCTGCAAATTTCTACATAGAATGTGTGGTATTCTGTCTCTTTCACCTTAAATTTCTCTATTGTTTCAACTTCCTAAACAATGCACATTTACATCCCGGCCAAAAGTATTATTTGACAAATTTCCTGAAAGATCTTTTTTCGGAAGGGGGGGGGGGTTGGGGTTAAAAGACGCGTTTTTATTTACTCTGCTGAAGTGCTTTGTTTTGCAAATTGTTACGGAATATGACTCTTGAATAAGTGACAAAACCATAGGGTCTGTATCTTTTCATAGAAACTGCCCCCAAGTACACTTCACAAATTTACAGAGTGCATGTCTGTCTTTCCTTGTTATGTTTTTGACAGTAGTTCCTGGTTAGGGTTGGACTTCCGTGCTGGCTCGCTTTACTGAAGACACGAACAAAATAAGGGTTTACACGTTAATATTGAAACGGTTCAAGAGTCACTTAGCAGTGTCAGATACATTTACTCATCCTGTCATTAGTTTAGATTGTTCTTTATGATGAACTTAATTAGACTACAGTAATTTTCAAGAGCACATTGTACATAAACTGTTACACACACACACCCACGTGTGTATTTGCCTGCAATTAGGGACCTCCTATTGTCCCTCTTTCGTTTATACTTCGACTTTTTAGGAAGACCTCCCATATGTTTTGTATGAATCAATGGGACAATATTTGGCTTAATAAGAGTGAACTTAGTGGGCGATATAATCTGTGTGTTAACGACCAACGTGACTGTGAAAAATGATCTTTTTGGGGCTTGAAAACCGTATTATGCTGTTAGACAAGATTGACCTCTTTGGTCTTTGTCATTAGCCTGGTGACTGACTACGGGAAAATGTGTAGAAATAGAGACTAATACCACTAGACTATGCAGTACATAAGGGTTGTTGGACTGGTAAATGTCGACGGCTGGCCGGCAGGCCGGTTGGTGAGCTTCATTTTTGTCCTTTTTGTTTTGAATGAATATTGTGAAAAACAGTTCTGTAAGTCCCATCCAAAATGAAAATATCTCAATATTCTACTGACAAGTCATCATTAGAAAAGCACACAAAAGCATCAAGTAAACCATAAAGCCTTCAAGCCTTTTGAAAGCATTGTTCAACACACTGACCCTGTAAAGTACATAATCGTTGTTTGTGATCGAACAATTTGAAATATCACCCCTGCAAATACTCTCCATTTATGTGTGCCAAGTTCGTGATCTATTGTGGTGAGTTCGTCCGTGAGAAACGCAGAGAATAGTGAAACAATCTCTCGGATTAAATACGGTTCAACTATTTTAAAGCAATTAATCAATAATCGATGAGCAATAAAGTCTGTGTAATTTCACAAAAGTATTTACATCATAATTACTGAACAACAGCTGTCTTGACGTAAGTGTTATTGTTGGCATGTTTTCCCGATCTCTTTATGGTTATCAGAAGCGCCATTTTTGAGTTTGAAAATTTGTTATGCCCTTTTCCCGTTGGATTAGGCCTACATCTCCAGCGGTAAGTTAAAATAGGCCTACATAAAAAAATATTTAAATTGGTTTCTCTGGAAGTGAGGGCATTAATATTAAGGTTACGTGAATTGTACGAACATCGGCAAATATTACACATGCAGATAAAGGCCGGTTTAGGCCATAACGGAAACTTATTTGGATATATAATTATACCAGCACAGCTATCTCATTGAATTCCATAGGATTATTTAAAGAATATATACCTCAATAAACAAAAAACTGTGAACATAAAGACATTTAACAGAGAGAGAGAAAAGTGTTCATCGCTGCATTTACACCTGCCCTCCAATCACTGTTTAAAAAGATCTTGCATTTCAAGAGCCCAACAAAAAAAAACACCCCTTTGGGAAATCCTGCATCCTCACCGCACCCTTCCTTATAACTTCGCAACATCAGTGGAATCCCTCATTTTCTAAACGTAAACAACTACGGAAGCCCATCAAAACACGACCTGTTTAATTTTAATTTTATTTATTCCCTTCCCGAACTGTGCAGCATATCACAGCATATAGCTATAAGTTGGAGAAACCATGACGTCTGTGACAAAAGCTATTTTTGGTCTTTGAAAATAACATTTTCCTCAAGCTCTTTGTGATTGTCATACCGTCCCCTAGCAGTTCTTGGACACTTTGCAAGATAAGCTACAACAGTACAGGATGCATACCCCATACCCCACAGCTCGGCCACGGCGAGTATGCACGCATGAATGTATGCGTGTACATAGGCCGAAAACAGGTCAACTCGTAGGCGAACCAACTCGTACGCGACCAACTCGTACACAGGACAACTCGAGAAAGAATGTTGCATTCTGACGCTACTTCAGTGGTTGTATACAAAGTCTATGGAGAGTCTAGACAATTTTTTAAGTATTTACTAACAAAATTGGATTTTTTTTTCAGTCCCAGATTCATGTCTTATCATCATTTTTGCAATGACTGACCTTCATTGGGGTGATATATGAAGAAAAAAAACAGCGTCAGGTTGCAACATTCTTTCCACAACTCGTACGTGGACACATTCGTACGCGGTCCAACTCGTACACAGAATAAAACTCGTATACAAAATTGTATGCAGTCGAAGATTCTTGACTATATACTGGGAACGATGTATTGTTCAATTTCTTTAAATTGTCTAATTTTGGCCGGCATACAAGTTGGCTGGTGTACGAGTTGGCTCGCATACGACATGTACGACATGAATGATATTACGAAACAAGTGATTTACTTACAAATTTGTTCAGATCGAACATTAAAAGCTAAAAGTGACAAAACGAAATCGCAAACGAAGCCGAGCTTTGAAAAAGGGCCATCAATGTCAACATGTTTATTTGTAGACACGGAGGCTGCCTGACCTAAGATTTATCAGGAATAGTCAGAATCTTTTGGTCAGGGAACCAGACTAGAGCGCAAGATCGGTTGAGTTTTGTCAAGTGCATGCACAAAGCAACTAAAAGGAAATGAAAAGAACAGAAAAAAACTTATAAAATAAAAAAAAATAATAATATAAGGGAAACTTCGGTAAGTATTAGTGAAGACTGTAAAGTGTACGTTATTTGATATGCGGTTTTCATGAGCGCAAGCCAGGATGATTACGCAATTGTAATTAAAAGAGTTATTTTTTATTTTAATGAGCGCGGACCGCGCAAAGCTCAGACATACAAGTTGGTATATTGGGGCCTGCTACGTATGTATTTTTTTTTCTTAAATTTTTCGATTTTCTTTTTTAGCACAAAATTAGACAAGTCCTGCAACAAATAAATGTGCTTGTTTGGTTTGCAGCTAGGCCCTAATATACAATGTCATTTTTTTGGTAACTGCGCGCTCCGTTTCAGAAATTGCGCACACTATTCAGAAGGAATTAACACTGAGCGTCCCGCTCTTAATTCGAAAGTAAAAATTAATTGATAACTTTTCTTGGGCCGATTTGTTCGATGTCTCATTGGAAAAGCGCATAACTAATGTAATTCTAGGAAACATAAATTCAGTTTGAAAATCTCTTTTTTTTTTAGATAGTGGATATTTTGCCGGAGGTAATGACGGCAAACTAACGTTTACTAAAGGTTTGCCGGCGGCAATCCATATCAATAGAGGGCGCTATACTCTTTAAGATAGGGCTGAATTTTAAGATGTATTTAATTCCCACAAATAGTTGTGCAGCACGTTTGGTGTAGTGGTTAAGCAAAAGCTCTAGTGAGCGGGATGACTCGAGTTCGAATCCGATCACCGCCACATTATTAAGGTTTTTTTTTCCCATCCCCAAATAAATAAGAATATTCTTTTTTTATTATTTTAAAATGTCTCAAACATTTTATTGCAGAGTATTACATTTTCTTTTTCAGATTTGTGGCTCTGGAGGATTTTTTTTAAAAGGGAAATAAAGTCCGAAATTATAAAATGGTCTGAATCCCATCTTGTAAATACGAGGTTACAACGATAATATTGGCATGGAGCCAGACTAAAATATGTCACCGGAAAATTTTCAAGTACAAAAAAAAAACAGTAACTGCGCATGTTCAGTGCATAGCCGGCAAACTAACGTTTACTAAAGGTTTGCCGTCTCCGGCAAAATATCCACTGCCTTTATTTTAAGGTGCCACAAGCACGTACATAATGCACCAATTAACGTTAACCTAGCTTAAATTAAATCGGAGCATTAAGCTTTTTTTTGCGTGCCATATTTTTTTCTCTCATTATCCGTTTCTAATTCTCATGTACAGTACCTGTGATGCTCAGTTGATACATTTTTGTTGTTGGAAACTTCGACAAAATACCTAAAAAGCCGCATTTTTTTGGTTTCTCACTTTGCTTAAAAAAAGTGGGATCCGGGGAATTTCCAAGTGCAAGTGGTCTCTAACCCGCGAACGGCCGGCTGTACCGTCGAAAGTGCCGTTTACAAATAAAAATTTAAAATGAATGAACATATCGAAATCAGCTCTATGATCGAATTCGAAGCGCACCCTCCAAAGTTGCACATGTCATCAGAAAACAACCACGAAAAAAAATTAATTCGTATCAACCATTATTACGCCTTCAGGCGTAAACTTGAAGTCAAGTCGGTAATTTGCTGGTTTTAGTTCGGGCGCGGCCGCCCGCTGGTACAGCGTCACTGGCAAAATGCGGACGGCTTGTGCAGGAGTCCTCAGCCCGATACGCATCCATGTCCGTATTCCAATTACCGACTTGAATCTCGGCATTGTATACAACGTATGTGACTCGCGATATTTATGTTAACCTCCAATCAGATTAACAAAGGAATGATCTCACATGATTTAAGATTGACGGCTGCCATTTTGTCATGTGACTGGTCATCAGAATTTGGTCATGTGATCGACTGGTGATCACTGTTGATCACTGGGAAGGGTGTGTGGCGGGCTTTACATGAATGATTTTACAGTTCCCCCAACCATGCATTTGCCTTTATGCCTTTCATAGCATTGGGCAATAATACGCCATAATAAAGGTATGGTGTAAAAGATATGTCTTCCCACTTTAAACATCAAACATCAAACGTCGAAGTCCCATCATTTTTAACATATGGGTAATGCTTCTGTGTGGATAATTGCCGGGCCGACAAAAATGTGTTGAGCGAGTAAACACAATTCTAAATACTTTCTTGCTATCAGTTTGTAAACATGTTTACATGCTATTTACATGCTTAACTTTTTAGCATGAGGTGATATAGCAGGTACTCGCTGAAAACTTTTTTTGTAGGTCAGTCAAATATCCACACAGGCAGTAGGCTACATTTGTCCCTACATTTGTGCCTAAATTTAAAACTTGATAATCCCATGGTGAATTTGACCTCTCTCGGAAAATTAATCATATCTCTGTCAAAAAATTAAGATCTGGATGTTTGATATCTCATTTTAAAGTGGAAAGACGTATCGTTCAAACCATACATATATTATCTATGTTGGTTACACATTCTACGTCAGTCGCATGCCGTTATATTTTGTTTGCAATTTTTTGATAACACTGTAGATCTTCAGAGTTTACAGCAGATGTCAATAAATGTGTCCACAACATTTTTTTCTATTGGTAGATTCAATTGTGAAACAGAAATGGACGAAGAATTCAAAACGCCAGTAGAGCTGGAGCCTAGCTCGGGCAAAGAGAAGAAACTCGACCAAGGATTTGTTTTTGAGTCATCCATGTCAGGTGAGAATTTCCAGAATATAGCACTTAAACATTTTTTACACAGAATTATAAACAGTTACCAAAGAAGGAAATGGCTCCCCAATGAATAATCCTTTCAGGTTTTCAATCTGATTCTGACCACTTTCCCGTGCATACCCTTAAGGCAAGCGTAATTGTCACTTTTCTATCTCCACACCACTTCACAAACCCGAAAATGCTACACAAGAAACTTCACTAAAACAATAGTCCCGACAATTGGGTTTTGGTTTGTTTTATTTAGTCACTCACTGCATTCCCCATCACCGTGTAAAATGATGTATGCGTGTGTATGGTAGACTAGTCTGATTACCAAAAACCAGACCCCAAGTGATTCTGACCACTTCTGCAAAGTAGTCAGAGGGATTGTTTGGGCCTTATCGGCAATTCCATGAGAATGTGGATATACGACTGGAAATGGACATTTCATTAAAAGCCTCAAAAATACAAGTACTATAACCCAAATTGTGGTATTATTATTATTATTATTATTTATTCGGCCAACAAATAAACAAAAGTACAATGACAAAGCAAATAAAATGGGTTAACAATATCTTTCATTTGAATTTTGTTGTATCAATGAGATAGAATACGGTTACGCGTGTCTTTACCACAATACCGGCATTTTGCCTAAAAATATCATTTTAGGCACCTTGTTATTTTACACGCAAAATACAAGTGGTGTTGTGAGTTTTTGTTTTTAAGGAAACATTGAATGCAAATTCAGATGTCGAATGCATGTGTTTAGATCGAAACCAGCGCATGTCAAAAAAAGCTTTAGATTCATGAGATATTCCGTTTTCAATTGTGAAACAGAAATGGACGAAAAATTCAAAACGCCAGTGGAGCTAAAGCCTAGCTCGGGCTTAGAGAAGAAACCCGTCAAAGGATTAGTTCTTCCAGTCATTCAAACCAGGAGAAGATTTCCATAATACAGCACTTTCAAAAGTTTTACAAAGATTTGTAACAGTTACCAAAGCAGGAAAGGGCTACCCAATGAATGATCCTTATAGGTTTCGATTTCTTCAGCAGTAAGAGCTTCTCGTGCGTGCCGGGCAAACATAATTGTCATTTTTTTGTGAAACATAGATCGAATTCAATTTCTGATGTCGAATGCATGTGTTTTGATCGAAACCAGCGGGTGCCAACAAAGCATTAGATTCATGAGATATTCCGTTTTGTAAATTGCATTCGAAATATTAAACCATTTTTGAAAAGCATTCAAGTAGTAAAACGCACGTTGGATGTTTCGAAATACGTTTTGTTTTTAGTGCATTTGATTTGTAAATATAGTACACGTTTGAATGCATAATTTCTCTTGAGAAAGTACATTCCGTTATCAAAACACACGTTAGATCATTAAAAAGACACGTTCTAGCTTCGAAAATACATTTGTTTTTCAAAATATGTTTAATAATAATTTGGTTTCGTACCTGTTTCCATTCTCATGTTTCGTTTGTTTTATGTTAGTTATAAAATAAGGCACTTTAAGAATGCTAAAACCTAATGACACTTTTTATCATTGCCAAAACATAAATATTTTGTGAGCCAGATTTCGCTGACAATAGTTTAAATCATGATCAGTCCCATGATTATCAATCCCATAGTTATGTCAAAAAATGGCAGCCGTCAATATTAGGCCCTCAGCTACTTTTGGAATAAAAAAATAAGGACTAAAAATAATTTTGGTAATTTTGTGGCTATTCTTGGATATCGCCATAATAAATGCGCTTGGAGTACATGTACATAAAAAAAATCATTGCTCTTTTTGAGACATTTCTGTTTAAAAATCTTCCTGATTCAAGTTTTGACCTCCGAAAATCAAACTGCCGTTACAAAGCAGCATGCACGCTTTTGTTTTCTGGTGAACCATCAAACGACAAATCTTCTTACCCAATCATTATGGCAAGACTCTCATATTTAGATAAATCTACTGTTGTTAGATAATATCCTTTTTTTGAAACCGCTGGTCAACTGTTCGACTTTTAAACCAATACTGTGTGTGACAGTAACAACAACTAAATTTTTGAATGTGGCTTTTTTATTCCACAGGCACTAGTCCATCTACGTGGTTGCCAGAGAGTTCCTCACCGACCCCGCCCAGTCTTCACTTCAGGAAATGGCTTTCCTGGAGCGAGGAACTAGATCATCCTTTTCTTGAGACTTTTGCATCAAACAGAGGGTCATATATGCCACTTTTGCCATCTTTTATTGTTGCGACTCCTTCCAATGATATAGCACTGCAAGATAATAACACAGTGAAGATATACGACATCAAAGGTGTTCCCAGAGGAAGCATCACAACCCAAGATGAAATATTCCACTTTGCGTTTGTTTCATACAGAGGTTGGTGCAGTCCATCTTTACTGACTATTGTCCACAAAATGGCGTCGAATAAAGCCGTTGTAAAATTTGTGTTCCAAGACCTTCAACAGTTGTATTCAACCGGCAGTTCTTTGTTTTCCTTTGAATATCACCGCCATGCTTGTTTGTCTAAATGTCGATTTTTCTCGACATATTTTCTTAATGTCTTACGCACACATCGGAATACCACTTTCGCAACGAGACAAAGTTTTGTACACTAAGGCTAAACAAAAGTCTCCGGTTTCTGGTATGCGCGTGCGTCGCCGTAGCCATGCGCGTCGGCAAAATGAAACAGTGTTTTTTTTCAATGAAAGATGATGTCTCAGAACCGCCAAAATCACTGGTTTGACTGGAATCCTGCTGCTGCACAATTTTAACGTGTTTTTAGATTGGGTTATGGTCGAGAATAAGCTTTCTGTGGCCTCTCTGGACTCCCATATATTTGCACTAAGTTTAGTCGGGCACCATTTGCAGTCATCAGCCGACATTTGAAGCAAAAAAATCAAGTAAAAAAAAAAAAGCCGCGTCGCCGCACCACTTTTTGGGCAAGCTCCATACCAGAAATCGGAGACTTTTTTTTGGCCTAATAGTGCTACTTAAAATTTTTCTCCATCAGTTTGGTGACTGCAAAGTTACTACATGGCTTAAATGTAAAATAACACTACTTATATGGGACTCCTCATATTATTAAATCTTCCATAGTGTTAATTATATTGGATATAATGCCAATGTAAGAAACATTAGGCCAAAAAAAAAATAGTGTGTCACTGGTCAGCGTGCGCGTCGATTTTAATTATGCGCGTTGACCTTTTTTTTCAAAATGTTCCGCGGTAGCTCCAACAGCGCCCTCCGCACCAAAAAATGGGAAATTGCACCATGGCAAATGAACGAGGGCACCAAGGCAAATTATGGAGGACACCCATGTACATGAGGACACCAACAAAGCAAAATAGTACCCCACCTTGTCTGTACAATTAATACAAGCTTGAAAAAAAAAAGCCGCTTCGCTGCATCAATTCCGGAACTTTGGTCTGACCAGAGACCGAGTATTTTTTATTTTTGGCCTTACTGGCGTTTGAAAGGCTATAACTGAGGTTTGATTTAATGTTTTGTTTTAATAATTTTACATGTATTTTCTTCGATTTTTGATTGAACTACAGATGCAGATGACATTTCAGCTACACAAGATCGATTGGTGGTGATACAAAAAGATGACCCTTATGTCAAAATGTACACAATGGAAGGCAAGGTTGACTTCCAGTTTTTGACGAAACAACATGATGATAAAGGCGAGGAGGCTACTGGGCTGGTGATTCCTTGTCCACAGAGTATGGCAGTAAAGAAGGACGGTACCATCGTAGTGGGTGATGTGGCAAGGTATGTGTTGACTGAGCACAGCCCCAAAGATGGTAAGATCCTACGCACCATGCAGGTCAAGATTAAACCGACATTTTTGGCCGTTGATGACGACAACAGAATCCTCGTCAGCGATTGCCACAATATACTCGAAGTCGACGAAAGCAGCACTGAATCCATCACCTTCCAACCAACGATACAGGGTCGAACAGCTGAAGTATTTGGTTTATGCTGCAACAAAAGGGATATCTTCGTGGGTCTATATGCGGACCAACGCTACAGCGGGCTCATACATCGGCTTGATAACCGAGGGAAGTTCGTTGAATGCATTGACAGGCACCCTCTAATTAACCCGCCCCATGGGATTACTATCACTGGTCAGCAATATCTTGCAGTGGGAGGGTTCGACAACGTTACGATATACAAAGGTAAATCAGATTGAAACAACTGGACGGAAATATGAGAGTTTAATCCATCAAGTTTGATCAAATTTCGTTAAATATTAAGACAATTGAATGGGGTGAAATTCATTCCGGAAAGATTTGCCTAATATGTTTGCAAAGTTAGTCGGTCTGAAGGTCGGTGGTTGATATCGGGCGTTATTTTTTTTTTTAGGTCATTTGAATGTTTTTTCTTGAACATTCGCAATGTCTTTATGGGTAATATGTTTCGTTCTTTTAAATTTATATTGTGCCATATTATATTAAACAGAAATGGACGAAGAATTCAAAACACAAGAAAAGGATAGATTGGGCCACACAGAGACAAGAAGAGCCCTAACAGAGCCATTAGCACAAGGTGAAGATTCGCATCACATACACGGTGAGTCAAAACAAAAGTGACCTGAATTAAAGTTTTTTTTCCCTCAAATTTCAAACACCAAGGAAGTATATCTCAAAAAATACCATCTTCTTCCTCTTAGTTCAAAATGAAAAAAGAAAAGATTTACTGAAATTGTTCCATATTACCCGAAGTTATGCACGTTTATTTAAATGCAACTATGAGTTGGACTAGATGCAACTATTTAAATGCAACTAATGAAGCTATTGAGCTGAACGAGAAGACAGATTACACAAAGGGGGTTTAGATAAAAATGAGATTTCTTGAACATGTCAAGATTTTATCACAAAAATATGGTTAATAAGATTAAAATGAACTCATTGAACTTCATCCAATGGCATGTTTTTCACTTAGTTGAGCAAAACGAACAGGATGTTTTTCAGATAAAAACTGGCGTGTCTTTTCTTTCCACGGTGCTGCCATTCCGACTGTGACTGGCATTCGCCGATATTTTGTTACATGCGCACAAACTAAGTGAGCGGGATGATCATACGTTCTCGGCGGATAATGGACTCGGGGCCGCAGTGTTCGAATTCTTACTGCGGATTGCCCGTTCTTAGCCCAAACGCGTCTTCTTTTTCTCCTCTCTTTCATGGATCTGAAGTCATTGCTGTTCCATCACTTGAGGCAAACCTTTATGCAACAACTTTATGTCCAATTCTCCATGTACACTATATGATAATGGACACCCCCTCTCTTGTTTTCCTTCTCGCATTACTGAACAGGTCTACTCGCCTTCATCACTCCAAAGAAGGTTGCTAAAATAATTAAAACCATGGAAGCTTGGAACTTTCAAACGTACTGGCCCTGATATAACCCCTGTTATTGCAATGAAAACGTGTTCCCCGGAACTTTCTGCAGTTTTGTCCAAGCTATTTAACATGTCTAGATTGCCTCTGTATCTCCATCGTCTTGGTAAGTGGCGTCTGAGTTTTGTTGACATTATTCGAGGATTTAACGAAGGCATGGTCGGTAGAGACTCATGTGGCAGATAAGTGTCTGACCCTTTTAAGATCTCCGATGGAGTAAAACAGGGTTGTGTTTTAACACCAGCCCTGTTCTATCTGTTCCTGTCAGCAGTTCTGAAGACTCTGATAGACAAACTAAGTTATGTTGTCTTTATAAATTCCCGACAAGATGGGAAGTTATTCAATCTGGCAAGACTCTGAGCAAAAACAAAGGTGAGAGAGGTCTGTGTTAGAGAGCTGCTCTTGCTGACAACTCTGACCTTGTGGCTCACACCTTTGCGGACATCCAGGAGGTCACCATCCACTTCGCTGAAGCCTCTCAGAAGTTCGGCCTCACTAGTAATATAAACAGACAAGTATGCGTTTTACAAACTATCCAACACCCAGCAAACCCTACACTCACCCGCCCTTCCGAGCTGCAGTCAGTCCCTAATTTCACATATCTGGGGAGTGCAGTTAGATTCCACGACACCTTTGATGCTGAGATTTCTATTCGCATCCAAGCTAAAGCAAAGGTGAAAACGTGTTTGGTCATAGCATGGTGAACTCGCTTGGACCAAACACGTTTTCTAAGCATTCTAAACAAAGTGCAAGATCTATCGTGCTCTTGACCTAACTACATTGCTGTACTCGGCTGATGACATGTACATTCAATATAGACGACAAACCAGGAAATTAACTAGCGTGTAGTTACGACACCTGATACAGATCCTTGGAAATTCTTGGAAGGACCCGAATTACAAATGTTGTGGTCCTGTAACGTGGCAACATGCTAAGTGTTGAGTCTGTGCCCCTTACTGCCCAGTTGATATGGGATGTGTGTTTAGTACGGATAGATGAGTCAGGCTGTTTTCTATATTGGACAACTGGGAAGCAACAGCACAAAATCGTACAGAGTGGAGGGCTTCCATCAGGATATGAGCTCAGAAAGTCGAATTGACAACATCGGACACGTATGAGAAGCAACGCGCCAGGCGTGATAATCCTCAATCTCCATCTGTCTTCTGTCGGTTTTGTAACAGGGACTTTGAGACAGAGAGAAGTTCACAGTATCGACTAAAAATATCATTATCTTTTATTATTTTTCAAACCAGATGTCGATGAGTACTTTTTGCAAAGGAGTGTTTTATCCCGGGATACCAGAATAAAGGGCATACACTTTTGCAGGCTCATGGTCTGGCATGCGGAGTATGTGCCCAAGGAACTTGAGCTACCCAGTTCTTGCACTCTCCACAAGAGGGTTTGAGTTGGTCATAGTATCGATGGTGGCATTGGGGACATGGTCGGTGCGCTTGATGCTCAGCATAATGCGGTAGCAAGAGGTAGCAAAAGTGTTCATTTTTCTTTCCATGTCTTTCAATTCAATTCAATTCAATTTATTATACTCGTCACGTAAAAAAACATGAAAGTTGATTTCAGATTACCATGTCTCACATCCATAGAGGAGAACTGTGTCAATAACTTCATTTTGGTGATAATTGGTAACGAGTGGCTTCTCCACAGCTGTTCCAACTTCCAAAAAGTCGTTCAGACCAGTGCCTTGCGTCTTTTGAGGTCGGTTGCGCTGGATTCTACCATTGATCCCAGATATTTAAAATCAGTCACATGTTTTATTGGACTGCCGTGGACATGAAGTGAGGAGGAAGGCTCGCAATGTGCCGTAATGTACTCCGTCTTGGGTACATTAATTATGAGGCCAACGCCTTCTGCTACTGAAGCTGAAGCTGCTCCAGAATCCAAACCAGCGGTGGCTTTGTTTAGAAGGTAGTCAACAACTATGATGAACACAAAAGGAGCAAGCACATCCCTTTGCAGAACTCCAGTGGATACATCAAAACGCTCTGAGATTCTTCCACCCACCATAACAGCACTTTCAGAGTTAAGATACATGGCTTGAATGGCGCTAACCACTGCTTCGGGTATGCCATATTGGCGTAATATGGAAAACATTACAGCTCTGTTGATGGAGTCAAAGGCTTTCCTGAAGTCAATACAGGTGACAGCAAGAGGAAGTTGGTAGTCTTTAAAGCCTTCCATTACCCTTCGAAGGACGTGAATCTGCTGAGCACAACTGCGTCCCGGACGGAAGCCAGCTTGGTTGCTCCTCAGTTTTGAATCAACGACGGGGCAAATCCTGTTCAGCAGAATTTTGTTAAAAACTTTTGCAGCTATTGATGTGATACTTATCCCGCGGTAGTTAGTCATGAGAGAGAGATTCCCTTTGCCTGGGCAGTGGTACGATGACATTTGTGGTCCAGTGATGTGGTGGTGATAATGTTGTATACGCCTCAACACAGAAATTATGGACGGCGTCTATTATTTGATCAGCTCCACTCTGTAGAGCTTCAGCAGTTATTGCACAATCAAGACCCGCTGCCTTGTTGGTTCTCAAAGCTTTGATGGCTTTGGCTGTCTTGTACCGTGAAGGAGAGTCGATGATGATGGGTAAGTCCTTCACAGCAGGTGGGGGTAACTCCGATGGAGGGCCATTTACATTAATGAGTAAGTAGCTGACATATTTGCTCCACTCTGAAAGCAGTTCTGAATCACTAGCAGGGACTGTTCCATCTCTCTTTTGACTTTGACACTTGTTCTTTTGTCATTCCCCGAGAGGTCATGGATAATTTTCCATGTAGTGGTGTAGTCTCCCATTTCGTCTGCTAGCTTGAGATCATCTATCTGTTTGTTGAGTGCGGCATTTTCATCCCTCTTGTATGATTCGTTCAGAGAGGTGTTAAGTTTCCTCCACTTCTCCCTTGATTGTTGTGATTTTGATATTGAGTACCTCTTTTTGGCCTCATCTCTTTCATCTTTGAGTTCGATGGGTTTTTTCCTGACACCAAGCTTGGCATTTCACATGGTCTGCGTTCCTCCGATCACATTTTCAACCACTTCTTTTACAGCGGTTTCGAAGCTGTCATACCGTTCAGAAATTGTTGAAGTGATGTCATTCTGGAGTGCTTTAAATCTTTTGGATAGCTCGAGTTGAAACTTCTCCTTGATGGCAGGGTTTTGCAGTCTCTTTCAGTTGAACTTTGGTCGTCGAGATGGCTTATCCTTGCTAGTTCTAAGACTGGTGACTAGGGTAATGCTGACATGCGATGGTCAGAATCCAGTTCTACTGTGCTGTAAGCACGGCAATTCCGTATAGAGTTAACCTTGTAAACACTTGTTGTTTATCAAAATGTAATCCAGCTGATGCACAGAGCCTGAGGGGTGACGCCATGATCAGAATCGTGATTTAGGCTGGGGGAATCTCATTTGTGCTGGAGATTTATGCAAGTTGTTTTCTTCACACATGGTGACTAGCCGCTCACCATTGTCATTTGTGGTCTCATAAAAGCAGTGTCGTCCTACAACTGTCGGGTGATGGGAATGGCTGTCTAGTCCAACTCTGGCGTCGAAATCACCTAGGACTTGGGTGATGTTGTGCCTCTTGACTTGGTCCAAGTAGTCAGTCAGTGAAGTGTAGAATGCATCCTTGTCAGAAACGGCGGAGCACTCCGTTGGAGCATACACAATGGTGATGATTAACTGGGGATTTTCATAGAATGTTGCTGTTAGAATTCTGTTGGTGATGACGTGAACACACTGGAGACATTTGTAGATGTGTTTAGACATGAGTAGTCCAACGCCCCCCAATCTCCTGTCAGTGGCTGAGCTGTAAACAAGTACCCAGTTCTTATCATCAGACCATAGCTCTTCAGTTGGGTTAGAGGTAATTAGCCGATGCTCTTGTATGCCGACTATATCAATACCAGCATCAGCACAACCAAAGAACAGCTGACGGGTTTTCCCTTGTTGATATAGGGTACAAACATTGTAGGTGGACACAACAAGGGGTTTGAAGGTAGGCAGACGACGCTTATCAGGACCAACGGTCCGTGATGACTTCCCGGTTTCCCGCCGGCCCGTCATGAAGTCATTAGTAGACGGACGCCTAGCTTTTATTATTATTATTATTATTAGCAACCAAGGCATCTAAAATGGTTGGATTAAAAACATTTTGAAAGATATTTAAATAACATTTGAGTTTAAAATATTAAAACTTTTAAATAGCAATGCACATTAAACATTAAAACCTCCTATAAAAAAAAATCAATCCAAACCAAGTTACTGGAAACATGCTTTCACAGACCTAGAACATGACTAATAGAGCTCCACCGGACATGACAAATATTTAAATTTAAAAACAAAACATTTCCGTTATAACACATATTTAAATCATTTAGACACACATGCATTCACAGGTAACTTAACACGATATAAAAACACTTCAACCTAAAATACTCATTAATATCAACATCATTATCAACCAATAACATTGCCAAAAAATGACTAACGATTAGGACTGTAAATTATAGAGACACCAGGGAATGAAACTATTCTTTAGTCTGTTCGTTTTACAGAACTGACTGGCTGAACTGGCAGGCTGAACTGTCTTTGGTTCCTTAATGCATACGATACAGGCTTGTGTTTTTCGAGCAAATGATTCAGCCTATGGTTAGGATTTGACATGTCAGCGAATAACTGCTCAATGAAGTATTTAGATTCATTGTTGTAGTTTTCGTAATCGTTTCTTTGCCAGACAATATTTTAGTCCAGGTCTGGAAAAAAACTGAACGGGTGATTGGCCCTGAACAGCCTATTTCCGGAGGCGAACAGCCTATTTCCGGAGGCAAACAACGGCCGAGCTCTACTGAATATGATGTAGATAGCTCCTGGCCAGGAACACGAAAGCCAGAAGTGGAAATGTGACTTGTAGAGAGGTGTTAAGCACTTATATTGGCAACCAACCAAGGCTACGAGCCCCACCCGCCCAAGTTTAGAATCAGAGAATCACTCTCCTAGGTAAGCATCCAACAAAGGCTACGATCACCACCAGTCCTGCCCGAGCCTTGAACCAGAGTATCACTCTCCTAGGTGAGCAGTCAATCAAAGCTACGAGCCCCACCTGCCCGAGTTTAGAATCAGGGTATCACTCTCCTAGGTGAGCAGCCAACCAAGGCTACGAGCCCCACCTGCCCGAGTTTAGAATCAGAGTATCACTCTCCTAGGTGAGCAGCCAACCGAGGCTACGAGCCCCACCTGCCCGAGTTTAGAATCAGGGTATCACTCTCTTAGGTGAGCAGCCAACCAAGGCTACGAGCCCCACCTGCCCGAGTTTAAAATCAGAGTATCACTCTCCTAGGTGAGCAGCCAACCAAGGCTACGAGCCCCACCTGCCCGAGTTTAGAATCAGGGTATCACTCTCCTAGGTGAGCAGCCAACCAAGGCTACGAGCCCCACCTGCCCGAGTTTAGAATCAGGGTATCACTCTCCTAGG
The DNA here is from genome assembly GCF_015706575.1 of Patiria miniata. NCBI lineage: Eukaryota > Metazoa > Echinodermata > Asteroidea > Valvatida > Asterinidae > Patiria > Patiria miniata. Next base: position 8,198,639 of record NW_024037064.1, on the reverse strand, counting down.
TGAGCAGCCAACCAAGGCTACGAGACCCACCTGCCCGAGTTTAGAATCAGGGTATCACTCTCCTAGGTGAGCAGCCAACCAAGGCTACGAGCCCCACCTGCCCGAGTTGAGAATCAGAGTATCACTCTCCTAGGTGAACAGTCAACCGAGGCTACGAGCCACACCTGCCCGAGTTTAGAATCAGGGTATCACTCTCCTAGGTGAGCAGCCAACCAAGGCTACGAGCTCCACCTGCCTGAGTTTAGAATCAGAGTATCACTCTCCTAGGTGAGCAGCCAACCAAGGCTACGAGCCCCACCTGCCTGAGTTTAGAATCAGGGTATCACTCTCCTAGGTGAGCAGCCAACCAAAGCTACGATCCACACCTGCCCGAGTTTAGAATCAGGGTATCACTCTCCTAGGTGAGCAGCCAACCAAGGCTACGAGCCCCACCTGCCTGAGTTTAGAATCAGGGTATCACTCTCCTAGGTGAGCAGCCAACCAAGTCTACGAGCCCCACCTGCTCGAGCTTCGAACCAGAGTATCACTCTCCTAGGTGGAAACGGAGTATCACTCTCCTAGGTGAGCAGCCAACCAAGGCTACGAGCCCCACCTGCCCGAGCTTCGAACCAGAGTATCACTCTCCTAGGTGGAAACAGAGTATCACTCTCCTAGGTGAGCAGCCAACCAAGGCTACGAGCTCCACCTGCCCGAGTTTAGAATCAGGGTATCACTTTCCTATGTGAGCAGCCAACCGAGGCTACGAGCCCCACCTGCCCGAGTTTAGAATCAGAGTATCACTCTCCTAGGTGGAAACAGAGTATCACTCTCCTAGGTGAGCAGCCAACCAAGGCTACGAGCTCCACCTGCCCGAGTTTAGAATCAGGGTATCACTTTCCTATGTGAGCAGCCAACCGAGGCTACGAGCCCCACCTGCCCGAGTTTAGAATCAGGGTATCACTCTCCTAGGTGAGCAGCCAACCAAGGTTACGAGCCCCACCTGCCTGAGTTTAGAATCAGAGTATCACTCTCCTAGGTGAGCAGCCAACCAAGGCTACGAGCCCCACCTGCCTGAGTTTGGAACCAGAGTATCATTCTCTCCTAGGTCAGCAGCCAACAAAGGCTACGAGCCCCACCTGTCTGAGTTTGGAACCAGACTATCACTCTTCTAGGTGAGCAGCCAACCAAGGCTACAAGCCACACCTGCCCGAGTTTAGAATCAGGGTATCACTTTTCTAGGTGAGCAGCCAACCAAGGCTACGAGCCCCACCTGCCCGAGTTTAGAATCAGAGTATCACTCTCCTAGATGAGCATCCAACAAATGCTACGAGCCCCACCTGCCCGAGTTTGGAACCAGAGTATCACTCTCCTAGGTGAGCAGCCAACCAAGGCTACGAGCCCCACCTGCCTGAGTTTGGAATCAGGGTATCACTCTCCTAGGTGAGCAGCCAACCAAGGCTACGAGCCCCACCTGCCCGAGTTTGGAACCAGAGTATCACTCTCCTAGGTGAGCAGCCAACCAAGGCTACGAGCCCCACCTGCCCGAGTTTTGAACCACAGTATCACTCTCCTAGGTGAGCAGCCAACCAAGGCTACGAGTCCCACATGCTCGAGTTTAGAATCAGAGTATCACTCTCCTAGGTGAACAGCCAACCAAGGCTACGAGCCCCACCTGCCCGAGTTGAGAATCAGGGTATCACTCTCCTAGGTGAGCAGCCAACCAAGGCTACAAGCCCCACCTGCCTGAGTTTAGAATAAGAGTATCACTCTCCTAGGTGAGCAGCCAACCAAGGCTACGAGCCCCACCTGCCTGAGTTTGGAACCAGAGTATCACTCTCTCCTAGGTGAGCATCCAACAAAGGCTACGAGCCCCACCTGCCTGAGTTTGGAACCAGACTATCACTCTTCTAGGTGAGCAGCCAACCAAGGCTACGAGCCACACCTGACCGAGTTTAGAATCAGGGTATCACTCTCCTAGGTGAGCAGCCAACCAAGGCTACGAGCCCCACCTGCTCGAGTTTTGAACCACAGTATCACTCTCCTAGGTGAGCAGCCAACCAAGGCTACGAGTCCCACATGCTCGAGTTTAGAACCAGAGTATCACTCTCCTAGGTGAGCAGCCAACCAAGGCTACGAGCCCCACCTGCCTGAGTTTGGAATCAGGGTATCACTCTCCTAGGTGAGCAGCCAACCAAGGCTACGAGCCCCACCTGCCTGAGTTTTGAACCAGAGTATCACTCTCTCCTAGGTGAGCATCCAACAAAGGCTACGAGCCCCAACTGCCTGAGTTTGGAACCAGAGTATCACTCTTCTAGGTGAGCAGCCAACCAAGGCTACGAGCCCAATCTGCCCGAATTTAGATTAAGGGTATCACTCTCCTAGGTGCGCAGCCAACCAAGGCTACGAGCTCCACCTGCCTGTGTTTGGAATCAGAGTATCACTCTCCTAGGTGAGCAGCCAACCAAGGCTACGAGCCCCACCTGCCCGAGTTTAGAATCAGAGTATCACTTTCCCATGGCTGACGAGCCCCACCTACTCGGAGCGGTCTGGTTTTAAGGCGCCAGAGATCCGCCTGCACACCTCTGCCCTCAGTTGGAAATAGGGATCTTCACGAGAAGCCGGGCAGTAGGAGTGTGAATAGGAGAGGCTATTGGCAACGCAGACCAAATAGGACATTTCTTTGAAACACTCGCTTCCTAAAAGTGGCACAGAATGTGTTTTTTTTTGTCTTTGCGGTTATTGAAACGTATCTCTATATTTACAATAGCAATCTTAACTAAACAAACGGTATTTTCAAGCTAAGTCTGTGTTCTTGAGGATCGTGTAAACAGTTGCAGTAAATTCCGGTTGTAAATTGGCGAAAAAGGCGGGGTTTACATGCACCATTATTTTCAGGACATTCTGTATGTGTCTTTGCTAAAAAAAAGTGGTATTTGCCTAAAACTATGAAATGTAGGTACCTTTTCGACAACTTGTTTTTACATATCTAATGCAAGTGTGTTGTGAATTTTAGTTTCTGATTTCAATTTCAGATGTCGAATGCATGTGCTTAGCCTTAGATCGAAACCAGTGCATGTCAAAAAAGCATTGAGTCAAGAGATATTCCGTTTTCAATTGTGAAACAGAAATGGACGAAGAACTCAAAACGCCAGTGGAGCTACAGCCTAGCTTGGGCTTTGAGAAGAAACTCGTCAAAGGATTAGTTCTTCAGTCATCCAAACCAGGTGAAGATTTCCATAAGACAGCACTTTAGTTAAGATTTGTAACAGTGAGCAAAGCAGGAAAGGGCTCCCCAATGAATGATCCTTTAAGGTTTCAATCACTTCAGCATTAAGAGCTTCTCGTGCATGCCGGGCAAACATAATTGTCTTTTTTTGTTAAGGATGGATCAAATTCAATTTCAGATGTCGAATGCATGTGCTTTGATCGAAACCAGCGGAAGTCAACAAACATTAGATTCATGAGATATTCCGATTTGGAAATGGCATTCGAAATACACCTTTTTTTAAAAACATTCAAGTAGTAAAACGCAGGTTGGATGTTTCGAAATACGTTGTTTTTTAGTGCATTTGATTTGTAAATAAAGTACACGTTTGAATGCATAATTTCTCTTGAGAAAGTACATTCCGTTATTAAAGCACACGTTATATCTTTCAAAAGACACTTTTTGCTTCAAAAATACATTTTTTTTCTTCGATTTTTTTTTTACTCTAATTCGGCTTTGTACCTGTCTCTATTCTCATGTTTCGTTTTTTTCATGTTAGTTATAAAATGAGGCAATTTAAGAATGCTAAAAACCTATTGACATATTATCATTGTCAAAAAATAAATATTTTGTGAGCCAGATTTCGCTGACAATAATTCAAATCATAATCAGTCCCATGATGACCAATCCAATCATTATGTCAAAAAATGGCAGCCGTCATTGGTAATTTTGTGGCTATTCTTGGATATCGCCATAATAAATGCGCTTGATGTACTTGTAAATATTGCCGCTGCCAAAAAAAATCATTGCTCTTTTTGAGACATTTCTGTTTAAAAATCTTCCTGATTCAAGTTTTGTCCTCCGAAAATCAAACTGCCGTTACAAAGCAGCATGCACGCTTTTGTTTTCTGGTAAACCATCAAACGACAAATCTTCTTACCAAATAATCATGGCAAGACTCTCATATTAAGATAAATCTACTGTTGTTAGATAATATTCTTTTTTTGAAACCGCTGTTCAACTGTTCGACTTTTAAACCAATACTGTGTGTGACAGTAACAACAACTAAATTTTTGAATGTTGCTTTTTTATTCCACAGGCACTAGTCCATCTACGTGGTTGCCAGAGAGTCCCTCACCGACCCCGCCCAGTCCTCACTTCAGGAGATTGCCTTCCTGGGAAGATTTTTCTTGGGGGAAATTAAGTTCAAGATCGAAGCCACTTTGGCCACCTTCGCCATCTTCTATTGTTGCAACTCCTTCTAATGATATAGCACTGCAATCAGATAATAACACAGTGAAGATATACGACATCATCAAAGGTGTTCGAAAAGGAATCTTCACAATCCAAGAAGATATATTCCGCTTTGCTTTTGTTCCATACAGAGGTTGGTGCAGTCCATCTTTACTGACTATTGTCCACAAAATGGCGTCGAATAAGGCCGTTGTAAAGTTTGTGTACCAAGACCTTCATCAGTTTTATTCAACCGGCAGTTCTTTGTTTTTCATTGAATATCACCGCCATGCTTGTTTGTCTAAATGTCGATTCTTCTCGACATATTTTCTAAATGTCTTTCGCACACATCGGAATACCAATTTCGCAACGAGACAAAGTTTCGTACACTAATAGCGCTACTTAAAACTTTTCTCCATCGGTTTGGTGACTGCAAAATTACTACATGGCTTAAATGTGAAATAACACTACTTGTATGGGACTTCTCATATTATTAAATCTTCCATAATTTTAATTATATTGGATATAATGCCAATGTAAAAAAATTAGGCCAAAAAAAATAGTCAGTCTCTGGTCAGCGCGCGCGTCGATTTTAATCATGCGCGTCGACTTTATTTCCAAAACGTTCCGCGGTAGCTCCAACAGCGCCCTCTAGTGCCGCACCAAAGAATGGGAAATTGCACCAAGGCAAATGATCGAGGGCACCAAGGCAAATTATGGAGGACACCAATGTACATGAGGACACCAAAAAAGCAAAATAGTCCCCCACCTTGTCTGTACAATGAATACAAGCTTGAAAAAAAGGGGGGAAAAAGCCGCTTCGCCGCATCAATTCCGGAACTTTGGTCTGACCAGAGACCGAGTATTTTTATTTTTGGCCTTACTGGCGTTTGAAAGGCTATTACTGAGATAATTTTACATGTATTTTCTTCGAATTTTGATTGAACTACAGATGCAGATGTCATTTCAGCTACACAAGATCGATTGGTGGTGATACAAAAAGATGACCCTTATGTCAAAATGTACACAATGGAAGGAAAGGTTGACTTCCAGTTTTTGACGAAACAACATGATGATAAAGGCGAGGAGGCTACTGGGTTAGTGATTCCTTGTCCACAGAGTATGGCAGTAAAGAAGGACGGTACCATCGTAGTGGGTGATGTGGCAAGGTATGTGTTGACTGAGCACAGCCCCAAAGATGGTAAGATCCTACGCACCATGCAGGTCAAGATTAAACCGACATTTCTGGCCGTTGATGACGACAACAGAATCCTCGTCAGCGATTGCCACAATATACTCGAAGTCGACGAAAGCAGCGCTCAATCCATCACCTTCCAACCAACGATAGACGGTCGAACAGGTGAAGTATCTGGTTTATGCTGCAATAAATTGGGTATCTTCGTGGATCTATATGCGGGCCTACGCTACGGAGGGCACACACATCGGCTTGATAACCGAGGGAAGTTCGTTGAATGCATTGGCTGGCACCGTTCAATCAACCCGCCCCATAGGATTACTGTCACTGGTCAGCAATATCTTGCAGTGGGAGGGTTCGACAACGTTACGATATACAAAGGTAAATCAGATTGAAACAACTGGACGGAAATATGAGAGTTTAATCCATCAAGTTTGATCAAATTTCGTCAAATATTAAGACAATTCCTTTCTTTTAATAATTGAAAGGGGTGAAATTCTTTTCGGAAAGATTTGCCTAATATGTTTGCAAAGTTAGTCGGTCTGTCGGTCGGTGGTCGATATCGGGCGTTATTTTTTTTTTAGGTCATTTGAATGTTTTCCTGAACATTCGCAATGTCTTTATGGGTAATATGTTTCGTTCTTTTTAAATTTATATTGTGCCATATTATTTTAAACAGACATGGACGAAAAATTCAAAACACAGGAAAAGGATAGATTGGGCCACACAAAGACAAGAAGAGCCCTAACAGAGCCATTAGCACAAGGTGAAGATTCGCATCACATACACGGTGAGTCAAAACAAAAGTGACCTGAATTAAAGTTTTTTTTCCCTCAAATTTCAAACACCAAGGAAGTATATCTCAAAAAATACCATCTTCTTCCTCTTAGTTCAAAATGAAAAAAGAAAAGATTTACTGAAATTGTTCCATATTACCCGAAGTTATGCACGTTTATTTAAATGCAACCAATTTTATAGGTGTCCATGGAATGTCATTTGAAGCTATTGAGCTGAACGAGAAGACAGATTACACGAAGGGGGTTTAGATAAAAATGAGATTTCTTCAACATGTCGAGTTTTTATCACAAAAAAATGGTTAATAAGATTAAAATGAACTCATTGAACTTCATCCGATGGCATGTTTTTCACTTAGTTGAACAAAACGAACGGGATGTTTTTCAGATAAAAACTGGCGTGTCTTTCCTCTCCGCGGTGCTGCCATTTCGACAGTCACTGGCATTCGCCGAGATTTTGGTGCATGCGCACAAACTAAGTGAGCGGGATGATCATACGTTCTCGGCGAATAATAGACTCGTGGCCGCAGTGTTTGAATTCTTACTGCGGATTGCCCGTTCTTAGCCCAAACGCGTCTTTTTTTCCTCCTCTCTTTCATGGATCTGAAGTCATTGCTGTTCCATCACTTAGGCAAACCTTTATGCAACAACTTTATGTCAATTCTTCATGTACACTATATGAGAATGGACCCCCCCCCTCTCTTGTTTTACTTCTCACACTACTGAACAGGTCTACTCGCCCTCATCACTCCAAAGAAGGTTGCTAAAATAATTAAAACCATGGAAGTTTGAAACTTCCAAACTTACTGGCCCTGATGTAACTCCTGTCATTGCAATGAAAACGTGTTTCCCGGAACTTTTTTTTTAGTTTTGTCCAGCTATCTAACATGTCGAGAATGCCTCTGTATCTCCTTCGTCTTGGTAAGTGGCGTCTGAGTTTTGTTGACATCATTCGAGGATTTAACGAAGGCATGGTCGGTAGAAACTCGTTGCAGATCAATGTCTGACCCTTTTGAGATCTCCCATGGAGTAAGACAGGGTTGTGTTTTAGCACCAGTCCTATTATAAAAATCCCATCTTATAATAAAAATCCCATCTTATAATAGCACCAGCCCTGTTCTATCTGTTCCTGTCAGCAGTTCTGAAGACCCTGATAGACAAACTAAGTTATGTTGTCTTCATTAATTCCCGACAAAATGGGAAGTTATTCAATCTGGCAAGACTCTGAGCAAAAACAAAGGTGAGAGAGGACTGTGTTTGAGAGCTGATCTTTGCCGACGACTCTGGCCTTGTGGCTCACACCTTTGCGGACATCCAGGAGGTCATCAACCACTTCGCTGAAGCCTCTCAGAAGTTGGGCCTCAATATTAACATAAAAAAGACAGAAGTGCTCTACCAACCAGCACCGAACCCTATACTCACCCGTCATTCTATAAAGATTTACTGAGCTGCAGTCAGTCCCGAAGTTTACATAATTATCTGGTGAGTACAGTACATTCAACGACACTCTTGATGCCGAGATTTCTATATTGCATCCAAGCTGGAGCTAAGCCGAAAACGTAGTTGGTCATAGCATGGTAAACTTACTTGGACCAAACACGGTTTTTTAGAACATTCTGAACACCACAAAGTGCAAAGTCTATCGTTCTCTTGACCTAACTACATTGCTGTATTCAGCCGATGAAATGTACATTCATTACAGACGACCATAAGGAAATTATACAGCGTGAAGCTTCGTCACCTGATACATGTCCTTGAAATTCATTGGAAGGACCGTGTGACAAATATTGAGGTTCTTGAACATGGCAGCATGCCAAGTGTTGAGTCTAAGCTTCTTACTGCCCAGTTGAGATGGGCTGGGCATTTAGTACGGACGGATGAGTCAAGACTTCCTCGGACTTTATTCTACGGAGAAATCTTTAAAGGAAAGGAGCGAGTTGGCTGCCCGAAACCTAGGCATCATCTTAAGGCATCCAAGATATTGGATTGCCATCGGCGTTCGTGACCCAAACACGTCTTCTATTCCTGCTCTCTTTCTTAAAGCTAAAGTCATTGCTGCTCAATCACATAAGGCAAACCTCTTTTGCAATCAACTTTGTCTAATTCTACACATAATGATGGACACACCCTCTGCTTTTCCTTCTCGCACTACAACGAACAGGACTGATCACCCTCATCCCTCCAAAATATTTTAAACCATGGAAGCTTCGAAACGCACTGGCCCTGATGTAATCTCTGTCATTGCAATGAACATGTGTTTACCTGAACTTTCTGCAGTTTAGTCCAAGTATATGTAACCCTCATCACTACTAAGAAGGTTGCCAAAATTATTCATACCCTGGATGCTTCCAAATGTACTGGCCGTGCTTTGAAAGAGTGGTACTCTGAACTTACTGCAATTTTGTCCAGGCTAAAAGTGTGCTTTGATGCCTCGGTATTTCCTTCATTTTGGACAGTGGTGTCAGTTGTCCCCGATTTTTGTGAGCGCTCCAAGCCCACCATTTAACGTCCTATCAGTCTGCTTCCTGTAGTAGTAAGATGTTTCACCAAGAGAACAACGGCATTCTCACCGACTGCCAGTATTGCTGTATTGTTCTGCTGTCCCTAATCACTGACTATTCTAACGGGACCTTAGATCTGAGGGATGAGGCTTGTGTACTTGTGTATAGCTTGAGCGATCTCAGAGACTTTTGACATAGTGTGGCATGCTGGCCTTTTGCACAAGCTTCAGTCATTTGGCGGGTAAGGTAGAATCGTATTTTTCACCTATGCTGTCCTCTCCATCCGCATATGTATAAGATAGCTATTCGTCCTGTTATAGAGTACTGCTGCCACATATGGGCTTGAGCTTCTTTCTGCCTGTCACCTACGGTAGGCCATTTAGCTAATATGGTTGGTATGGAGTTGGGCTTGTCCGTTACAGCCTCGGTCGTTCCCACCGTTGGTCTGTTACCAACCTCTGTCTATTTTGCAGATACTGTCATGGTCACTGCTCATCTGTTCTGTCCAACATGGCTCCTCCAGTTACGACTGTTTGAGAGGGAAACGAGGCTTTCTGTCGTTTGTTGTTTATCAGGATGTACCAGTTTATTAATAGGTTTGTCAGACCTTGAGATAAGGCAGACATGCACAACTGACGAACATTATGTGTTTATCTTACTTTGTTAACTGTGTTGGTTACGTTCAAATTCACTGTATAGACTAACACCCACCTCCGATTTTCTACTATTTTTCAAATCCAAAGAAACACACGAGTGCAGAGCTCAAGCAAGTCGTGAATCCTTGATTACTGGAAGCATTTCTTCAACCAAATCAAAGGTATTTTTAACGGTGTCTTTACGATGGGTGTAATTGGTTCGATTAATTGTTATGGCTATTGTAAATTGATGTCAGCTCTCTTTTATAATGCTGAAAACAAAAGGCCATTATGCATTTTTAGCAGCAGTGTGGCAGAGTACAACGGGCTGGAGGTTTTAAAAGCAAAATCGGGACACTGACAGAAGATAAATCAGGACGTTGAAATGATGAAAGGGACGAAAACTCTATAACAACAGGCACAAAAATACGATACGAGCGTGTTTTCAAACTTAGTAGTTCATCTCCGGTTTGGTGAGCTATTAACTTGTACGCTCTTTTGTAGTTCTCGTTGAAATAACTGATGCCCTATATAAGAATGTTTCTGTGCAATTCGTGATGAAAAGTTGCTTAGTGGAATGCTAAACGACTTACTAATTTGGGCGCAATGAATATTTGTGTTAAATCGCAACTAAAGCCTATCAATCACACTTTTTATATGAAAATGGTGATTTTATGTTGTGAATCAGTTTCAGACCAGCCACGACACAAATGAGCAAGGTCCACATGAGTCAAATCATCTCCAACTGGTGTTAAAAGAAGTCAACAATCTGACTGAGAATCTTTCTGAAAGTAAGCGGTTGGATAGCAGACTCCAGTCACCTTACATCGCCATGGGTTACTTCAATGAGAAGGGCGGAAGCTTGTCCCTGGATGAGTACGGCGTGCACCTCACCATCCCGCGTGGTGCAATAGCTCCAGGCTCTCCTCAGCAAGTCTACATCTATGTAGACCCTACTGCACCACCGAATGATGCAGTTGAGCCGACAGAGGTCGCGCTTTCACCACATGTAAAGTGCGGTCCTGAAGGGTTGAGATTTGAAGAGAGCGTGGGGCTGTCCTTTCCTCACCACGCTGTTTTGAAAGGTGAAAGATATGACAAGCTAGTTGTCAGGAAGCGTCATAACAACTCACAAGAGAGGCAGTGGGAGGATGGTTATCCTGCATTAGTGACAGAGAAAATGGTAACTGTCTTGATCGATAATTTCAACAAATCATCTCTAGTTTGTACGCACACTCCCGGATGCAGTAAGCGGCTAAAGGTCGGCGCCTTCGGAGGCCTCCTTGACAGGCGTTGTCGTCAGTATGCATTTCGGGTCCGTGTTTGGAACGACGAAAAAAGAGTTGAAGAGGTATGTATAGATAAACAAATGCAGGAATCATTCCATGTTTTATCGCTTTTGTGCTTACATGCAAATCAATGCTTCATTTGATGATGCGTCAAAGTTGTAAATCGTGAAAGTGCGAAACTTTTTCGCCTAAAAATTCCGCAACTTGAATCCGCTTACTAGTTACTCAACGTTTAACATCGAATATATAACGTTCTTATCATTGAAATGTCTGCACAGTATGTTCTCAAATTGGAGGAAAAAATGGAGTCCAAGATGTTGGACGTCTTCAGAAACCTGCAGTTTTTCTGGGATGGTGGAAACGTGGCTGTCAGTGTGTCAGGTCTGGGAGGTGGTTGGTCAGTTGAAGGAGCGACCGAACAGGTTGGTGTTATACAATGAGTCCTGTTCTATTGTTTTGACAACTATCTGTTCAAAAAAGACACTTCCCAGATGTGTAAACAATTTCCAATATCCTTGTGACCAAATGGATTACCATGCATATATTGCAATGCATCTGATAAAAGTTGGATTTTGTATATTCACAACAATAAATAGAATGGCTCTTGTCGGACAAGTCACATTCATGGATTTTCAAGCACTTTAAACTCTAGCTAAATTTGTCTCAGATGTGTCACTAATTTGCTCTTTGCTAGTAACGTCCGAATTATTTACTTCAAACTTATTACCAACAGATCATCAATGAGGAAAACATACGAAAGGACGCAGAGAACTGCGTGACGTTTACCGTGATACAGCAACCGATGGGTTCAGACGACGCAAGATTCTACTGCGTTGTTACTACAAATCAGTATCAGTGTTTCCCAACTGAATATTCCAGAAATAAAATCAGAGTTTGTATGGCGATCTGCCCAAAACAGGTAAGTTATCACTGCCTCAAATTACAGTTGCTTTCCTACACATCTGCGTATGAACAAAGACTCGGAAAGTCAGGAAACTGACCGAGTTAGATATTTTAACTTTATCGTTACCTCAAGAGTCTAATCAATTTATGTCTTGTGTTTTTTAATATTGTTTTAAGGTGTTAAAGACCACAAATTAAAACAAATCCCTCCGTTGTAATTTTCTAAATCAATAGTTATTTTTGAAAAAACACTAAAACGACATTCTAAAATGTGTGAAGGTAATAATTATTGCAAATAATGGTGATTTAGAACTAGGACTATGGCCAATCAAATTGGAATATTTTTATTAACGAATTGAAACATATTTTGCCATTCAAGACTAGAAAGATCACCGAAATGCAGAAGTCAGACCATCTCCATCTGGTGTTAGATGAAGTAAAGAAGCTGACAGAGAAACACACTGAAAGTGAGCTGTTGGATAGCAGACTACAGTTACCATACATCGCCATGGGTTACTTCAACGAGGAGGGTGGAAGCTTGTCCCTGGATGAGTACGGCGTGCACCTCACCATCCCACGTGGTGCAATAGCTCCAGGCTCTCCTCAGCAAGTCTACATCTATGTAGACCCTACTGCACCACCGAATAATGCTGTTGAGCCTACAGAGGTCGTGCTTTCACCACCTGTCAAGTGCGGTCCTAAAGGGTTGAGATTTGAAGAGAGCGTGGGGCTGTCCTTTCCTCACCACGCTGATTTGAAAGGTCAAAGATATGACAAGTTAGTTGTCAGAATGCGTCATGACGACTCACAAGACGGTCAATGGGAGGATGGCAATCCTGCATTAGTAACAGAGGAAATGGTAACTGTCTTGATCGATCATTTCTGCGTATTTTACCTGGTTGGCCAACTTACTCCCGGTAGTGGTAAGCGGCTGAAGGTCGGTGCCTTTGGAGGCCGCCTTGACCCAGGATGTGGTCAGTATGCATTTCGAGTACATGTTTGGAACGACAACAAAGACGTTGAAAAGGTACGTAATAGTCTACATGTAAAAAACAACATGGAAAACTGTCCACCTATGTTGTATTTGCGCTTACATGCGAATCAATGCATCATTTGACGTTTCGTCAAAACTGTGAGGCACATATTTTAACTTTTTTTCCTGAACATTTCGTGACTTAATGTGATGTAAGCTACTTGCGCAGCCCCAGGGTTTGTTGAGGTGTGAACGACAACGAGGATGGGACATGAATCCCTGCTTGGACCAAGGCTAGGAGGCGGGCTGGTACACAGAAGTCAACTCAAATCAACAGTCAGGATTATCAGCAACTGATATCAATGGTTATTTATTCATTGTCACAACAACCACCTCCAAGAAACACTCTAATTACACTTCCAAGAAACACTCCAAGAAACACATTGTATAATGAATACAAGACTTTAAAATACGCCTCACATGGCTAATGCTATCGTACGCGTGCATATATGCGAGTACACGCAAACCAGCGTCCCCATACTTGAATGCATGTACACCTACACGCAACAGACACATTTATAATAGGGCATTATAATTATGTGACCTTAACGTTGAATAGATCACACAAAATAAACAATTTGTAACATGTATCTCCACTCACCCATTCCTGGATGATCAAGTAGGACATTCAGTAAGCTGTTCTACAAAAATGCCCAACCTTACTACAAGACAAAATAATAAGCTAAATTTGTGCTTGAGAATTCAGTGAAATTGTCGACTGTGTAACAAAGTTGTCGAATGCAGGGGAAAACATCCTCGTCAAGCGATGGAAAGCATACCCGTCAAGTGAGGGCGCCCTTGCGTCTACCACATTAAAACCCGCTTATTCGTTGACTCGACTTGCACAAAATATAGAACAACGTTTTAGGCCAAAAAAGTCTCCGGTTTCTGGTATGGGACTTGCTTCCAAAAAGTGGTGCGGCGACGCAGCTTTTTTTTATCTGTTTTTTTTTGGGTCAAATGTCGGCTGATGACTGCAAATGGTGCCTGACTAAACTTAGTGCAAATATATGGGAGTCCAGAGAGGCCACATAAAGCTTATTCTCGATCATAATCCCATCTAAAAACACGTTAAAATTGTGCAGCAGCAGGATTCCAGTCAAACCAGTGAGTTTGGCGGTTTTGAGACATCATATTTTATTTTTATTTTTTTTAAGCGCGCGCATTGGAAATGATTCATGATCCAGTTTTAACGTGAAAACGCAGACCATTCCTTGTGGTCCAACAATGCTTATAAGCCTGTCCCCTGTTCTAAACTGCAATACGCACGTTTTTTTTCCTGTACCCTACGATGTCACTAACCTAAAGGCAAACCGGGTTGCGATTTGTTTTCCCAAACAAGATCTGACAATATCAAAATAGGGCACTTTCTCTGCGTTATATTCTCTGAATATTCATGATGTCCAGGGCTTTAGAGAATAAGTTATGTAACAAGGAATAATGGCGTTTAAATCGCCGACAACTGGCAGCTGATTTAGGGACTGGTTGGAAGTAGTCCTGACTTCTAATCAGGTGATCCGAGTACGAATCTCATTGAGCGTTTTTCACTTCTTCTCATTTTACCTTTTAAACAACTAAAGTGAGGAAGGAACATTATCTCACAAGACGTAAAGCCTATCTTGGGTTTGTGTTTTGGAGAAAAATGCATTAGATATGAATGTAATTGACCAATCAGAAGATGGAAAACGAATGTCGTTTGGGGAAAAAAAGATTCGCAGGCGGTCCGGAGTATCGAGACAGACTTTGTTAGTAATCACATTTGTAATTCGCCATGTAATTGTATTTTTTTTTTTGCAAAGAATGTCGTCCAACAGACGGGGAGGCAGATGGCAACAAACAGCTTGGACTTCTTCAGAAACCTGCCGTTTTTCTGGGATAGTGGGAATTTGACTGTCAGGGTGTCTGATCTTAAGGATGGATGGAAAGTTCTAGGAGCGACTGAACAGGTTGGTGTAGTGTAATCATTTCCGTTCTCTTATTGTTGTGATTGTCCTTGCAATGTTTTGATTTTGGGTAACTCATCGTGGTTACAGTTGCTTTCCAGAAGTCGTAGTTTTACCACAAAGAGTTTCTCAATACTATATTTTAAAAGAAGGGCATCATATGACAGTTGAATATTTATAGTCATTTTGTGATTAGAGTTTCACTTGTATTTGTCCCACTTTTGCATTCATTTTCAAGTGTTGTAAAGCTAACATTCTGTCCATAGTTATCTCACAAATATGTCACTAATTGCTATTACTGTTCGATTTTTCTACTTGAATATATTTTTTTTAGATCATAAGCAAGGAACAAATACGATTATATGCTGAAAACTCCGTAACGTTCCAGCTAATACTGCAAGCACGGGATCTAAAAGACGAAGGGTTGTACTGCCTTGCTCACACATACCAGTGTTCTCCAACTGAAGATTTGAGGAACGAAAGCAAAGTTCTTCTGTCGATCTGTCCGATACAAGTAAGTCATTGTCCTATTTTAGTTGCTTCCCAACATAGTCGTGACAAAGGACGACTAGTCAGTAATTTTAATGAGGACAACATTTTTGCTTTCTTAAGTTGGTAATTTTGCTCGTGCCAGTGGACCAGCCTATGGTCCTCTTTGATGCTGACTGACTGTCACTTGTGACATCTACTTGCTAATATCTCTCGCTGACTTGCTGTCACTTGTAAATTAGACTGGTTACCGATCTCACTGACTGACTGTCACTTGTGAATGAGAGTAGTTACCTATCCAAGTGGCTTATGTCACTATATCATGGGTTACATTTACTAAAGTCTACTACATCATTTAGCTTAGTTCAAGAACATTTAAGCCATTTTGAATCAATTGAATGGAATTTTGTGTGCTCTTGAACCAGCATTTTTAGGCTTGTATAGTCCTTCCTCGACAGTCTCAGTCTGAAAGGATTATGCAACTATGAGTTTGCGAAATTAATAGCTTATTAATTAAAAACAAATGTGTAAATTACATAAGGCACATGATGATTACCATAGAAGAGCGTTAATAAGTCCAGTTTACAGGGCTGAGGACTTCAGTAGATTGAGCTACATTGTAACGATAGAGAATTGTTTACCAAACTGACCTAAAATAGTTACTGCAGACATCTACAGGGTGACCCCCATAGAACATGCAACCCTAAAACATTTGCCTTTAAAAATAAAAACAGGATCAGTGTATTTTATATTTAGCGGTATCAGATTAAAGTTGAGAGTTTTTTTCTTTCAAATACTGAAAAAAAATCGTGCAAATAGAACTTTGGGTTACTGAGAAAATGCCAATTATGTAAAAGTTGTAATTTTTCCTGTATGCAATCAATTACCCTAGTAAGGGATTTTCACTGTACTTTTTGCGCATGTCCTAATCCTTAAAAACAACACGGCACATAAAATGGCGAGAGTACTTATAAATGAATTTGATGTAAATACCTTTTTTTTGCACCTGAACAGGTATCTCAACCTTTTAAGTCCTAATCTAAAAACCATTCAGCATCATAAAAATGTAAAAATACTAAATACATTTCACAAATGATGGATAATTGCAAAGTAGGCTTGCAGAAAAATGTTTTAATGCTTGTAAAGGATAAAAATCACTACTTTTACATAATTGGCATTTTTTTTTAAGCAACCTAAGTGCTATTTCATATTTTTTTTAGTTTTTGAAAGAACAAACTCTCAGTTTTTAATCAATACCCAAAACATAAAATCCACAGATCCCTTTTTTTTAAGTTAAATGTTTTGGGGTTGCCTTTTTGGATCATCCTGTATAGGACGAGATTGTGTGTGGAGTCTGCAGTTATTTGTTGCCCCTTTATTGCCCTTTAAATAGTAATCCTTAATTTGACATGCGAAACACTCTAAGAATTTAGCATGTTGGCGCTGCTCATTGCTTCAGCAGTAAACAGTATTGTTATTCCTTTTTCAGCCTGGTGTCCGGTCAACTGAAGAAAATACAAATCGCTGCAAATGCTCCCAAGTAGGTTTCTTTTCTTATTTGTCCGCTTTTAATTACCGGAACTTGTTTTTATTGTATCCCGTGGATAACGTTTTATTGCTCCTCGTTTCATTAACTCTGTTTTCATTGCCATGTAAACAATATATTGACTAAGAATACGTTTCTGGTGGCAATATGGTAATGACAAATTATAAGCGGTTAAAAAAGTGATATCTTTTGACAAAGAACAGAGACATTTTTTCATGTTAAAGTAAATTTCTGGACACACGTTTTTCTCACAGAAATACAGGGTGTTTCAAAGAGAGGTAATCCATAATTGTGCACCGTGGTCTTGAAAATGTGGTGCAAAAGTTGTGTTGTTTTGGTTCACTGTCGTGTCGAACAAAATCGTCATAGTGTGCCGGTGGACATTCGAGACAAAAGAGCATAAGCGAGACTCAGATTTGCAGTTCCCATCCACAAACTTTCTCACCATATTTCTAGGCAAAATACAAACTATCGTAAAATCTGCGAGAACTGTATTATTGCTTAAAATCTCCCAAATGCATTGTAGGGTACAATTCTTTGTGGGCGGGGAGTCAATGGGTCGTATGAATAAAAACGAACAAATGCCAGGAAGTTTAAGCAAAAACTAAAAGCATTTACTCTGCAGTAACAGCACTATGGAAAAGCATAGAGCAAGGACGCAAGGAGTCAGAACTCTTGGGCGATTTACATTTTGACCGTTAACATACCAATCCCTCGGGAATGTCTATAGCTACAGCACTGTGACCGCAAGCCTCGACCATTCAAAGCGTGAATGCCAGCGGCCTTTGAACACGATGATCGTCGCCGCCTTTTTAGTTGGTAACCAACAACCTCCCTATATGCTGCATAATAAGTCATGTCACGTCGCTGCTCTTTTTTGAAAAATATATTTTACGACAAGATAGGTTTTTACAACTGCGCAGCTGTTAGATGTGAGTTATGAACTCAAGTTAGCAATGTGCAGTTGTTGGTGCTTAAAGGCGTTATCTGTCACTGTAATTTGGAGATAAATTGGATTTTTTCAGATAAGTTTTCATGTATTTTCAGACATTTTAATTGGCAATATATCATTGATGAAATGTGTTTTTTTGGACAATTTCATAAGTTTTCACACTAAAGGTACAGATCATTTTGTTCTTCATGAAATGATTGTTTCAGTGATGTTGACCACATTGTTAGCCAGTATTAGCCAACTCCGAACAAACACTTCAAAATCATTCATTTTTAGCCATGTATGACAACTGCGCATGCGTATTTACCATGGTACTGTCTACGAAGACATCCAAACTCCTTTTTTTGGCATTAGTGAGCGCGGATCTCTATTGTGTCGAGATTAGCGTAGTGAGCAACTGAGCAAGCTGGCGCCAGGTGCTTTCTATTGTAGCTTTCGAGCGCGGAGACCATCATTTTACTTTTGAAGTCTTGGAGTACGAACTCCTTGGGTCCTTGCTCTATGGTAAGACATTGGCACGAGTGACTGAAATGATCATACACGTTAGATTTTTGGCACAGCGTCACGAATGACCAAAATCTTTGGTAAACCTGACCGCACACGGGAGCTATATCTGCTTACGCACTCAACACGGATGACTTTTGGCGAAGCAGATTTAAAACTTCAAATTTAAAACGCATTACGAACGTGTAAACTTGGCGCACATTGATGTCTTACCCCTAGTGCCATGCTAGACCAAAAGTTGTATTTAAAACTTCACGGTATTAAAGTGAAATGTTACCTACCTCTCAGCATCTACGTTCGGAAGCTTTGATTTTAGGTCCCAAAGTAAAGAGAGAATTTTAATCTGAGGCGATTTTCCGATTTTATTTGGAGTGCGAATGCTAGCAAAAATCCTAAAATGCAGAAAATGTTCACCTGGGAATTTCTGGGGTTCGTATATGTGCGTCACGTCAGAGAACATTCGGCCGACTTTGTGCCAATGTTACGGATGCTACCGCTTTTGAATTTTGGATTAAATTTCTTGACACTAAACTTGGTTAACAAGAGTTCATCTTCAAGCATTATTAGGGTAATAGTACCAGTATGCAACTGCCTCTATACTGCTTGGTCATTCGTAACTCTTGATATTTGAGATTTAAAAACTGTATTTGTTTTTAAGCCTTGCGTCGAGTCTACTAAAGGTATCAGTGGCTGTACATGCCTGCAAGTAAGTTGTCTTTCGATATAACATTTCTATCAAGCGAACCTAATGCCCAGAGACTTTTGTAGTAAGGAGTGAAACGTCAAAACATTTCTCGGGCTGTTGGCAAACGACAGCAGTCCAATTCTAAGACATGTCAAACATAAGACGATAAGAACAAAGGCGCAGTGCTAAGTGCAATCTAAGATCCAATTGTCTTTCGTGGATAAGTTGCAGTACCTTGTTTCTTCCCAGGATCCGCAAACTGATACGTTTTCACAGGTGGACTTTTATACCACCCTAATTTAATTATTGTTTGTGTTTTAGAATGGAATTGTGTCGTTTGATATTACATGTATAATGTAAATGCCACGCGGAAAATCCATTGCAAGCACGTCACTTCACTTTCGATCGGCTCTCCCACAATCCTCTGCAGTTCAGAACAGAGAACGAAGGATGATGCCTTTGTTACAGTTCAATTAGTTGCGACTTGGTTCTGAACTTTGTGATGGACTAGTGATGAACATGTATTTCTTTCAGGGAAGCATGCAGTTCCAAATGCAATTTCAATTTACAAGGAGCCCAGATTTACTTTTAAAGGAACCTCAATTTCCTTAATGTTTCTTTTTATCAGAAAGAAGGGGCTGCTGAGTTTTGTACCTATTGCAAGGTAAGATCATACCACCAATTCATGCATCACAGTCTGTTTTTCTCCTATTCTATCAATCCCTTCTGATACGTAGCAGCCAAGACATACAAACCCTGTAAAAAAAATCAAAGTAAAATATATACCCTGTGCGAAGCAGCCATTTTAGAGTGCAATGCCTTGGGGGGGGGGGGGGGAGGGGGAAGGGGGAGAAATGAAATGTGCATGAGCGGACCTGATGGTCAGCAATTGTTACAGGTCTTATAATTTGAAGGTTTGCATGTTCGAGGTAGCAATAAGACAGCGTTTATGGTAGTACCAAGTGGTAAATTTATTTTGTGAGTTGTTATAAGGTTCTAAAAAGACCCAGGAGACTCAATACCCGTCCCAACGATGGGCAGAGCAAACTTGGTTTTTCTTCTATCCTTTCGGGAACCTTATAAGCAATCCCAGTTAAATATGCAGAACCTAAACCAAAACCTACAGCCTTCTTTAAACCACACCTCAATCGAACCGGGAAAAGACTAATCCGATTTCAGCGATTTCGCATTTAGGCCTTGCTTAGGTTGCCGATTGAAAATGGAATTTGATTTCAAATTCACTCAGGAGCAGATTCGGAATGGATTTTCAACCATGGTTCACCGAGCGGTTGACCCCCACGATTTCGGCGGATTGTTACCGAAAACTGTGTGGTCCTTGTGTGACCATCTCGACACCGATAATAGATGGACGAGTCTCGCGGAACGGATGGCCGACTTGCCTAACGTATCTGTCGCCGTTGCTGTTAAATCAGGCAACGTTAAGGCGAAAGGTTTATTGAAACTCTACTTCAGCGTTTGCAGAACCAGCAAGACGTCAGACGAGAAAGCAATAGAGTATTTGGTAAAATTACTAAAAGATTTGACGTTCGAGAGAGCGGTTCAGATCATTCAGGAAGGGTCTTGAAAAAAAGAGATCGTGATGAAGGAGGTAACAGAACAATTCGGTCAAACCAGAAACACATATTTGTCTGGATAAAATGTTCAGGACTATGCAAGATATGACTGTGGGAATGCATGAAACACAAGTAGATTAAACACAACTAAATGAAAATATAAATGTTTATTTACATTTTTATATAAATTCCATATAGATTTGCGCATTCTCATCCTACGTGCATTCACGACGAGTTTGGCGTGCTACTATATTTCACGCGATTGCCCTTTTTGTAACATGTGGCAGGAATAAATAAATAAATGCGTGTTTTTTCCAGACTATTTTTATATAGTTTTACCGATTCGCAAATGCTTTAAATCATTAACAGCACAATGCAGAATAAGGTAGAGAGATTTAAGTGGCGTGTTACCATATTTGATGAACATGTACTTTAAAGACTAAGAGACATTGAATACAAAGTTAAGACTGTATACCTTGTAAATATATACTTTATGTTACGTGCAGCAAGGAAATGAATGCTACAAGTGTAAAGTCTACTTGTGGGGAATGTCTTGTAAAAATTTATCAAATATAAAAACTCGTATATGTACTTGTATTTTGTATTGAATTATTTACATAACAGGATAACACATGTAGGTCGGAATAGTTTCTTGAAACAGTCTCCATTATATTAATATTAAAATAATTTTGAGGGATAAATAAAAATACAACGTTAAATGAATTCGAATAATGTTCCATATATAAATCGCTGTGTTGTAAAACAAAAGAGAAGTTGACAGGTAAAACATATAGTCTTCATGCGTCTAATTACTGGATCAGCATGTAATCAATGTGTACTTCCACAAAGAAACTCCGATTTTACTGGGAAAATATATCAGCAACATAATTACTAAAGTCTTATAACAATTTATACGAAAGAAAATAACCGACTGAATACGTCTGAAATGGAGGTATATTGTATCTGTTTTAATCGGTGTATATTTGTTCCTAAAGTGAAGAAACAAGGCCCTTAGACGATAATTTTTAAACGAAGTTTTGTCGCATTTTCCGAAATCCAAGCTAGGACTAGCTTTGAGAAGCTTTATTGTTCATGCAAAATAGCTGAAAATAATTATGAGGTCAAGAACGTTAAACAATTACATGTACATATTCCAACTGAACAGTGCCGTATCAAATAGAAATTTGTTTAGCCATTTTTTAAATGAAAATATGAGCAATATATTTACTCAAAAATGTAAAAGAAACAGTGACTTAAAGCCTAAGTCTATGAAAACGTATTCTTTTATTCTATCAATAAAATCCAAAGTAGGCTACGAAGTAGGCTATTAAGTGATAACCGAAGTAGGATTTAAATTAAGTGTTCAAAGCATTTGTACTCAGCAACATTTTTGTGCACTGGTTTTAGGCAGCTGCAGGATTTGTATGAAGAGTGTTGACTGCATGTAATTTTTACTTAAAGAAACGTTTACATTTTAGAGTAGACAAAATATATTACACAGCTGTCCAGACCTATTTAAGTAATACATGATATTGATTTTGAGGAAGACGTTTTCATTGGAATAGCGGGAAGAGTGCGTCTTAAGACAAAGCTTGATTAAAATTTATAAAATAGAAGCAATCCAAATATGTTTAGAATTCAATTTCCCAAGCTGTAGCAAAATTAAATGCCAGCAGAAGTGGACCACTTTACTTGGATTCTTCCCACAGTGGGATGAGATACATCAATTTCCTTTTGGGATTACCAAATATTCTAAGCTGCAATATTTTCTAAATATATGTGTTCACTTTCTCATCCCGACAAATCTTCCTCTGCAATAAGAAAGAAAAAGTGTGAGAATCTGCTACATCTCTTTTGGGACTGTGGACAAATCCAGCTGTTCTATTTTTACCCGGCTTAATTCTACCTATCATCGTACAGTGATTTTAAGTTGTAAAGATATTTGCTTTGGTTTATTACCGTTGTTCTGGCGAAAAGTTTGTCTTTAATAATAAGTGTGAAGATTTTTACCTCTTTTGTCAATAACTGCCTTGATTTTTTTTCTATTTCAAAACAAAGCAGGCCATTGCTACAGAAATAGGTCACTTGACAACTTCATAACAAATGACTTAATCTTTTCCAATAAGATATTTTCTCTCCTCATCAATATCTCTTTTTGTAATGTTTAGGTATTAAGTTGGTATTGTATAGTTCATTGTCTGTTGGTTGTCTGGTTTTTTTTTAATTTTTAGTTTAAGTTTTCTCGAAAATTGCTTGTGTTGGTGTATTGCTTACCATTTTTTTTATACTCAACCTGTTCTGTTTGTATGTTTTGTTGCATTCTGAAATTAAAAAAAGAAAAAAGAAAAAAATCTAAATTTGGCGAAAATTAACATGCCATGGAATCGCTGTAATTCGCCCATGCATTACGCTACCTTGCAACCTGAGTCTTGGCAATATGTAAGATAACATCACTTGAATATTTCACTTAGATTGTCCTTTATTAAATACAAGTTTTCATTTTCACCGTAAAATCACGGGGCATTGTGAGAGTAGGTTTGTTAATAAATAAAAAATGAATAAGTCGGTGTATAACAATGGGAGAGCTCGAGTCACGTGTTGCTTGTTTCAGCATCACGCGAAAGAGAGCTCATACAAGCTACAAGTAAGGATAACCTCGTTTATTTGGGGACAACTAGGCCACCAAGAGAAGTATGTTGTATGTCATAAATAGTGTATGTGTCAGCTCAGCTGCTTCGAAATTAGATGTCTATGAGCTTGCTTTCTGTTAATTTCACAAAAGATAATGATGAGTCTATTTATAACCCCAAAGATATGTTATTTCTTAAACTCGATTTTATTGAAAACAAATGGTTGGCTTTCAGTTTTGATAAGTCTTGAATGTGTAATATATTTTAATTACTTGTTAAAATATGTGTACGTATACGATAAGAGTTCTTATTAATACACCAGATCATTGATCACTAAAAAAATAGTACAGCTATGCTGCTAGGAATGCTTAGACTTTGGAAAAAAAGCTGCTTCTAGATCATTCTTGAATTTTCCCTTTAAGAGGGTAACGCAAATCAAAACTCCCGGCTTGTCTCATTTTCTCATTATTGTAATGAAAGTAGTTTGGATTTTCTGACATTTATATTTTGTTTGCTTGCTTGGGATGTTCAACTTTGTACCTTATGTGAAGTAACTGCTATAAAGTAAGGAATGAAAATGTCTAGTTTTAAGATTGTTAAAAAGGCCGGTTCACACTCGGTGGGAAAGCAAACGCGAACGCAGCTTTGTGACGTCAGAGGGAGTTTTCGCACTGCGCATTCGCAAAAGTTGAACACATGTCAACTCCGGTTAATTTCGCACCAAATGCTTCGTGTCGTCAGAGTCTAATCGCATTCGCATGAAGTATGAACCGGGCTTTTAGTCCTTATTTTCTTAATGCAATGGGCTGATTCTTCGTTCCTAGTATCAAACGAGTGTCAAACGAACTAGTTTGCATTCAGTTTTGACTGGTTTCAAATTCATAATTTCAGTTTAATTTGAGCTACATTTACGCTTACGTTTACAGTTATACAAAGTGATTTACGAAATGATTACTTGCTGGGAGAATGTGTTCATTGATACTGCTAAAATGCTTATTTACATTTGCAAACGTTATTACAGGACGTTTCATTAACCTGCTTGTATATCTTCTGCATTTTACAATGTTTTGACGCTATGTAAGAGATTTTAGTTTGCAATGTATTATACAGCATACAAAAAACGGTATTTTGTAACCAAGATTTAATGTTTACAGCAGTTCATTATAACACTGTACTTGGAATTTGACGCATGTATTGTAATCTCAAATTGTGTTATATACACGAATCTGAAGCATTTGCATTGAAAACCATGTAATGAAATTATCCCATCTGAATTTTAAAATTGCATATCATTATCTTCATTACTAATTGTTTTTTTTTGTAAAAAAAAAAACATATACAAAACTCGTATACATTTCCATTTGTCTGAAACAAATCAGTAATTGTATTTAATATTATATCATTGACTTCGATTCTAAAACAGGTCGAGTCAAAAAGAAAACGACCGAATTGAAAAAAAAATATATTTTTCAAATCTTTGTCTTGCTCCATTTTAAAAAAAATAGGGATAAAGTACATCCTATTAAGCTGTAACCCTCAACATTTCACGCAATTTGCATCCATTTTCCAAGTGACGTCTATTTCAATAAAAAAAAAACCCAAATTCAGCTGTCTACCACTTATCGTTTCCGTTCTAGAATAGATGATAATGAAACATGGACGTTTTCCCATCTCGATAAATAAAAGAGAACTTGCAAATGAAAGGATACAAATATCGCCCCCTATGTTTCGGGGGGAAAAAGTTGACTTGTTCCTTATTTTCAAAACACAAATCTGACAGTTGAAATAATGTTTCAGTCTTGATTTCAATATTTAATATGTAATTTGTATTTGATTACTTTTGTGTAATCTACAATTCTCACTCAGCTCAATAGCTTTCATAAATGGCATACCATGGACAGCTATAAATATGAAATCTTTTAGTAAAACATGCATAACTTCTGACAGCATTGATCAATTTTAGTAATTCTGGGGTTTTTTTTTTTTTTCAAATTAGTGGAACGCGCTCTTTTAAGACATATTTCATTGGTCTATAAAATTTGATTGCTTTTTAAGTAAAAAAAACCTTTAATCCTGGTCCTTATCTTTTTGACTCACACGTAGTTATCTCAAATTTATTTTCATTTACAATAAACATAATTGTATTTGAAATCGCTATTTGCCTGGAACATTGATCCGTGTGTATTTACTATTGTAGTAATAACATGAAATTGATGTTATTTCATTTCATTGTTACGTTTTTTCTAAGTTTTATGAAGTCATATAATAACTCTCTATGAATCAATTATCACCAGTTTATTCTGTGACAAATTTGATTGCTGGCATAAAACTGCCTGGAACATTACAACACATATATCACGATACTCTTACTAGCTTATAAATCGTTCTCCAAAATGGTGTTTACTAAGATTTCATTGTTATTATGCTTTCTGTATCGCATATTTAATGTAGATTTATATTGCCGCTTTCTGTATCGCAAATTAAATGTAGCTTTTGCCGCACATTGGTTTCAACTGTTTATTAGTTTTATTTTGGATTCTAAGTTCACCCCTATTATTAATTTACTGTTTTAGATTATGAAGTGAGAATGTCTAGTGCCCAACCCCTAATTATTATTCACACTAATAAAGCCGGGAGAATATAACCACAGAGCAACATAAACAATTAACCTTAACCTCACCTAAATACAACTGAGTAGTAACCTGTAGTATGCTTTTCTTTAATGTAGTTCCAAATCACAGATGAACCGAACTATGCTTCAAGGATTGAAGCTTGTTTAGGGAGAAATTCCTTATTATTTTCTTTTATTCGACTTTAAAACAACTAATTAGTCACTGCATATGACACAATAAGGTGGACGTGTCTCTTTACATTATATAACAACAGCTGGCAGTTTAAGGTTGCATTGTGTTCGCCGCACAGTACACGAATTAATGGACTACCGAGTGCTAAAAGAATGTTTTTGTATGTGACTGCATTTTTAAGAACTAAAACATGCAACAGCTGCTTGTCTGTATACAATGCCGCACATAAAATGGAAAACTGGATCTAAAGTTTCACTGTTAGTCTACGTCAAATAACCAGCAATTATTTAATATAAAAGACACATTCGATGACCCGCGTTTGGCACCCATCATTGCACAGCTAATATTTACTTTAATATCCCGGTCTCGGTTTTCATACAAAGATATGAGCACAACAAATCTTAATTCTCAAAATGTTTTTTTTGTTAAATACATTGCGGAGTTTTTTGGAATTCCTTGTACTGCCTCGAATGACATGTTTAACAATTTCAAAGTCCATGTCATATCGACTGTACTTTTTGACTTTTTATTATTTTTCATATAATTTGTTGTAATCTGTAGAGTGTTACCCTTTATGTCAAAAACATCAGGTGACAGATTTTCACAAATCTGCAAACTGTCCTCATAATTTGTTTAATTGATCATTTCCAAAAAGCTGCTAGACAAGCTGTATACTATCTGCCAAACCACTGAAACAGGCTCTAACAGTTGTAGGCCTATAGTTGAATCCATAGGGATTTGTGGCAGTTGGATGGCAGCCTGAACAAAACCTTTCAAGAGGGGTTTGTTAGAGATTTTGACAGTTATAAGTATAGGAGGGTTAATTATGTTTTAATGAACCCCAATGGGAAATTGACTAGGTGCATATATTAACTTTTTTTCAAGTTGAACAAAGATATTTACAGAAGCGGGTTTGCACCTGCAACCCGATTCCGATTCCATTTCTTCTGGTGCTCCGCAAAACGCACTTTCCAGCCCTATGTTGGAGGTTCCCCAAGTTGTCAATGTATTTCGACATTTCCTTTTATGGTATTTGAACCCTATTAAATAAGTTTTGCAACTTTCATGGTTCGGCGACTGTTTTATAAAAATCGTATAATATACAGCCTGCACAGAATTTACACCTTTAATCTAAATAATTAATGCAGTTGTAAACATATTATATGGCATAATTACATGTTAATTAACATGTGTAATCACATATTATTTAACATGTGTAATCACATATTAATTTTTCACATGGCCTATTATAACATGTTATGTAACAAGGCATAATTACATGTTTTTTAACGTGGCACAATTACATGTTATTTAATAGAGCATGGCATAATACATGTTTAGCCTACACTAAGACATGTTCGACTCAAAACAATACAAAGTTATGGGAAGCGCAAAGAACTTCGGGCCTATCTCGGAGTTATTCCGAGACCAGACATTTCCAATAATAGACCCCCCCCCCAAAAAAAAAACTATTTGAAATAATTATACAAGTCTATCTAGACGTTCCCACCAAGATGTTCTGCAAAGACTACAGTTAGGCTAGCAACAGATTGGTCCAAAAATGTGGGACTCTCGTGTGTATGAGAGTCCAAAAAGTAAAGGTATTGAAATCATGCAATACAAGAAAAAAAGACTGGCACCACCTGAAAGTACACTTCAGCACTGCCATCAATCAACTATGACAAAAGAAACGCGGGATGAGCCTGGAACCAGTCTCTATTTACGTCACATAAATAATCAGCTACCGGAGTTAGGATTAAATGAATGAAGAGGTAGGTCTTGTGTTCAAACAGTTGGACCATTGTTGGGCATGTACCATCCTAGTCTTTAAAGCTTATTCTTAAATCACTTTGATTTCTTTGAATTAAATTTCCCTTTTAAAACTGAATCGTGTCTTCAAACTTGGTGAATAAATACTGAGCACCTGACCCCTAGATGACATGACCTCGAATTTCAGAAGATTTGTGATGAACCCTCATTAACCCAAGGATCACTCGATCCAAGTTATTCATCAAATTCCATAGACTAAGAAACATACATGAAGGTGTATGAACAGTGACCTCTAATGACCTATGTGACCTCAGTAATCGAATGAAGAGTTTACGGCTTCCCAGCCAAGGGTCACTGCATTTAAGTTTCATCAACACCCAAGAAAGCATGTACTATGCTGTAAAATTAAAACAAAACCTGTGAATAACATTATTATTGACCTTAGTTGACCTTCGACTTGTGATTTTTGACCTGAAATGTATCCCCAATTTTCTTTACTACTTAATAACCCTTGTGTCCAAGTTTTATGGAACTCGGTCGAACATTTAGAAAATGGGAGCAATCCCCCCCCCCCTCCCCCATAAAATAACATGGCTACGCGGCTACTCGGCCACGGGGCTATAGGGGGCTACGGGCTACACACGACCACGGGGCCACGGGGCTACCTTCGGGGCTACCTTCGGGGCCACGGGGCTAGGCTACGGCGCTATGTAGCCACAGGGCTAGCACTACGCGGCCACGGGCCACGGGCCTACGCACGGGACTGGCCACGGCGCAACTGGGCTACCTACAGGGTCACGGTGCTACGGGGCTAGCGCTACGCCGGCCACAGGGCCACGGGACTACGGTGCTACGGGTCCACGGGGCTGCGTGGCCACGGGGCCACCGGGCTGCGGGGCCACGGGGCCGGCTACGGGGCTACACATTTTAGGACTGGTTTAGTGTCTTCCAAAACTTCGATTATGCGACATAAGCAATTCGTTAATTCTAAGTTGAAGGAGGTTTGGAAAGATTCCCATATTTGGCCATCACGTCATTTTGTGAGCAATTAAACCGTATGAGAAAGTTCTGAAAATGTTTAAGTGTTTTCTCAGTATATACCTCAATATTTTCCCTGCTAAATTTGACTTTGTAGGACCTATTTAATATCACTTTCTGATGGCTGATAGATCACTGAAAGGACAATTAAATGATGGCTAGATATGACAATTTTTCTAAAGGTTTTTGCAATGAAACAAAAGCTGCGTAAGAATTTGTAAAAAAAATGGAAAAGGTCACTAAATAAGGCCAATCAACAATGATTTTTCAGTTTTCATCACTCCAGATTGAAAAAAATATTGGTCGTGCGCGGAGATTTGGTGAGAAACTTGTCTTGAAAACACATTTTTGGGAGGGAAAAAACACTCTTTGTTTTCACTTAGAAACAATACAAAATACAAAAAAAAATCGAGGTGGGGGTGAAAATCGAGGAGGGCGGTTATGAAAACCTAAATATCAATGTTGATTGGCCTAAAGTAACATTAAACTTGGAACTCACCGTTCATGCCGTCATGCAGTCCATCTGCGCCGCTTCTTTAGTCCCGTCGAACGAGCATGTACCCGGGGATGTCACACAGCAAAAGACGGAGAATATCTACAAAATATCGTTCCTGGCGTGTGTCCCTTGATTCCTAGAATGTCCTTCGATATGCGGAACCAAAGCTTTCACAAGTCACTTCACCCTCGAATAATTTTTACACTTCATTCAGCCTCCTCGATTCGCGTGTCCCAGGAGAAAATGGCGCTCACCGTGCGCGCTTCATTCACACTGTACTAGTGCTACACGTGTACGTGTTTCTGTATATCCCCGCACAACAATGAAAGTTATGTGAACTTCGACACGGCGCTCGTGCGCGCGCTAATTAGCATATCGATTTGTACGTTAGTATGGTCGGCCGAAGAATCAAAATATTGTTGTAAATGGACCAACGATACAAATATCGTGGGAACTCAGTTGACCAAAATGTTAACCCTCGCGACTTTTAAAGTCGCACGCCGGCTTTGCATTTTTTTCAGGTGTAAAGTGCAAGAATTATTTTGGAGCATGACCATAGCTTCCTACTAAGAATGGCTCGTTTTTGTATCGTGATTAGTGACGAGATGTTTCAAATATTATTTCTGCATAATGTACACATAGTTTTGGCATTGCTTACCTTTTCAAATGCATCAATAAAGTGTGGAACATTATGTTATGAATTTGACAGCATTAATCTGTGACAAGTGAAGTGATCATACAACGGATTTATGTTTCCATGTTTAAGATTTGGACCAATAAAAATACTTTGATGGACTTTTGGGGGAGCATATATAGAGTCACCGTTTTGGCGAAGCGAGAAATCTATCCAAAACCGAGATTTTCCTAAATCTGAGATTTTGGATATTCTAACATTTTATGACGTCCTCTACTTGATCATCACATTTCGAGACACAGCATTCCATCGTTCGTTAATTACGCTAATTACGCTAATTGCACAAAGTATTAAACGTGCTACACACTAAGTTTTTCGTTTTGACGAAGTGACGAATCTCTAGTTGTCACTCAGTCTCACTGATTTTACACGTGTGCTATATTTAGAAATATGAAG
Organism: Patiria miniata; assembly: GCF_015706575.1. Taxonomy (NCBI): domain Eukaryota; kingdom Metazoa; phylum Echinodermata; class Asteroidea; order Valvatida; family Asterinidae; genus Patiria; species Patiria miniata. The sequence goes on along the minus strand of NW_024037064.1, from coordinate 8,168,351 downwards.
CCTCCATGATTTGCGTTTTGACGAACTGTCGAAACTGCGTTCTAAAATGCATACATTGTATATACGCGCACGCTGTGTACAAACATATGCCTCATTATTGTGAAGCAGTACATTTTCCGTTTTGACGAGGTGACGGATATCTTTAGTAATCAATATCTTCTAATTAAACATGATTTTATGAACAGAGTGAGTTGTTTTTTGGCTATTTAACTCCTGGGCTATTGTATCAGTTATATATTTTTCAATTCTGGGTGAGAAATGTACACACGAATGCAACTTGAACAATCAACTTCAAACGCCACTTTCTCAAAACTCGGTTTTGCATCTGTGTGCACAGATGCGTCACTTTGTCAAAACGGGGACGACAGGGTGGGGTGCATGCAGCTCACTATAGAAATGATAAGCAGCATACGGCTTTATTAATTATTCTCAGATAGCTCGTACTCGTAAAATATGAAGTGGAATTTGTATAATGATTTTTAAACGTTGGCAGGCATATGTGGTTTGGTACTGATTTCGATATCGCTACCGTGACGGAATGCATAATGTGCTCGAATTTGGTCCCAATTTATTCAATTATGAGAAACTTCTCGTGTTTAATAGACAATCTGGATGCTTTGAACATGTTTCAAGCACTCCGTTGTTTATGCAACATACGGTATTATTATTTTGTCTTATAGGCAACACAAAGCATTTCAAATTATGTAATTAATTCCGTTGATGTTGATGGCTACATGCGAAAGCGTATACTTTCGATAACCTTGAAAATTGAGCGTAATATATTCCACAAATTTGCTTTTACGATTTTTATTCGGTGTAGATTATGTGAGCGTCTGCTACTCGAGCCTAGCATAAAATATGGATCAAGTGTGCATAATGTTATGAATGCATAATTTGAAAGTTCTAACGGTTCCCACCGTTTCTCTACAACGGTATAAAGTGTAGGAAACCGGGAACCAGCCAAAACTTCCGCTGGTTAATATGCAGAAATAGCTCCCTCTGTAGTTCACGAACAAGGCATTTTGGTTTGCCAATTGTGATTGAAGCTACCAGTAGAATATCTGCAAAGTTTAGGAGAACTAATTTAATGAATGCATTAAATACAATAAATAAATTAGAAGCTACAAGCTAATAGCAAATTTCTATATGCCCTATAATTCATTATTACTCCGCTCGACTTCATATAAAAATGTTGCCTCTGAGAGAACAGTTTTAGAAAGCTGCTAGAGCCTCCGATGCGAGTAAGAAAAGCGATATCTCTTTTGGAGTGCACGAAACAAGTGAGTAGTTTTTTGCTTATCTTAGATTTCGTCGATCAAGAAAGTAGTAGTTTTTAATGCAACTTCTTTAGTCACAAGTCACAGATCGAGTAAAAAGCTGGGTAACAATTAAATCTTTGATGAACGATGACGCAGTGTTTATTTATTTATCATATAGGAAGAAACATCTGCCCCCAGATATGCAAGGGGTCTATAGCTTGTCACATGACTAGTAATCACTCTGTGACTCACTCGTGAGGAATGATTACTTCATTGTCGACGATTGAATCTATAGCTATAGGGTCTGGTCACGATAGCAGCCCTAGCCTTCGGCTCGGGTCATTATCAATGACCAGCCCCAAAGCCGGTTTTAAACCACACGTTTAAAAGTGCCGTAGCAAACTATAACTCCCTTATTATTGACGACAAAATATCGAAAAATTTTGTAATGTCAGCTACTTGCACATACCAACCAACCGGGTGATCTATGATTTTTTTTAAGCTGACTATAGAAAGATTTTCATTGGTTGCGTTCAAGTTGCTCACCCGGATTGACTCAGGTAAAGGCAGACGGGTTAGCCACGATAGCCGGGCTAGCCGAACGCTCGACCGCAGGCCATTTGATCATCACATGACGTTCATAGCCTCGGCCGTAGCCATCGACAAAACGCCCTTTTCAGAGTGTCTCTTATTATCTCTTTTTAACTGCTTTTCCTTCTTTTGCAATTCATCGTTGGGCTGGAATTATAGGCTCTAAAGTCGCAACGAAATCAATAAATAATTATGTAAAACGACAAATAAGGTAGAAATGTCTCCACTGTCGAGCCGCCATAGTTCTCCGTTATTTGGAACTAACAACGCTTGAATGTGACATATTATTTCAGCCACTTACCTTGCTCCACGAGCAGGGTCTGTGGTGAGGTGGCTGACCAAAGTCAGCCCCGAGAATCGACTTAACAGCTAATCGAACGGCACGTGTCTAACCCGAGTCGACCCAGGTGAGCTACTCGAAAGCACCGTTGAAAAGTGTTTCCTCTGGGCAAAACCCTATGTGCACGTGACGACGCGTGTGCACAAATTGTACGTGCATTGATCATGGGGTGTCGCCAGGATTTTTTTCTCTGGGCCGGGCGGGGGGGGGGGGGGGGGGGGGGGAGCAACGCACATTATTTCCGAAAAGCCCTGTACTTTCTCTGGCATGTTTTCATTTATCATTTGTTAGAGGGTGAGCGGGGGGGGGGGGGGGGCGTTTGCCCACCCTTCCCACATTAATTGAGACCCCTGCGGACACCATTGTTGTTAAATGTGCATTAAATTAGCAATGACTTTGCACCTCTTTTTCTTTCTTCCCCCCCCCCCATTTTCCTCTTCTTTTTTGGCACTTTTCCAGCCCCTCCCCCTTGCCCCATCCTGGCGACGCCCATTTCATTGATAATGGTTGTTTAAGGACATGCAAAATGCTTTTAAACATCTCATTATCTTAAAAATAGTTCATAAAAGAAAGAAGGAATGCGGGTAATATTTAAGGAGTGCTACTTTTTCGCATGTATATTTTTACCGTTGCCATCCTGGACGTAATTATCAAAGAAATGAGCCATATTCAGTAACACGTATAAAATGACTCAGAATGGGTTTTGTGTTTTATTGCTTGCTTGAATTCGGCAGGAGATTTTGTTTAAACAAACATGGAGAGCTACGAATTACAGCGAGCCAGGAATGCCGTGCAAATAGTCAGTGGCGTAGCTATAGCCTGCAACCTCATTGTGGTCGCCATCTTTGCTGCTAAGAAGCAACTTCGCGTCAAGTACTACGGCTTCCTCTTCAACCTCGTGCTCACCGACCTCGCTCACGCCACTTTGGCCATCGTGTACATCACGGAGTACAGCCCCCTGGCCTCGGCTCTGTTTCGCACCTCGTTCTTCGTGACGGAGTTGAACGTTCTGGCTGTTGCCATCAACCGCCTGATAGCGCTCACCATCCTGCCACCAGCCCGCTACGACGCCATAGTCACCCCACTGCGCATGCTCGTCACCTGCGTTCTCTTCTGGGTGGTATCTGGTGCCATCTACATCCCAACCACCTATGCTGTTAGTCTGCCTGTCGTCACCCGTTTCATTAGGCCACTGATCGCCCTGATCATCTTGGTGGTCACGGCAGTTCTTTACGGCGTCGTGTTTGGCAAGATCGCGAAGTATCGAGCCGCTCAGGCTTCAGCTTTGACCGGTAAAGACGACGAAAAGACCCAAACCAGCGTGGAGCAAACCACACGCCTGATAATCACATTCTCCATCATCCTCGTCGTCTCATTTCTGTGCTGGATCCCTTATTGCACTTGCCAGTTCATCATTTATTTCAGTGGCACCGATTGGTATGGTCAGACCGAGCTGTTCCGAGTCGTATTCGTCTACACCCTGGCATTCCTGATGGTCAACTCAGCCGTGAATCCCTTCATTTACTGGTGGCGTATCCCCGAGTTCCGCGCAGACTGGTGCTGCTGCGGCGAGGGAAAGACCGTCGATGCGCACGCGAAACCGACCAATATGGAAACAATCGTTGAATCTACCACCACCATGTAAACCTGATGTCATCCTTACGTAATAGGATATTTCTGACACTTGAACAACCTCGTTTCCGTACTTTAACACTGTTGTGAGGCGCAAAAGAGCCAGTTAAAGTATACCTCACACTTACCTAATTTTGTCCATGCATAAGACCTTTATCAAATCTCAAAGCTCGCACTTGTCTCCAGCTACGACTGCCATTTTCGCTTACAAATCATCGAGAATACTTCAAGATATATTCCCCTATTTTTGTAGCCAGTCCTGCGACAAACGCAGTAAAGTTGCCCCAGCGGGGGAGGTATGTAATCCAGCCTTAGCTAAACTGGCAGAGCTACCAGGGAAATTTTGAGCATACCTCGCGTGCATGCATGTACTTGAATACAGCGCGCGTGAGGTATGAGTGAGGTATGCGTGAGGTATGCCTAAGGTATGTGTGAGATATTCTCATAATTTCCTGGGTAGCGCTGCCAGTGTTGCCAAGATTGTATTTCAAGATTCATCTTGTTGGTAGCCACCTCGTTTGTCACGGACAACAAGGGATATACAATTTCAAATCCAGTATTTTGACCCGGACTTCATTTGAGTAAACTTTGCTGGATTTTACACACAAGTGAGCTACATCACCATCAAGCACTCTCAAACATCTCAACTTCTTGTTTTCAAATGATTCCGGTTGTTTTTCTTTTCACATTAAATAATGTAAATTTGAATTATGAATCAGACTCTTTTGAAATACAATTTTGATTTATTCAATTATCATAAGTGATATTTAATTTGTGATTAAGCCATCAATTATTGTTGAGATTCATGATAATGACGTTCACTTTAAAGTAACATTTGCTGGAATAGGGTTTCAGAGGTTTTTACAATTTTCCTTTGTTTATAAACTTTAAAAATCAAAAGGCAAATCACAATTTTCATTAATTAATCAACTTAATAATTCTGAATGAATATGAATCATATTATAAAAGTTGGTTTTAAGGGCAAACAATTGAATTTTTGGTTAACCTTTGATTTAGCTTATATGAAGAAGGTTGTAAATTAAATGTCAATGTCATAATTGATTAGCACTTTTGGAATTAAACATTTTGAGCATTTTGTAAATTTTGAGTATTGTAAATATAATTTAGAATTGGGAACAGCACACAAATTAGACAAAGAAGATATGAAACATTTGTTTACTTCCTTTGGTGGGCCTGATTTGACTTTTTGACTGAGATATGATCAATTTATACAGAGAAGTATATGCAGATGAATAGATTATTTGCATCATAATAAATTGTTATCATATATATGCCTATTCTACTGAAACAGACTTTATTTGCACTGTATCGAGGTAATTGTTCATTCATGAAATAGAGAAGGGGTATCTCTATGGAATTTTCTTTTCAATCTGAGCTTCGGAATCAAGATAAGGAGGAGGATGATTCGGTATTCGGTATATTAAATCAAAGTGCAAAATCCAATTTTAAAATAATCTAAATTATAATAACCAGAATTCTGCAATTTTGTGGGTTAAGGCTACGTAGCCACTGTTATCTGTAAATTGTCATAACCGTGTAATCCAATTTTGAAATGTTTGCTTACATTTATTAAACAGGGACATATAGTGGTGTCATATCTTCATGAATATGCATAGTCCTCCGTGTACCTCTTTTTTGCTAGCGAGAGTGTTCCTGTCGAAGTTACTCAAGGAACCGCTTCTAAGTTACCTACAGAAACAAATTGAGCGAGCTTCATCACGGAAGAATTCGTAGTGAATTACTTTCAGGTATATACGCATGTACAGGTTGTGTACAAAAACCGAAACGCAATGTCGGGACCAATTTGGAAAGAATATCTGCATGTAGCACCTTTAAAATCTAGGATATAAAAGCCCACAATTAAAAAGCCTTCTTTTAGTACTAGAATCATTCAAATCACTGAATATACTTGAATGGGATTTTAAACACAGGCACCGTTTTAAAAGTCTGTTTCTTTCATCGAGACAAAACAATTCACACACATCTCTATATGCATGTGCTACATGCAAAACTTTACTTTAAAAAATGGTCCCGACATTTTTTTGTTTCGTTTTTTTTAACTCACCCTGTATATAGCACACTTAAAAAAAACTCATTAGGTAATAGTCTGGAAGAAGTTTTGAACCACACAGTTGTGGGGTGCAAAAAATATTATATATATTATTATGGAAATGCACGTAACTTGGAGAACAATTTTGAAATTAGAAACATCATCTTGATTCCAAGTACTTTCGTCTGTAAATTGAACTTTTGGGAATTAAATCTCATGTGCGTCTCTGGACTTGCATTCAAAAGTTGATCACTACAGCTCCCTCATCTGCCCATTGCCAATATACCTAGTTACCTACTGCGTAGAGGCCATCTTAGAGAGCAACACCATATGTTTGCCTGGTTATGCATGAGTGAATCGTTTATGCATTCGTTGCTGCTGAGTGTTGGATATAAGTTAAACGATGCCTACTTATTGCCACTAAGCATTACGTTATTGTGACCACAGGTTCTAGCTCTATGGTAGTACGAATGTTCCAAAATAGTGAGCGGTTCTTTGGATAGGTTGTTGGAACAATATGCTTTTCTTTAAGTGGTTTGACAAGTGGGCACACCAAACAACTTTAATTGCCACCGTTGAAAATAGTTTTGCTTGGGGCCAAAATGTATCCTTTATTCTAATGTATTAACAATTCTGAAGCTCTGATCCACACTCAAAATGTGCACGTGAATTGTGAAAGTTGAAAGCCCTTACCTTGCGTAAGAGTCACGAATTAAAGTTCCAGTCATCTGCTTGTCCACACAATATTGAATCACAGCTATACGAACGAGATCTTTGTCTCTTTCGCGCGCCATAAGAGCCCGTTATTGTTATGCTAATTCAGCGCGCGCGAGCCAGCTGTCAAAAGTTCGCACAACTTTTGCCGTTGTGTGGGATACAGACATACACACACGTGTACGTGTTGTGGTGTGCTGAGCGCCATTTTTAGCGATGCGTGTATCGACAAGGTTGGAAGTTTGAAGTGTAAATATGATTGGAACCTTGAAAAGACTTTTGAAACTTTGGTTTCTGCATATCGAAGGACACTCTAGGAATAGAGGGACACATTCCAGGAACACTATTTTGGAGAGTATCCGTCTTTTGCTATGTGAATTCGGCGGATGGTTGTTCGACGGGACTAGGGCAGCGGTAACTGCTGGACTACAGCTACTCAGCGGTGAGTTGCAAGATACATTTTTTACTGTGCTTCTCGACCCCTCTATTTATGTAGTTGTTAAAACGGCCTTTGTCATTGAAAATGACTTCTTCAACATTGAGTTAACTTCTGTCCATTCCAATACCCATAGTTTTGTTATTTTTAACAGTATTTTTGGTGGAAAATATAGGTTTTCGTACTTGTCAGTGCCCCGCAAAATAACGATTCGTTGTGCATTCATTCATTTTGCATCGCAAGATTAAGGTTAGCCCCATAAATGTGGCCTATTAACTGGACTTCCTCCGTAAACATAGGCCACACTTCCATATGTACAAAAACGTGTCGCACTTTGTCAAATTTTGATTTTCACATTTAGGCTTAGTTTGTAGGTTTATTGTTTTAGAAGCATACTCACCATCTTTATAGGCTAATCAGAAAGTGCTGCCTTTTTCAGATGTCTAATTTTTGTGAAATTTCAACATGAAATTTTGATCCGCAAACGTGTGCAAATGAATCTGAAAATTTCACGAAAAAAAGACATCTGAAAATGGCAGCACTTTCTGATTAGCCTTTAAAGATGGTGAGTATGCTTCTAAAGCAAAAAAAAACTACAAACTAAGCCTAAATGTGAAAATCAAAATTTGGCAAAGTGCGACACGTTTTTGTACATGTGGATGTGTGGCATATGTTTACGGAGGTAGTCCAGTAAATAGGCCACATTTATTGGGCTAGATTGAGGTAGTCATCTGGGTTTCTTTCCTGGGGGGTCTCTTTTTGCCAAATAATAACCCTAACAAAAACAAGAATTTAAAAACACCTCAAACTTCCAGTGACATTACCTTGGTTTTCGACATCACTAGTGAGTCAAAACAAATCAAGGTAAATTAGTATCGCATAGGGAAGTGTAGCCCCATGAGGTGTGGTCAAAATACCGAACTTCCACTGTATTGTGAGCCACAGAGCGGCGCCATGCTAAATGTAGGGGAAAGTTGATTTGGAGGACTTGAAATCAGGATTATTTTTTTCCATTTGATTGGCACTTTGGAAGATACTAACCTGGTTACTAACCAACAAAAATATAAATGTCATATTTTCATGACCTGGGACCAATAGAAAAAAAATGTTTTTGGACAAACCCACTGCAAATTTCGCCTGAAAATTACTGGATAACTAAACACCGACAGGAACAGAATTAAATTTATCCTGGCGTTTTAACCAAGTAAATATCTTTCATCAAGTGGGAAAACAAACATTTCAATTTCCCCAAACGTTTCCCTTCATTTAGCCTCTGTGTGGCTCACAATTATAAGGAGGATAGCTAGTATTTCAGCCCCATTTATGGGGCTATGGAAAGGGGTCCTTAATTAGATTTGTACTCATGTTATAGAGTAAACAGTAACCTTCTGTATTTTTTGGCTGGTCCCAGAGGACCAGTACAGTCTAAAGTCCCTACGTGAATGACTGGATAATTACTGTTAATTGTCAGGTTTAATTGTAAAGTAGACTTGCTTAAGCCTCACCTTTGACCAAAAAAATGCCGACACCCTGTTAGATTAAACGGGTTTGTACTAGCTTTACTAGAGTTGCTTATTCTTTGGAGAACATCTTGTTAAACGGGATTTAAGTCACAATAACACTACTTATTGTCGTGCATATTTTACTTCAATGAAAAGAAAACCTGTCATTGTTATAATTACAATATGTAAAAACATGATGCTAGGGGGTGGTATTTTGTTCCCGCCTTGTGGTCTTGAAATAACTGTCTTCGAGATACGCCCGCAATTCGTTGAGCTCTTTGTCGCTAACCTTGTATTATGTTCAGTTACTTAACAATTAGCACGTAATCGTGACATGTTAACTAACATGTAATTATGCGATGTTAATTGGCATCATCATGCATGTTGATTAACATGTACTTATGCCGTAATAATTCATATGTCGTTACGCCACGTTAATTAACATGTTATTATGTCATGTCAATTAACATGTTGTTATGCCATGTTAATTAAAATGTAATTATGACGGTTAATTTACATGTAATTTTGCCGCGTTTATCACCATGTAAACTTGCCACGTTAATCAACTTGTAAGTATGCATGTTAATTAACATATAATTATGACTCATAAATTAATTTGTTCAGATAGTTATGAAATTTGTAAATTCTGTTACAAAACAGATGCCGAACCATGGAGGTTGCATAACAAACTTTTAGGGTTGATAATAATCCCTTTGAAAGGCAAACACAAAATAAAAAACATAATTATTTGGAAGACTACAATTTTGTCGAACCGCAATCATAGGGCTTGATAGCTCAGTTGTTACGGCATCGAAACGGCAATCGGCTCCCAGGTTTAAAACCCTCTCAATCAGTCAACGTTTTTTTTTTTTTTTCAAATTGCCTAAAACAATAATAATGCACCACGTCGGTTTCCCTTCGGGGTTTATTTATAAAAACTAATAATAAAGACAAATACACACAAATGTGGAAAAAAAGAAGTCAACAACAGAGTTATTTAAAAATATGAATGTGACTGTGGACGTAATAAACATGTATTTAGGCCAGTGAAAGAATTGAAAAGGCTTCTGCATTTCTTTTTTACAAAAACAAGATTGAGAACTGAGATGGGTTGTTCAGGTTACACTTTACATCAACAACTTGAATTTTGAAACACACTTTAGCTTTGAAACTTTGAGTTCCAAACCCCGGCCACGAAATGTGTCTTCAAACTTAAGTATTTCTTGATTTTCTTTTAGACATAGATGGTTACCTTTGTATTCGGTTTTCCCCTTATAAGAGCGGCGCTTATAAGGGCGGCAAGCCCTTGATGCATCTCTGTGTGTTCTTAGAAAATGCAGTCACATATTTTTAACACTAACAGTTTATCAACTGATGGGGGGGGGGGAATGCGGCGAACACAATGCGAAAAAAAAATGCGTGCAAGGCAGCTATAGTAGAATGTTTAAGTCACCTCCATTTTTTTGTCTCATATGCTGTGACTTATTACTTTGTATCTATTTGTAGGTCACATAAAATAGATTAGGCTATCTCTATGAGCAAGGCTTCAATCTTTGAAGCATACAACCATTCATTTGTGATTTGGAACTATATGGTCTTCTTCGTTGCACTGTAAAGCCCGCCACACACGAGAGCTACGTGCTTGGCCAAACATTTCGAGGCCGTTTGCTCAGCACGTGGTTCACCGTGTGCGGTGAATTTTTGCTGAGTTTTCTGCCTCGCGAGGTAGTGAGGCAAATATCTATCCTGTTTGATTTCTGTCGCCTCGCGAGGCGAAAAACTCACCCAGTGCGGTCACCCTGAGCTACGTGCTGGGCAAACGGCCTCGGATGACTTTTTGCTCCTCACGTAGCGGGCTTGAGTTTATCTTCGCGTGTATTTTTTTGGTGTGAATCTCTTTGGCAGCACAATACATTCTCATTCCACAGCTTTAAACAGTAAATTAACAGCAAGCACAAATTGAGAATCCCAAATAAAACAACATGCCGTTCAAACAAGTGTGCAGCTAATCTAAATTTAATTTTCAATACAAACAGCAACAGTAAAATCTGAGTAAGTACCATAACTTAGTCAGTAACGATTCGCAGGCCAGAGTATTGAGATGCATCATAATGTCCGTAACAGTTTTGTGGTAGAGATCAAATAGGGCTGTTGTCACAAAATAAAATGGTAAGGATTGCCCCATAGAGAATATGACGTGTAAAACATGAGAACCCAAGTAACAATTAAATGAGATTAATTATTAACTTCATGTCATTGTTACAAAACTATTATATAACAGAGATAAATGATCCAGGCAAGTGGTAATAGGATGAACCATTATGTATTATTTTACTGCTTGCAATAAATTCATGCTACTACTTAGAATAAAAGGCAATGAATAATTTGGAGTGAATTTAAGAAAAACTGAAAATTGTACAATTGTACTTTTTTCTACACAAAATTGAAAAAGATACACAATGTGAACATCCTCATTGCATGTGACTTCAGCATTCGGTTGCTAAAATGTGTCGGTTCAGTGCGCGACATCGCGTACGTAGCTGCAATGGGCTGAATGAGAACATGTCCCGGACGCTGAATTTGGGCGCAATTCAAAAAATATTACTCGGCATCTTTTTATTTGAAAGCGAGATCCTATATTGTTTGCTCGGAAATACAGCATTCATTGAACCATTTCATTCTCGAGTCATCAGATTAGTTGCTTAGTAAGCACCCTTTTTCATATTTTGAGCACTCTTGTTGCTTCAAACGCACATAGTGCACGAATTACAAATGATGTACTGTGCCTTTATACCGGTTCATTGTGTTGGCCACATACTTCCAGTGAAAGGCCATTCTAAGTTGAGCGGCTTATGTGTGCTTTAGGATCTCCATTGACTTTTTGAACTCTTTATTTTAAAAGAACCTACTTTGCCACACACACAAAACAGTTAGCAAATCTTTTTCGTATTTAAAATTTTAGCGGTGTAGTGTTTCAAAAGATAATTGAACTCAAGAGTCACAGCAGGAAGTGAACATGGCATCGTATATGCTAGATAAATATTACACAACGACATGATAAAAACAAATTCAATACAGGCATGCGGTTTCAAGCGTGCTGACAAGTCCGGCTATAACACTTTATGAAGCAAACAACATCAACAATGGCTAATTTGATGAGTTACAATTTGCAAAATAAAACCATACAGTAAAAAAAGATGTCTTCGTTGTACAGCCCACATGTACAGCCCACACGGCAAAATAAATCAATTTTGAAATGAATGACAAAAGTAAAATAATGTTAACAAAGGTTATAAGAAAGAAAAAAACTGTATAAACAATGAGTGTTTACCGGAGGTACAAGCTTGACGAGAAGTATAACCCACTTGAGTAAGTTCCACAACAAACGACTGAGTATGTCATTAACGACCCAATTTTACACTCTAAAGACTCTTAGTAAACTTGGATATACCGCAATTTATTTATGGCATACTTGTTAAGCGCCTCATTTACATTTGCTTATAAGTTCTTAAAAAAATGAGTCCTTCTGCCCTTGAACTAGCTACAATTGAAATAAAACCATTACAATTAAGAAATCACATACATCTTAATATTGTTATAGATTAAACAACCACGCACGAACCCTTTTAAGTATTTTTTCTCACATAAAAAGTGAAAAGAAGACTAATGCCTCCTGACTTACTACAAAGGGGAATGTAGGAACACTGATTTATTTATTTCATTTATGAATCTCCAAATAACATCCACTTGTTTCCCTTCACGAACTGGTGTGTATACTGTATGAAAATCCCTTTAAGCCACAGAATCTTGAACGCGGCTTTGATTTCAGGTCCTCGATCCCCGACGAAATAGTTTGTTTGATCGTTTACTTGCTGTGATATACACTTATATTTTTGCCAATTGTGTAATCTGGTTTCCGGGGTACCTCGGATATGAATACAGGTACCTTAATTGCAATTTTTTTTTTATAGAATAAGAAAACAGGAAAAACGATTACTACAAATGTTATGACATTTTTTTTTACATGTTCATGTGTAATTGGGCTTCATGTGTTTTCCTGCTTTGTCATGTATCAGATACAATGCACAATCAACAACTGGGTTTTTTTTGGATCAAGGTTATGATAATGGACTGTTTTAAGCACTATTGCCATGTTGCTGTCATGGCTTAATATTCTTCGCAAGCATAAAGACATGTCGATACTTTTCGTAATCAAACGTTTCAGCAAAAGATAAAGTGCGCGAATATAATATCCCAAATTGTGTGAACTTGTCGAATTGATTTTGCTCATTGATTCAATCCAATTGGATCAAGGTTATGATAATGGACTGTTTTAAGCACTATTGCCATGTTGCTGTCATGGCTTAATATTCTTCGCAAGCATAAAGAAATGTCGATACTTTTCGTAATCAAACGTTTCAGCAAAAGATAAAGTGCGCGAATATAATATCCCAAATTGTGTGAACTTGTCGAATTGATTTTGCTCATTGATTCAATCCAAAGAGTCTCGCTCAGAACTTTTCAAAGTCTGATCCACCTGTGACCGACATTTTGTAGATGTTCTCCTGGCAGCTTTCCAACGATAAGTATTCCTAAAATCCAAAAAGACAGACAAGGCAATGTAGAGTTCCAAAACTTCATCCACTCATCCCATGTTCTTCAAGGGGTCTGACTAATATTCTCCATACACAAGTGTAAAACCTCTCAGTGGTGAAAATGTAAAACGACGGCTGAAATACACACTCTACTGGTTTGAAATAACTCTCAAGATATGTAAATAGCCAATAAAAAAACAACGAATTCAAGCCTCACGTAGGTCAAGCTTATATATGCAAGTCTCATGATCTAATTGATGGCTTAAGTCGAAGCCGAGGCTGTCTCAACAGAAACATTACCCTAACTGACGGTAACAAATAATTGATTTTAACAAAAATAATAAATCTGCGAATTCAAACCCGACGCTAGTCAACTTTGTCACCCATTGCCTTAATTTATCCTTAATGAAGTCTAAACCAGGACATTCTGGAAATAATCATGTGTTTTTTAGGGTTTCTGTTTTGTGTGGATAGGCTACTCACGTCAGCTTTTTCCACCAATCCTCCAAGTTTCTCGGCGATCGTTGCAAATGTCGGTCGGGCTGCCGGGTTCTTAGACCAGCAAGGACGCACCACCTGGTACCTAAGAAAACAAGTATGAAGAGGTTAAGTGTTTAAGGACAATAAAATATGGTCTGGATAAAACCGGGCATTAGTGGATGGGTACTTTGCCCAATATTGATCTATAAACCAACTCCATCTAGGACAAATTCTTACTCAATAGTTGATCAACATTTATCCAAATTAACCAACAATGTGGTAACTGCTACCATGATTGGGAGTAAAACACCGACCAACTGTATTGCACACACTTTTTTTCATAGTGGAAACATACTATAAATAGACATGGGGAGAGATAGGTCTGACACTCATATTTACAATTTCCTTTTCATCTTGTTGCCTTTCCAACAAACAATTTGATTTTTTTCTTTCTTTCTTCGCATTTGGTTTATTTTGTGACATCAAACGGGACGGTCGTATCCTTTGATGTAGGCGAATGTTTATTTCAGTTACAACATAAATTACAGATAACACATAAATTATTTAATGTCAAGAACAAAGCATCGGTAATTAAGCTGTTTCGCATGACTCTTTAAAAGGGTGATTTACATTGAAACCCCCTTTCCATATTCAATGGTCGAACCAATAGTTGCACTTCGATATGATGAGAATCGAACCCAAATTAAAGAGACACTTCTGCATGTTCCAATCATAAAATAATTGGGTTTTTTTGTTTGTGTAAAGAAACTCACAAGTGCAGTCGACAGTGGTCGGGACGGGGCATCCGGTACCCTGACTTCACTTTGGAAACCACTTTCTTGGCACTCAGGGTCGGGTATGGGTGGCCACCTGTGAGAAAAATTGGAATTAAAAAGCAAACTTTGTAATCCAGTCAATCCCAAGTCAATCCATCACAAGCATAAGCATAAGTTTGATCACTGACAAGCCCAATCACAAGCCATTATGACAAGTCCAATCTTCTCTTCTTCTTTCATTTGAGGAAGCAGAAGGTCAAGCTATTCCGTTCAGTTGTCTAAGCCATGAATTTGTTAGCTCGCTGACAATGGCGAGGTCCACCGTGTCAGCTAGGATATCATGGATATCATTGGTCATACCAAGAGTAACTATTTCCCACAGCAGAACCCCAAAAGACCACACGTCACTCTCTGTTGTGTACACGTCATCAAGGATGGACTCCAGTGCCATCCATCGCAAAGGGGAAAATCCCTGAACATCAAAAGAAAAAGAAAACATACCGATAAAATTGCGGTACAAACGTCCTGATAGAACTCACGTTGAAGAACATTAAACTAAAAGCACTAACACGCATCTCAATTGCATGACGTAGTATTACTTTGAAAATAAACCCTCAATATTATTTTGTATTGATATATTGTCGTTGCTGCTATTTGTTATGTGTCTTGTAGTTAAAGTTGGAGAGCTTCTCGAAAAAAGTGTTTTATCAGCTTCTTAGGCAATCCTACAGTCCTGAATATGATACAGTTTCATTATTTTTCATCCCCTTGCTGTAAGCCGGATGGGGATACTGCGATAGAGTATTCCTTATGTGTGTATGCCCATAATAAACGTATTAAATGTCAAATATTTCCCATTCCCGAGTAAGCAAGTATCGTTACCGTGTTTTTGCGTTGGTGTGTTCTCATTTCGGCGACGTCACTGGCGAATCCAAAATCGGATATCTTGCTCACCATATCCTCGCTGACGAGGACGTTGCGGGCGGCAAGGTCTTGATGAAGACACTAGTGCAAATAAAACGAAAGGGACAAGCCTATTAAAGCCGACCTCAGAGCGCATAAATGTTTGTCCCATTGATCCAGAATGCATTAAATTGAATTATATTTAATCACGTGCATACACAATCGGTCGGATTCTTCCCATTCATTTGGGTTAAGGAGTAATCCTACACGATAACACTGCCCGACTCACAAGTGACATTCTCTTATCCAGTCAGTCAGTCATTAGAGATAGAAATTGAGTCCACTGCCCCAAACAAACTCGTCTGTGACCTGGTATTGGCATCGACTAGACTTCCGTGTGTTTCCGACCACAATCTAGTTCCAACTATACTATGGGCGGTCCCAATTATGTAGTAGGCGCCATTGCAATAGTCGGGGCATAATAGCTAGACTCACCCCTTGTGAAGCCAAGTAAGCCATGCCTTTGGCCACGCCCCTGGCCAGACTAAGCAGAGTCTTGGGTGAGAGGGATGCACACACAGCACCTCGCAGGTTGTCATACACCCGTTCGGATCGGCTATCAGTCAGAATCTCCTTCAGGTTTCCATTTGCCACGTGTTCCATGATGACATAGATCGGGTCTGTGCATACGATTGCCAAAGTATCAACAGTTAAACAGCAACACAATTAGGGATACGGGGACCATATTATCAACAAATTTTCAGTCTTTGAAGAATCGCCCAGTAATAAGCCAGTTCTATCTTTGCGGGCGCGCATTATTATTTCCTTGAGGGTTAGCAATTATTTGAACATAATGCCTCAAGAAAATGTGCCAACATAATTGAAAACAACTTTTGAACTTAATGACAAAAAAAATAGATAAATGCAGAATGGAAATTCGATTCTAGTACTCTCAGAGAATTTAATGTACATTTACCTGCTGTGTTTATAATTATCACCAAAATACTAATCTTGTAATCAATTAGTGCGCAAGCAGTGGGAAAAACGCATAGTGGCTTACTGATTGATGATTTTAAGACATTTGCTTTAATAAAAGGCTACTTTTTGGGTAAAAGGACATTACTAATAAATGTAGTTACAAACTTAAGACTAACAGTTGATAATCAACTTTCCATATTGTTACCTGCGTTGATGCAGTATCCAAGAAGCTTAACGATATTCTCGTGACTAGTGAGAGGTTTCATCGAATTCAACTCTCGAATCAGGTTCTCTTTCTCCTTTGGGTCGCTTTTATCTACATAAAATGTAAGCAAAAACATTCATCTGACGAAGGTAAAATTCAGAGCCACTACACTTCTCAATACTGGTAGGGTGAATACAGGTTCATAAGCTCTTTGTACGAACAGTACATGGCACTTTGTGAAAACTCACCTTACTTTCCTCACACACCATACAGATATACCTAACCCAAATAATGCCTCTAGACCTGTTTTCCAGAAAGCCTGTAGCGTCTTCGCGTCGAGCGTCTGTCACTGTTTGTGTAATAATTGTGTATTTATAAAGCGCACATATCCACCAGTCCTGTATTGGTAGTCAAGGTGTTACATCATTATATCGCTGCTGATTGGTCATTGAAACATTCCAAATACCCTCTCAACTCCCTGGGGAGTATACAGCGCGATGCTGCCATTTCGGCGCAAAACAGCTTAAGTCAATCACAACCATCTCTGCCCCCGCATGTGCTTGGTCTACTCCTGGTCGGGGAGAAGCAATGAAAGACAAAGTGCCTTACCCGCAGGCGCGCGCATTTTACCTGCAGGATCACCCGCAGAAATACCATCTTAGCTCCCTGAAAAGTATCCAGCTCCATGCTGCCATTTCGGCCCAAAACAGCTAACATCAATCACAACAACTATTTCTGCCCCCTTGTTTACTCCTGGGAGATAGGGACCAATGAGTGACAAAGTGCCTTGCTCTAGGGCATACGCACCATAACCCTAGGCTGTACTCGAACCCACAACCTGCAGAATTACCCGCAAACCTCGAACTCAGTGCTCCAGACCATGAGGTCACGGTACTACACAATCAAGGAGTCTTAACAAAGTATTTAGAGGCCTCTTACCTTTTACAGTTTTGACAGCCACGTGGGTGATAAGGCCTCGCTGCTCGATGCCCACGGCTCTTGCAAGTAGCACCTTCCCAAAAGTGCCCTGGGTGAGTTCTTGCAGGAAGGTCAGCTGATCTCGCGAGATTGCTGCGCGGCGATCCGGGGTGTCAGCATATCTAGACGAATCACTTTCGACTGCGCGAATGGTTTGCATAGGGATCCCTGCAAATTAAAATTTCATAAGAGTGACATTATCCAAAAACACTCCTTGATATATACCAGTTCAATAAACTAAACTGTGGCTGAAGTCCCTGTACATTTTTGTCTTGAAATTAAGGTTCCAATAATAACAAAATGCGCATCACAAGACACTTATTTAAAGCAACTGAGGAACGGGAAAGCGAAGTCCTCAAAAAGTATTCAAGATGGCCGTCATTTATCGTAAACACGAAGCTTTACGTAATTGTATATATGACGCTTTAATGCAAATCTAGACAATCTGGTCATACAGGATGAAACTTTACCAGATAAGATTACCTCACTAAATTATAACCTGCATACAGATATTCTCAAATCAATTCAATGACCCAAATTGACATATTTGTTTAATTTACATTATAATTTCCTTTATGACCTACCCATATCTTCGTAGCATTCAGTATCTGCAATGACCCGGACAGGCCTTCCGATCCCAGCTCCACTGCAATTAAGATGGGGATTTGGTACTTTCAAGGATGGGGGCAGGGTCAAGCCTTGCCCTAAAGAGTTTGAACTAAATCTCGTCTAAAGACGGCGACTGGTCCTTACAATCATGTTTTGGCAAGCAGCTTAGTACACCAGCTATAAGCTTGAAAGTGCAACCGTATATTCAAAACGTAGAGTGTCATTTTGATAACAGTTATTTTGAGGCCAATGTAGACGCTGTAAATACTTTTATTTTAGTACTAACTCTCAGTAATATGTAAGGTTAGTATAAACAAATAAAATATTTGTTTTCACTCATTGAATTTTAGAATTAACGTGACATTGCTCACTTGCTTCAGTAAATGTTATAATTCTGCCGTTTGAATCAAGTACAAAATGGCTTTGTTACAATCAGGCAAATACCGTTCTGCGTTCTTTTCTTTAAACCATATCAAGGCACATGCTTGATGAAATGTAGGATTCAGCAACACATTCAACAAGGCCTTAATCAAAGGGATTCTGTGTTTCTAACTAATGGTGTTCGTACCTTCCTGAAATACTTTGTTGTTCTGTTGAGATACCCACAGTTTCGTAGCATTCCGTATCTGCAAAAACCCGGACTGGCCCTCCGGTCCCAGCTCCACTGCAGTTAGCAATTAAGATTGGGATTTGGTACTTTCAAGGATGGGGCAGGGTCAAGCCTCGCCCTAAAGAGTCTGAACTAAAACTCGTCTAAAAACGGCGACTGCTCCTTACAATCATGTTTTGTCAAACAGCTTAGTACACCGAGTATAAGCTTGAAAGTGCAACCGTATATTCAAAATGAAGAGTGGCATTTTCATAACAGTTATTTTGAAGCCAATGTAGACGTTGTAAAAACTTTTATTTTAGTACTAACTCTCACTAATTTCTTAGGTTGGTATAAACAAATAAAATATTTGTTTTCACTCTTTGAATTTTAGGAGTAAGGTGACATTGCTCACTTGCTTCAGTAAATGTTATAATTGTACTGTTTGAAGCACGTACAAAATGGCTTTGTTACAATCAGGAAAATACCGTTCTGCGTTCTTTTCTTTAAACCATATCAAGGCACATGCTTGATGAAATGTTGGATTTAAAAACACATTCAACAAGGCCTTAATTAAAGGTATTCTGTCTTCCTAACTAATGGTGTTCTTACCTTTGTGAAATACTTTGTTGTTCTGTTGAGATACCCATATTTTCGTAGCATTCTGTATCTGCAAAAACCCGGACTGGCCCTCCGGTCCTAGCTCCACTGCAGTAAGCAATTAAGATGGGGATTTGGTTCTTTGAAGGATGGGAGCAGGCTCAATCCTCGCCCTAAAGAGTCTGAACTAAAACTCGTCTAAAGACGGCGACTGGTCCTTACAATCATGTTTTGGCAAGCAGCTTATAGCTTTAAAGTGCAACCATATATTCCAACGTAGAGTGTCAATTTGATGACTATTATTTGAGGTCAATGTAGACCCAGTTAATACTTATATGTTAGTACTAACTCTCAATAATATCTGTTTACAATCCAAGAATTTTAGAAGTAAGGTTACATTGCTCACTTCCTTCAGTAAATGTGATAATTGTACCGTTTGAATCAAGTACAAAATGGCATGTTACAATTGGGCAAATACCATGAAATGGCTTTATGAAATGCAGGATTTAGTAACACATTCAACAAGGCCTTAATTAAAGGAATTCTGTGTTTCTAACTAATTGTGTACTTACCTTTGTGAAACGCGCTGCTGTTCTGTTGAGAAAGTAGACAAGTCAATGTTGAATACGTTTAACGACGACACAATATAATACGATAGGCGGATCCTATGTTATGTACGCAACAGTTTTACCTAGTTTTTCCATTTTTTTTTACAAGTACTTGAAACTAATTTTCCACATGATTGTGATTGCAGGGTTGTCACAAATTTCGTAGGAAATATAAGACACGTATGGTGTCTTTGGTTTGATATTATCAGAAACAAAATTGTAAAGATCTTCGAAAGTCGGGTAATCTCTCATCAGAAAAGAGTCCTTTTTTATGGGCTGCAGAAAAAGTCTAGAGTTCAAGAAAATACTCCATGTGTGTTACATGATACCAACTACTCAGTGTTTTTTGTGCACAAGTCATTAAACAAATATCTATTGTCTCCAAAAAATGAGCATAGTTAAGGCCTTACCCTTGTTTTGGCTGGACCTCTTTCGTTTACGGTAGAAGCAGCAGGCCGCCTGTATCACGATGCTGATGAGCAAAAGTATTCCCAGAACACTGACGGCAGTTAAAAATGGCCAGCTTGTCAGTACGCCGACGACTGAGGGAGCAACGGGTGCTAATAAAACAAATCAACATATCAGAAGTTTAATTGTAATTCATATACTTTCCGTGTATCTTCTAATATACTTTCAGTGTATCTTCGACACATCTTGTTTTTGGCCTGTACGAAGATACACTGATCTTTCGGGTAAACATTTGGCTAAAAACCGGTGACATCGTTATGCATGCATAGCGAAGAGGTATATGAGTTTGGATAACATTTTGATGTATTTTATAGCGATCCTCAAAATCCAACTCTTATTACTTTGTTGTCATGTACTCAAAAGTTTAAGAAATATTTTGGTTGTTTCCCATTACGTGGAATCAACAAAAAGAGCCAGTGATTTGAAGGCTTATTACTGTTTCTACTGTGATTTGTTAAATTCTCAAAAACCAGATCGAGGAACAAAACGCCCTGTCTAAGTATATAGTAGATCATGAACTTTCCCCCTAAAACCCCGAAGTAAGAAACCGTAAAAGGCTCTTTTGGAAAGTATAGCCCAACAATACTTCGCCTTATCAGAGTAGCTATCGTCCAAATTCACTTCTTTGTGTCCCGTGCAAGCTTCTTGAACGGCTCATCCTGGCTCGGCTCGACCCAATCATCGACCCCAACTGCCTGATAAACGAGCTGGCTTCCGACATGGACGCTCCACGGTACATGAAATAGTTAAGCTGACCAACGGCATCTAGGACAGCCTTGAAACACGCAACAAGGCAGATGCACAACAGCTTGGTCTTCAACGCCTGCCCTCTTGTCAGCCCCTTCTCCGGTAATGCCGCAGCCCTCTGCAACTCCAGCTTCATTTTGTGTAGTTCGTTGGAGGCTGACCGGGAGCAGACTGTCCGTCCTGATCAATTTACTGTGACCCCCGACACAACAGACCCACCCGGCTCAGAACTTCCTCGAAAGGAATGGGTCACCCTGAACCGCTTGCGAACAAGAGTCGGCCGGTTCAACACCGGTTCACCGTTTCGTTGGGACCTACGCCCTTCAGCAGTCTGCGTTTGTGGAGCACCACAGCAGACAGCACAGCACATCATCAACGAATGCGCTTCACTTGGCCCCCAGCTGACACGGTGGACCTCGCCATTGTCAGCAAACAAACAATAACATGGCTCAGACACCTAGACGGAGTAGCATGACTTTCTGCTGCCTCGAACGAAAAAGAGCTAGGGAGATCAGGATAGTTATTGAAATAATGGGAATCGATCAGCTAGACGGCTAGAGTATGTAGACACCCCACATGACCATGTATATTAGGCACTAAACAAACGAGCACGTAACAAGACTTAACCATGCTTGAAACCCAGACATCTTATTGATAGCTAGATTTTGCAAATACTTACAACGGAAGATGACTTCGACCAGGCTGGAATAAACCACCGGAGGTACACCGTTGTCTCCGCGACACCTGTACGTCCCAGCCTGCTCCCTGCTGATGCTGCTTAGCGTCAGCGTGCTTGATCCGTCGCTGTAGACAGAGGGTAGGGAGCCAGGAGACCCGACCTTCTCCCACGTGATGAAGTCAACCGGCTTGGGATTGGCGTCCGCCTTACAGGACAGAATGACGTCATCTCCCTCCTCAACATGATTAGATGGAGTTACAGATGGCTCGGAAAATTCCGGCCAGTCTAAAACAAAAGAAAACAACACAAATGCCACTTATACCCAGTCAGTTTCCTCCGAGGATTTGTCATGATTTGAGGATTTGTCAACATTGACAAGTGTTGTTCCCCATGTGCCATTATGTATCATGGCAGTACTATCCATACTGTACGCCGTCGAGCAGGTGTAACCATTTACTCATTTGAGGCCTCTACCACTTTGGAGAAAACTTTGAGGGATAACTATTGCGTTGCTTCTGAAGAACATTATGGTCATGCAGTACCCATTTGCTATTCCTTGTCAGGAAGCCAATGGTGCAAGTCAAGACTCGGGGTTAACATTTTACGTGACGGTGAATAACTGAACTTTTTTTGGGGGGGGGGTTGTTCATGTGATACCTATTTGGCCTTGAAGGTTCTGATCTGTTAGAGTTTGTACACAATTGATTTCAATCAATTAGTCTTACATTGGACGTCGATCGGACCCAGCGATCCTGTCAGTTCTGAAGTCCAGGATCCTCTTCTGGCAGAGCATGTGATCATGTTCCCATTCTCTTCTCTGGTTGGCGTGAAGTTTAACGCGCTGCTGAACCTATGGCGGTTGCCCAATGTTAACATCGCAGTGGTTTGAGTGCCGGCAAGAGGTAGGCCGCCATTAGTCCAAACCAGCTCCCAGTCGTCAGGGTATCCATGGTTGGCTCGGCATATTAGTTGGACGGTCTCATTTGCAGTCATTGATCGGTTGCCTGTTACAGCTGGAGTGTCCGGAGGACCTGCAAATCATGACAAAGGGATACAAAACACACTACCAGAGGAACAATTATTCAAAAAGAAGTACAGTCCTTACCTCGACGTGTCAATTTGTATGTTGTAGTCTTTCCCTTTTTGCATCCCAAATCAATCAAGGGATGGGCACTCTATACCAAATAGTTTCCTAACCAAAAAAAATCAGTGGCACACTACACATTCCAAGACCGCCTAAGTCCATGTAGGAAACAGGCGTACTGCCTTACTGATCAATAGTCCTCGGGCAAGCCATATTACTATGAAATGAAAATGTCTTCGAGAAAGAAGTATAGTTCTGATGAAAAGAACACAACCAACCTCCTACCTGTAACATCCACTGTGACCATTGCAAAAGGTAAAGGGAGCTGCGACTCCGCCGTACCAGCCACACACTTCACCTTCTGTCCGTGATTGGTTCTGTTTGGGACGAACGTCCAGCTGCTCGTGGTGTCCACTAAACCACCACTTTCTCCAGAAGGAGGGTCAACGGTTCTTTGCAGAGCGTCATTCATGAACCATTGTAAGGTAGCGGCTGGCCTTGTCTGACGCACCGTGCACAACAAAGAGTGGTGCGCCCCCTCCATGACGCTTGCTCTTCCACTAGTCACGTTCCCACCGGAGTCATAGAGGGTTAAACTGGATTCCTTTGGAGGACCTGAAAAAGGAGATTTAAAAAGAAAATAAAAACACCGGGAAGTCCATCCCCAAACATATTCTTTGTTCTGAAAACAAAACAAGGAAGCCTTTAATTTAAGCTGGTGCAAGAGCACAGAAATGTCTACACCACTGAATCACGATGGCTATTCATTATGGCCGGCAGGGATGTTGCCAAGCCCATCTTAAGATCCTGCAAGTCCATCGCAAGGCCATCTAAAAGTCCTCCAGCCCCGGACGCAACTCACAAGCTATTTAAATGAGCAGTGACAGAGGCATGCATTTGGTATTGTCCATCCACTATTTCTTGTGACGAGACTTATGAATGACTTGTGGTTTACTTGTAACTGGACATGTAATGTATTTGTGATGGACTCGACTACATCCCTAGAAGCCAGCCTCAGCCCAGAGGTAATCCTATAAGAATAATTCTACCAGGCACATTCAAAACGGTCAGTGTGTGGGTAGGAAAGTTAGATGGTCAGATAGGTACGGAGGACCTCTGGAGCAGCAAATGAAAAGCAAGGAAGATTCTCACATAGGACGTCAACGGGACCCAGCGATCCTGTCAATGCTTGAGATCCTCTTCTGGCAGAGCATGTGATCATGTTCCCATTATCTTCTATGGTCGGCGTAAAGATTAATGTGCTGCTGAACCTGTAACGGCTGCCCGATGTTGACACGGCGGTGGTGTGAGTGCCGGTAAGAGGTAGACCCCCATTGGACCAAACCAGCTCCCAGTCGTCAGGATATCCATTGCTGGCTTGGCATGTTAGTTGAACAGCCTCATTTGCAGTCACCGATGGATTGCCTGTTATAACGGGAGTGTCCGGAGGACCTGCAAATTATGACAAAGTGATACCGATCACCAGATCGAGGCACAATCATCCGAGAAGAATTACAGTCCTTTCCTCGACATTTCGGTTTGTATGCTATAGTCTTTCCGTTTGTTCATCCCAGATCAGTACAAATGGATAAACACAGTATACCAAACCATTTTCCGACCCTCGGGAAAATCACCAGGGACATGCTTTACTTGTCAATTGCATAATAGCGTACCAAGACCACATTAGTCCACACAGGTAAACAGGTGTACTACCTTACACTTACAAAGTCCATTTTACTCTGAGCTTCCCTCAGCGATCGTGACAAAATGCCGACCAATTGGCAGAATGCCTATTCTGACCTACTTCAATTAACTGGAACATACAGAACCCCTACCTGCAACATCCACTGTGACCATTGCAAACACTAAAAGGAGCTGCGATTCCACTGTACTAGCCACACACTTCACCCTCTGCCCGTGATTGGCTCTGCTCGGGACGAACGTCCAGCTGCTCGTGGTGTCCACTAAACAAACGCTTCCTCCAGAAGAAGGGTCAACAGTTCTTTGCAAATCGTCATTCAGGAACCATTGTATGGTAGCGGCTGGCCTTGTCTGATGCACCGTGCACAAGAAAAAGTGGGTCGCCCCTTCCATCACACTTGTCCTCCCACCTTTGACGCTCCCACTGGTATCATTCAGAGATAAACTGGGTTCCATCGATGGAACTGAAATGGGGAAAGGGAATAGTTTATCGATTATATTTGATTGATTTATATTTATTGATTATAGTTGATGATTTACCCTACTAGTGTGTCACACTACTTTTCCCCCTTTTTAGAGATTTTTTGAGATTGCATCTTATTTTGCATATTTATCCTGGGGTTGTGGTTACTTACTTTTTTACTTGTCCATCTAATTATGCCGTTGTTAATACTCTAGTTGCAATTGAACTGTTTTTCTGCAGATTTTTTCCAAGTTAATTTAGTTTGCTCTACTTCCTTATCAATGTAATATTTTTTTGCGGGTGCTACTGTATTTAGTTTTTGTTATTTGTTCAGTATTCTGGGGGGTTACTTGTCTTTTGCGTAATTTCCTTTCTTGGTTCTTGGTCGGTTCCTCTCCTAAATACTCCAAATGGGAGTTTATACAGGAGGCCATAAACACCGGAGCAAAGCCCTTCTCTTAGCGATAAGTGTTTACTGGGTTCTTTTACGTGCATTTATGCAACGCACAGGACCTACGGCTTAACGTCCCATCCGAAGGACGAAGCTTAAGAGCACAAGTGTCCACCGGCGGGCTCGAACCCACGTCACTGTTGCCTCTGAAACACCAGAACGTGAGTCCTGTGTTCTTAACCGCCGGGCCATCTTTCTCCTGGGTTTGTTTATACTTGCCCCTTCTTGTTGCCTTTGTTTGTTGGTTAGTAATTTGTTTGTTTGTTTATAATTTGTTTGTTTTTCATGAAAACATTCTGGGTGCAAGATTTTCATATTGGATTTTTGGATTTGTATTGAATTATAGTACTTAGTTTTACTCTATAATAATATTCCTTTCTTGTGGTCTGACACTGTGACATCTTTGAGGACAGATTTTACAAACTTTTGTCTGGACCAGGACAATCTTTTGCATTTTAATAGATTTTTAATTATTTTCTGAAGATATAAAGTTAAATGCAACTGCAAAGGGTTTCCGTCGGACGAAAAAGTCTGAGTGGTCACAACTGATCTCCATTGGAAAGACTTTCTAATGGAGATCACCGGGTCAACTCATAAGAGCTGGAGAAGTATATATAATGAGTGCGCACATGGTTTGCGTACGTGCACTTGACTTTAATCCCAAATCCTTGTTCAAAACCCTTAGCGTTTGCGCATGAGAATTTGCAGCTGACCGACGTTGGCGCGCTACGATGTACTCTTATTGTCCTAAAAGGCCTTCTTTCATAGTCGTGCATTGGGTGCCGCTGAAAAGCAACGTATGCAAAGATGCCAAACGGCGAACTTGTTATATAATGCAGGTCCAATCTACTAAACCTTGTTCATGCAATATTATTTATGGTTACTAGGTATATTTAAGCCCTTCGAGAGGGCTTTAAGAGCAGGCTGGCTTTTTCTGACGGATTTCTTTTCAAATGAAAAATCCTAATCTTATCTCTCCCGAAAGAGCCTCATAGGCAAAACCATAGTTTAAAAACCAATCACTGTAAGTTATTGCCGCATGATAAACATGCAAAAGCGCGTGTCAGTGGATATGTGTTACCTTTAACGTGAACGCCCAGCACTGCGCACTAAGTCGCCGTGCTTGATGCTGGTCGCGGGTAATGTAAGAGTACTACTGGTCGTTATAACTCCCTGCTATTCCTGTGTGCTAGTGCTGTCAAATATTGTTCCTTAATAATTTAACTTACAGATTAACAATTTCCCTTGATGCAAGACTTTACTTGACAACGGAAAGAGTGTGAAGTATCCCACCGGAAAACGGAAATGTTCCGTTTGAGTCCCAGAACAACATTGTACGAGGATATACTAAATGGGAAAAATTGAACTAGGTCTAATTAAATAGAAACATATTTTGTTAAACTTCATGACAGTTTTTAAATGCACATAGAACCATTAATGTATACCTGCAGTTTCGGCTTAGCGGACACTGCATTTAAAGAACAAAGAGAAAACCTATGCAAAATATTTCCCTCGAAAGTGCATATTGCATATTGGTGTTTTTCTATTTTGAATCGCACCCTCTTATTGACATCCAAACGGCATTCGGAATACAATTTTCATACAGCTGGATAGTGTAAATGACGTCTAGGTCCAAGTGGATGCGCTACAAAATATAGTCCAATAAAAAAGGGTTTACTTAAAAACAAAAACAAAACATTTGATTTTATTATTGTCGTCCGAACAGTTCAAGCTGAGTAACATCACAGGGTATTTTGTGCTAGTCATTTTACTAAGTAGGTTTCTTCTGGGTAATTACCAAATGTGCCTGTAATGATTTCGCACACTGGCCCTGAACTTGACCGAAGCAACAGAGTAAATGCTCGAGCATCTACCCCAGGCACCTTTTAAAAGAGGTGAAGGAATTGTATTTACTACGAAGAAATATTGTTTGATTTTACCTGTTAAGCTCAAATCATCAATGGCAATGTCCGATGTGAAACTATTTCCACGCACTGCCTGCAATGCTATTCGAAAGCCCAAGGTCGTGTTTTGTAGACATATCTCCTCGAAAAGCCAGGTCGTTGGTCCCGTCTGCTGCCCACTCCGTGTGAATATAATCTCACCATCGTTGATGCCTTGGTTAACTGGAATCCGATACACATTAAGTGCACCTAACGGGTGTTAGAAAATGTAGGTTAAACTCGCGGTAACAAAGAATATGTTAAGACCCCGGTTTAGAAACTCGGTGTCACAGTAGGTGTTTCTGGCTTTTTTGCTTAAAAGCGAAAATCCTTTATTTTTGTTAAGATGCTTATTGGCTTGTTCCGCTTAGTTGCGGAAAAGCATTTGTTTTTCTTGTGATTGTATTTGTTTCCCTTTGTTTGTTTTTTTCTCTCAGCCAAGTCCCGTAGGTTTTGTGCACGTTTTTGGTACAAGACACTTTTGATCTAAAACAAAGTCATATTCTGATAAAACTTAACTCGGACAAAGACTCCATTGTGAACTTGAGTCACGGAAACTGGCGTCATGACGTCATGATGACGTCATAATGAGTCACGTGGCGTCACGTTAAAGGTGCGTATTTTATAGTCTTATATAGAGAGTCCGATGGGGTTAAAATCTTGGATGCAGGTAGACCGAGAGTCCCTCCGGTTCTTTTCAAAACCACACATACTCACAAAGGAGATCTATTCACATGGTGCTACCGCAAACCTATCTTTTCTTAGACCAGGATGTGTTGAAGGTAAAAACAAAAATGAGGTTACGTCATGATGACACCATCACTTGATATTCTTATGAATTATTGAATGTTTGAACCTTAAAGCCACATCTCATCAACAAAGCATACTAAAACTCAAAATTCTTTTTGTATTAGGTTTGTTAGGTCATTCATAACTACACCAAGTTAATAACTATACGAAGTTAAATGGAGTACTGTGGCCTCGTGGTTAAGGGCATTGGATTCGTGGTCTGCTGGTAAAGCTGTGGGTTGTGCGGTCAAGTCCTCACTGAGCTTATGGTGCGTGTGCCCTTGGGCAAGGTACTTTGTCGCACAATTGCTTCTCTCCACCCAGGAGTAAATGGGTACCTGCGAAGGTACGGGCCATATCCGCTGATATTGAGCTGCTGCTAAAGTGGTCTCGTGGCCTGATGAATAGGGGTAATAATTGTGAAGCGCTTTGACCTGCTTTATAAGCACCACATTATCATTATTCATTTATTCACAAAAATGACAAATGTGTGACGTCATGGTGAATAGATTGATACTTATGTATTAATATTATGCATAACTAAAGTGACGTCATGATGACGTCATCACCTAATTTATTTTTTAAGTAAAAAAA
Organism: Patiria miniata; assembly: GCF_015706575.1. NCBI lineage: Eukaryota > Metazoa > Echinodermata > Asteroidea > Valvatida > Asterinidae > Patiria > Patiria miniata. The sequence continues at coordinate 8,139,566 of NW_024037064.1, read as the reverse complement.
TTTACATTTTCTTCTAGCAGAATATGACAAAATGCAATTAGATTCTTTGCAAACCAGACACGGACAAAGATCGCAAGATTAAGTTGGTCCTAGACAATTGACGATGACGTCATCAAGGCTCATGTGATGTATACATTCTATAGACGTATACACTATAGATAAAACATCTTATAGATTTATATTTTTATTTTATATCTAAAGAACTGTAAGTATTTGTTGGGTTGGAAGTTGATGGGAACATATAGACAGGGACGTGTTTCAAACACAATTGGGGTGGCGTCTTTATAACGTCATTATGGGCCATGAGACGTCATCGTTAAAGTGCATGTTTAAAAGTCCTATATCTGAAGAGCTTAGTCGTGGAACTGTGTTCTTGCTTATAATTTACCTGACTGTATATGGACAAAACATAACATAAACTCATAAAAAAATACTGCGGAAAAGCCCTATGCTCTGCTCATCAAACGTACATAATTCTACTTAATTCTTTGATTTGTTTTACTGAAAATATTGTTCGTTTGGTATTTATTTTTTCTCTGAGAAAGTACGGGAACACTTAATTCAATTCAAGCTTTACTTAAACAAATGGACTAAAAAAGTATAGGCAAGTCAAAGAAAGGGTCCCTTTGTGAACCGCACGTTTAATTAGATACTTGTTTGTTAGAAATGTCTTTGCATATATGGCCAACAATAAAAAAAAGAAAGAAAAAAAAAACAATCCACGATATCCTGAATGCTTTCAAGTGGATATTCGAAAATTTGCTTATAAGAGGGTTTATCTTTCAAAGCTTTAATTTCCATATACATGTATCAGTCTGCGAATTATTGGACTTGCCCATAGACAACACACAATTGTAAACCGATTTGTTTTTGAGTGGCTAAACTATGCAATGTAAAACGACATCGCGAAACACAACATACCCATTCCATCTCCGTACATGTTGTACCAAAACCCAAAGCACAAAGTCGGCATGCATGATGAATGTACAGCGTTGATTGAAACAACTGGACTGAGGAGCACTGCCGTATTACCCTCACTTCCTACTGAAGCCTCGAAGTAGTAGTAATATCCACTTGTGTCTGTCGGTCAAACATCAACGACATGTAATTAGTATCCAGCTAGTGGTTTCTCAGTTACACAGTGTGATAACCATTACATTTTTGTGTGACATTTAACAAAACCAAAATAATAATAATAATAATAACGAACTCACCTCCTCTCGTTTTATCGATCGAAGGGCCAGTATTGGACGACGGAGTTCCTCCTGAATCACGTGCCCAACTCGAATCGTCATCGGTTGATTGCGTCCACCCGCACCTACCATTTTCAAACGTGCAGTTAAAATCCAAACTCGCTGCAAGAAATTACATGATAAACATGTGATCCGATGATAAATATAAAAACGATGAATTATAAAGACCACAATAGTGATCAGACGTGCCTAGACTTTTTAAAATAGTTTTTACATTTCAGTTTGTACATTTGATTTAACAGCCGACTGAGTTTCAGAAAAGCAATACAAATAAGAGAAAAGACTGCGATATAAAGTGCATGAGCGTCACCAGGAATTTCTCGGGGGAGGGAGGGAGAGGGCGCAAACCATTGTTACACATCTCCCCTTCAACTCATCCACCACGCCCATGTTGTTATTATGGACCATTATGGTGTTCGTACGGAATACGTATGCGGCTCGGGGAAACCAGGCTCTCAAATCACCATTTTGCATGGTAATTTCATCTGGCACATCATGGGCAATGTGCATTTTACATTAAAGTGTATAAATGTATATACGTGGGTTTCGTGGAATAAAAACACAAAATGGTGATAATAAAGCTATTTTTTACCGAGCCGCAAACGTACTGGACGTGTACCATTTCTAATGTCCTCTATTACTTCACTCCTATTGCCTTCTGTTGTTCATGTTTTATTCTTTTTCCCGGTGGAGGGGTGTTTGCTTCCCTTCCCCCTCCCCTCACTAGCTCCCGCTCCCCACCGACAGCCACATACAAGTGTCGTTACCTTTGATCTCATCAATAATGGAACTATGAACAATACAGTCGAAAATTAACGGTAGGTTGCCCATTAAGTAGTGTGATGTACATGTTTTCAATTACCGAAAGATGACACGCTGGTAGCCAGTAGGCGGAAACCTCCATATGTAACACTTCCATCAGTTGTGAATCTCAGCCACATTGCAGGTCCATGGGAGAGTGCATCCGGACCAATACTCCCCCTGGACTCGAATAGCACGGTTGTAAGGTCCGTGCTATCCATGCCGTCACCACCCTTTAGTCTGTCGCAACAGCTCTCCGTGCGGAAACTTGAGGTGATGATCTGAATCTGCCAACACGCTATGGTCTGAATCACCCACGTGACGTCCAAGCCATTAGCATAGTTGCCAGGATACGACGGGGATGTTATTTGTGCCGTCTCGTACGGGCTTAAGTGAATAGTGCTCGATGTTGCCTCCGTATCTGAAATTGTGGGATATGACGCTTTTCATTTATGCCTTTCATTTATCAATGCATTTTGAAAACAATGTTCTACATAATAGGAAGACCAGTGGCGACACTCCGGGGGGGGGGGGGGGGGGGGGGCCGCACGGGGGGGGGGGGGCATCCCCCAAACTTAGCGAATGTCCGATGCCCTCGGGTACAACCGTTTAAAATCTTGAATTGAACAAAAATGCGTTTTGTAACGTTTTCTTTTCGATGTAATAATGTTTGAAATACTCAGTTTCCGGCTTGTCCGTTTCAAACTAATATCAATTGATGTTAGTTTGAAACTGACAAGCCATCAATTTATGTTAGAAACTGAGAATTTTAAACATTATTCCATCGAAAAGAAAACGTTACAAAACGCATTTTTGTTCAATTTACAAAACGCAAATTTACCCCTTGCAGCCTCCCTTCCACTGATATATCTTCTTGAAGACTTGGAAAGTTGCTTTATTAGAATGCGTTGTTCATATGTTTTTTTTTTTAAAGTTATTAAATGTATTTTTTGGGAATCTTGGTCGAAACTAAAGCAGGCGCTGTTCTCTCAGATGTTGCAACATCTTGACTAGCTTATATCTTCTATCAGATGCTTGCCACGTCGTGATTGTCGGGTCGGCTAGAATTGGATATATGCTTTTGATTAAAACCGGAAAAAAAAACATGGTCTTTAACTCTAAATATATTTTGAATTACCTCCAGAAGCATTTTATCGACATGCATCTTTCCATTCCCTTCACCGTGTTTAAGAAATTTTAGAAGTTCATTGGATATTTTTCGGGAGAAGTGTTCTGTTTGGAGTAAATTATGACGTGTTGACTCGTGGTTGGAGTTTGTCTCCAAGCAAAATCACTGTTGGCTTAATATCGACGACAGGGTAGTTTTCAAAGCAGTAATGAAAAAGATTTCAGTGAAAATTGCAAAGTGGTAATAAAATAGAAAAAAAGTGTTGCATATAAAGTATAAGTAAACTTGTTTGACTCGTGACTCGAGTCCGACTCGAGTCTTATTTTCCATGACTCGGATTCGAGTCCAACCCAAGTCCTATTTTCCATGAGTCCTCGGACTCAGGAGAAGTATACTCGGACTCGATTTTGGTGACTAGAATACAAGTCTGATATATAGGCAGCGATAGCCAGTCATTACAAGGGTGAAATGTCAATTTCATCACAAGTAACAAGACAAACAGCAGAGGAATGTCTGTTTCACATTTGAACAGTTCAAACTGTCAGCTTAATAATTATAGATGCTAACATGAGATTCAACCAAAATGTGATTAAATTGATTGTTATTTTCTATCGAGTGACCCGTGCATTACATGGAAGAATGTAAGGCCCACACAAAGTAAAAACGGGGCACGGGTTGGTTTTTTTTTAAGTGAGTGACCGCCTTCTGAAAATGATGCCCGTTTTAGTGCCCCTCTACTGAAATTTTAGAAACCAGATTAGGCTGCCGACAGAGATCGACAGATTGTTCAAATCCAGCTACGCTTTTCCCTCAGAATTCCGCGATTCAAAGGGCATTACCTAAAAAAGTCCAATTATATTAAAAACGCAACATCAAATTTACCGTGTTTAATTTGATAGGTTTTGTGATTTTCACTTTTTAAACTTATAGCAAGTGTATAGGAAATTAATTACAGGTTTTTGTAGATAGAAAGTATCGTAGAAAACAAACTCACTCTTTTAAGCTCAGGAAACTTTTGTGGATAGTAATCGGCAATGATAACCCAAAACACAACAAAAAATGGTCCTACCTCGTAAAGAAAAAGCCAGCCATACCACAGTGATCATGAAGTTAAGAGATGCCATCGTCCAATGTTTTTTTTTTATTGCAGTGGCCCAGAGACGTTAAGACTAAAAACTTGGGGAACCGCCGACAAAGGGCTAGATAGCTCAGCTGTTGGAGTACTGGAAGAGCAATCGGGTGGCAGGTTCAATCCCCTCTCCATCTGCCAATGCTTTTTCAAATTGAAAAAAAAAATAGTATAATGAACCAGTTCGGTTTCCCTTTAAGGTTTATTTTGATAAAACATATAGACAATTTTAACAAATTAAAAGTGTGAAAACAGGAAATAAATCAAATCCACAGTTAGTTGAAAATATCATTGACTTTGGAAATAATAAAAATGTACGGAAGATCGTACATGAATGTTGAAAGGCTTTTTAATGTATTTAAAACATGTTAAAAATCGAGGTTGGTTGTTCATATCACACTTTACATTAGAATCCAAAAATGGATATTAAAATATACTAGCTTGATGTACAGAAGGAAGTTCACCCGACTCTCCTCGACACAACTTCTTCCTCCTCCACACAACTTTCCTACACACGAAACATTTTGAATACTATATAATACTGTATAACCGGGCGGTATTTCTAACTTAATCATGCACTTTCATCCTTACTGATCGATCAGACGTGAACCTGCAAGTTTATCCATTTTATTTTTTAACAGGAGCAACATCTACATAAAAAAGTACAATTATTGATATATAAAAAGTAATAGCTGTGAAAATAGACGTCATGTACTGTACATGTAAAGGGGACATTTAAACCTCATGTTGGAAGTGCACGACATCATATTATGATAAACCTATATGTTGTAACAGTGTTGCATCTACGACGGGATTTTTTTTCCCCGGCTGCACAAATAACAAAATCCATGCAGAAAAAAAAAAAAAATGCCTCAATATCCCCCTCCGGTCCGCTGCGGCATCTAACTCCTTTCTTTAATCCAAACAATTATATGAAAACCTGTTTTTTTCCTCATCTGCACAATTTAAATGGTTTATCATTGAAATTACATTCACACCATTGATCGACACACTGCTCGGTGTTTAGTGCAAGAAATGTGAGCCTACTTTTCTGTCAAAGAAATACATATTGTCAAACTTTTGTCTCCTTCACACACCCGCACTAATAATGCATTCACTTCCAGATAAACCAATTGTAATGATCTGTATTGCAACTGCAACTTACCGACTGAAAGATGTTGTCCTCACTCAACGAAGAGCTCATACAAGTTCCACACATACACAACAAAATGGCGGAAATGTTAATATTTCGAAACACACAGTGTGGAAAAACCACTGCGTCACGGCCAATGACAAAAGAGCATGGAAGTAAGTAATTCAAGTGTGACGATTTTATTTCGCTCGTACCCTCCGTCACACAGGGCACGCGCTGGGAAGTGCCTACATATTTGATAGAAATTGTTTGAAAAAAAAACATGGGTCAAATGTTCCGCCTGCGCATGACACAGAATGTACGTGCATTGGTTGAGGCAGTAGCTCCCACAATGCTTTGCGCGCATGTGCTTTCCTCAAAACATTTTGTGAAAGAGTTTATCCCTTCCCAGCGCCCTGTTTTGGCGGTATGACGAGCTTTTAGAATCCTCGCGCAGCCCGCTTATATACCGGTAGGCATTGTACACGGGGTTGCTCAGATAGCAAAGTGTTTTCTAACCGTAGCCACCCAAAGATGCAAAACACTCAAACCAATATATTTTAGGGTGTTCTTTATTAAATTGGAGATTGGTTGAGACAAATTTCATTTGCGAAATTCACATGTTGCATTAATTGTCATTCATTACTCCCTCTTCCTTCTCCACCACCAAACTTCATACTCCTCCTCAACAGAGCTCTCTTCTCAAATGACAAATTCGTCATCCTTCTTCTTTCCCTCCTCTCCTCCACAACAAACCTCCATCCTCCTAAACATAACTCCCTTTTCCTCCACACAAAATAAGGCAAGATTAACGACACAACCACTGCTTACTTTACGACCCTTTTGTCATAATTTTGTTAAAAATGGCACTTTTTTTCATTAAAAAAAATGATTTTCCTCTGTAACACTAAGGGTGCTCTGACATATCTATTCAGGAAACAGTCTTTGCAGTGGCTTTCTGTTCGAATAATTCGTGAGGAAAAGTTTGCTTCTAGGTTTTTTTACCAATATGTTGTCCGAGACTATTTGCTGCAATCTACAATGCTTCCGGGCTTAATTAACTTTCTAGAAAATAGAGAAAATCTCTTAAGAAGACTGCATTAGGGGTCACGCTTTTTCCAACCTAATTATGCACAGTAATCCTTCCAGATCAATCAGAAGTAAACCCGCTAGTTTATCCTTTTATTGGTTTAATAGGAACAACCTCCACATTATAAAGTATAATGTTTATAGGAGAAATGATGGCTGTCAAAATGGAGTTCATGTCCAGGGAACGTAAACCCTTATGTTTGAGGTTCATGTCATGCTACGGTATCTTGTAAACTTGTACGGTATCGTATATATGTTATAACATAGTAGTACAAACAGGAAAATCCGTGCACAGAATAAAAGCAAATGCCAGCAAATACCCCCCGCCCCGGCTCCGGCATCTACCTCGACCATTTTATCCAAATCCGAATTCACCCCATATATAATATAATGTGAAAACGTGTTTTTCGTTATCTATACAATTTAACTATTTATTTATTTTAACTTAACGCCATTGATCAACACAAGCTCAGTTTGTGAGTGAAGGAGATTAGGTTATACCTTACGAACTTTTCTATGAAATATTTTGTTAGCATTGAGTATTGCTAAATTTTTGACAAGGTAAGGCCAAAAAAAAAATTATATTCGGTCTCTGGTCAGACCAAGGTCACGAAATTGACGCGGCCACGCGGCTTTTTTTTTTTTTTTGCTTTTTTTTTTTTTTCTTCAAGTTTGGATTGTACAGACAAGGTGGGGTACTATTTTGCTTTTTTGGTGTCCTCATGTACATTGGTGTCCTCCATAATTTGCCTTGATGCTTTTGATCATTTGCCTTGGTGCAATTTCCCATTCCTTGGTGTTCTTTGGTAAAAAAAATTGAGGAGGTGCGGAAATAGAGGGCGCTGTTGGAGCTACCGCGGAACATTTTGGAAAAAAAAAGATCGACGCGCATGCTTAAAATCGACGCGCGCGCTGACCAGAGACCGACTTATTTTTTTTTTGGCCTAAGGAAGCCTATTTCATATCAACAACAGCAACTTTTGACATGTGTCCCAAAAGAGCCTTGCGTATAATGAACTGTCGACTTCTATGAACACGCAGATCCCCTTTTCATAAAAACATAAACTTAATTATATGTATTACGTTCAGCTTGAGTCTTTAATGTATCAATCTTCTCGCAATACTTTTCTGTTTTCCATTAGTAGTGTATTTAGCCCGAAAAGTGAAATTCATTCTCATTGGACTCGCCAAGCTTCTGTTTTTTCTATATTCCATTTAGTCGTACCTCTCTTGCTCAAAAAATGTTAAATACAAGGGACCTGAGCTGTGGAATTCGTTCTCTTAACAACTTCAAGCTTTTACTAATCTTTCCGCTTTTAAACGCCTATTTAAATTAATCTTAATTCAAACCTATTATTGATTCATGCCAGTACTTACATGTAGAATACCCTTATCGTATTGCTCCTTGCTATTTGAGTAGTGTAAATGATCTGTATTGTTTGTTTGTCTGTGTTTGTGTCTGAATGTGTATTGTGTTTAGGTATGTTTCTTGCTCATTGAGCCCTTCCTCGTGTAGTCAGGTGGCATATGGTCGGAATCGTGACCGACTGGTCCAAAGCACCAAACTTGGCAGAAAGATTCGTATAGCCCTAGAGAAGATATTTAGAAGGGGTGACACCTGAAATTCTTTTGGGAAGGGTGCCTAATTTGCATAAATCGTTAATCCCTGCCGTGTAATATATTTATTCCCATATTTGGGTAAAATTTTATTTTTTTATTCTTTTGAAAAGTGTATTTTGGTGATTCTACTTGCATATTCTTACTGCAATAACATTTTGTAAAACATATAAGTGACTGAATAATTAGGAGGACATAGAAAAGAACCAAAATTGCTACTATTTTACCCTAAAGTTACGCGCATTTACCTTTCCCTCAGATATCATCAACTAGTCTCGCCAAACGTGGGTATTGATGAGCTTCAAATTAACAAAGTTACTTACTGGCATAGTTACCCTAACAAAAATAAGTGGGAAATCAAGTGAAAATAGATAACATCTTGATGTTTAGCCCAAAAGACCAAAAAAGGGGAGAAAATGTGGTGTCCGTAAATTGGGCTAGTACGGGAAGGGTAACGTGGGGACTTAAACAAGTTCAACAAAATCCCCCTAAATACGAGATTATTGTTGTTTAAAATAATTTTGTCTACGCCAAAACGTTTTCTCAACAATAATTAGGGGAATTTTCTTGAACTTGTTCCAGTGTTCCATGTTAGGCAATCCTTCACCTACTTGTTAGCCTAATTTATGGACACCTCGTTTTTCCCAGTTTTTGTTTTCTGGGCTTAATATCACAATGTTATCATTGTTCACATGATTTTGCATAAGGTTTTAATAGGGTAGCTGTACCAGTAAGCTACTTGGTGAATTTGAAGTTCTTCAATGCTAATGTTTGGCAAGACTAATTGATGATATCTGGAGACAAGGTAAATGCGCGCAATTTTAGGGCATAATAGTAGCCATTTTGGATCGTTACTATGTCCTCATTATTATTCAGTCACTTATATGCTTTGGAAAATGTTATTTAAGTAAAGATATGTAAGTAAAATCCCCAAAATACACTTTTCAAAAAAATAAAAAAAATAGAAATATACCCAAATATGGGAATAAATATATAACACGACAGGGATTAACGATTTATGCAAATTAGGCACCCCTCCCAAAAGAATTTCAGGTGTCACCCCTTCTAAATATCTTCTCTAGGTCTATAAGAATATATCTGCCAAGTTTGGTGCTTTGGACCAGTCGGTCACGATCTTGACGAAAATTAGATCTAAGCCACCTGACTAGTGTGACTGACCATTCAATTTTGTTCATTATAAGTTACTTTCTTTTTCTTGGACTGGGCTCAATGAGCATGCCTGTCTAGGGCCATGCTTAAAAAGCAGTCCTGCTTCTTAATAGGCCCCTCTGCAGTGTCTTTAAATTATCACTGTTGTTGTATTATAGCTAATTATTCTTTTCTGTTATGTCATCATTTTATGATATCTATTAATTTGGAGAAAAAAAAATTGAATTCGTAATTTTTGTCAAATTTTGTCTACTTCTCACACCCGCAATAAGTCACTTTCAGAGAAACCGAATGTATTGATTTTTCGAATGGCATCTGTTAACTTACCGACCGAGAGATGCTGTCCTCACTCATCGAAAAGCTCAGACAAGTTCCACACATACGCAACAAAATGGCGCTTCCTAGAGGCGGAAATGCTATATTTCGAACACACATCAGAGAAAACCGTTGCATCACGGCCAACGACAAATGGGCCTAAAAGTAAGTAGGTCAAGCGTATCGATGTACCCACCGGCATTCAACAGGGCGCGCGGTGGGCCTGGGAAGAGCTAATTTCTTCTGCAAGTATGACCTATTTTCTTTGAGCTCTCATTAGATAGAATTTGTTTAAAACAATAACACGGGTCAAGTCTTCGTCCTGCGCATGAATCATGCGCACAAATGTATATGCATTGGTTGAGGCAGTTAGCTGCCATCTTCGAGGGCATTGTCTTTGTTATTGCTTGAATATGCGTGAGGGAAACATTTTGTGAATTCATTATTTCTGAAGTAAAAAAAACCCCAGAAATTGCCCTAAAACCGCTATGCATAAGGTATGTTGTAACCACAGTTGTGCCGAGATGCCACTTTTCTAAGATTGTTGCCTTACCCAGGGTATAAGTTCTCTGTTGAAGAATGAAAACAGTGAGCGGTCCTCTGCACAGTTTATAGGAATAGTATTATTTTAATGAACTGAATTGACCTGTCTTTCACCAAACAGCGTTGTCCTTGACATCGACAGAGGTGAAAACCCTTTAGCGGCCCATAAGAGCCACGAGGATTAAATTTTGAGTCAACTGATTGTCCACACAATATTAAACACAGCTACACGAAGAAGACTATTTTGTCTGTTTGGCCCACCATACTAACCTGTTGATTGTTATGCTAATTAAGCGCGCGCGAGCCAGCTGTCAAAAGTTCACACATAACTTTCATTGTTGTGTGGGATACGGACATGCACACATGTGTTGTGATGTGATGGGCGCCATTTTTCGCGGCGCGTGCATCAATAAGGTTGAAGTTTGAAGTGCAAATATGATTGGAACCTTGAAGTGACTTGGGTTCTGCATATCGAAGGACATTCTAGGAATCAAGGGACACATTTAAGAACGTTATTTTGAAGAGTATCCGCCTTTTGCTATGTGAATACGCGGGTGGTTGTTCGACGGGACTAGCGCAGCGGTATCTGCTGGACTGCAAGTACTCAACGGTGAGTTTTACGATTTGCAAGATTACGTTTTGCTGTGCTTCGGGACCCCTTTATTTATGTAGTTGTTACACTTCTCTAACTTATAGTAAACTCCTGGCAATTCCATACCTGATAGTTTTGTTATTTCTTTACAGTATTTTTGGTGGAAAACATAGGTTTTCGTACTTAGCTTTCCTGATGGCGCTCTGCGAAATAATGCCTCGTTGTGCATCCATTCATTTTGCAGCCCACGATTGAGTTAGTCATCTTTTTTTTGGGGGGGGGGTGGGGTCATTGTCTTTCTGCTCAATTACCATGTAATATAACAAACACACTGACAATTTCCTATGAGATTACCATTTGTTTTTGACATTGCCAGTGAGTCAAATAATTCAAAATCGCATAGGAAAGAGTAGCCCCATGAATGTTGCCCAAGTACTGGACTTCGGTCCTTTGCTTAATGTGAGGAAAAGTTGATTAGCAGGAAATTAAAATCTGCAATGTACTGCTTTTTCGCTTGACATTTTTACCAGGTTGCTGACCATGAAAAAAAATATATATCAGTACATAACCTTGGAGCCAGAGAAAAATCTTCTTCGACAATTTCGCTGTAAATTGTGCTTGAAAATTACTGGCTAACTAAACACCTACAAAAACAACATTACATTTATCATGGCTATTATTAAAGAAGGGAAAAAAATCGCCCACAGTGAAAATCAGCGGAAAAAAATGTCCAATCTCTTTTTCTCCAAATCAACTTTTCCCCCACATTTAGCATGGATTGCTGTGTGGCTCACAATGCGGAGAAAGTCGAATATTTGAGCCACGTTCATGGGGCTTAGCGAAGGGGTCCTAAAGTGGACATCATGCTCAAGTTTTCTGTACTTTTTGCGGGCCCCAGAGAGCCAGGCTTCAGCCCCCTATCTGACTAACTGGCTCACTGTCAATTGTAAACTAAACTTGCTTAAGCCTCCCTTGGCATCGAAAGTGTTGCACTGCCGAGACACCCTAAGATTAAATTATTCTGTACTAGCTCTACTAGACCCAGCAGTCTAGTCTTTGCAGAGTATTGAGGGAACGTCACAACGCCAGTTATTGCATCTTTGCGGCAATTGAAAATAACCCGTTTTTATAATTACTACATTTTTATGAAATATTATGATAGGGCGGGTGTTATTTTGTTCCAGTCTTATGGTCTTGGCGTGCTCACTGTATTTGAGATACATCTGAATTTCTTTGTTTTGGCTTGCATGGGTGTTACTGTAATTATGGCACGTTAATCAACATAACATTTTGACATGTTTTACATGTCATTGTGAAATTTCAATATGCATGTTATCGTGTCATATTAATTAACATGTTATTGTTCCATGTTGAACCGCTTTTAAAGCTACAAATATACTACATGTACCGAGTAGTAACCTGTAGTATGCCTCTCTTTCCTTACACGTGTGCATAAACACATGTAGTATTCTGTAGTATTTGACCCTTAACCTCCCAAGAGCCCTTTGAGGGTTAGAGTTAACATGTAATTATGCATGTTAATTAACATGTAATTATGCATGTTATCTAATACGTAATTATGCCATGTCAATTAACATGTTATTATGCAATGTCAATTAACATATGATTAAGCCATGCTGATAAACATGTAAATGTGCCGTGTATTTATGTTAATTAACATAATAATGATTTGTCACTTAATTTGTTCAGACCGCAATGAAATTGTAAACTCTGTGCATCGCTTTAGAAATAAGTTTCTGAATAATCCAGGTGTTATTTGAAAGGACCTTAAAAACAGACCCCGAACCATGGAGGTTGCATAAGAAACAAGGTTGAAAATAATCCAATCGAGAGGCGAAAACATTTTTTTTTTTTTAAAGATTATAAACTTGTAGAACCGCCAACAAAGGGCTGGATAGCTCAGTCAGTTATAACACTACTAAAACGGCAATCGGGTCGCAGGTTTAAACCCCTCTCCATCATTCAAATTTGTTTTATCGAATCGACAAAAATTATAATGCACCAGGTCGGTTTCCCTAAGGGGTTATATGTGTAAAAAAAAAAAAAAAAAAAAGACGAATACACACAAAATTAAATGTGGAAAACAAATGAAGACAAAAACACACTTATTTGAATATATAACATGGACTTTGGAACTGAAAAACATGTATTTCGGTCAGGGATAGACTTCAAAAGGCTTCTTATAATGCATTGTATTTAACAAATAAAAATTGAGAACTGAGGTTGGTTGTTCAGGTTACACTTTATATCAAAACTCAAACAAGGATATTGAAATATATTTTAGCTTTGACAATGAGTGTCGAACCCGGGCCACGATACAAAATGTGCCTCGTGAAATATCCCACCCAACTGACACATTATTTATCGATGTTCAGGTCCCGTATTGTCAAAATAAACACCAAATCTGTAATCTGTAGGGCTTATTTTATATTTTGTAAACAGGACAAGCTTTTAAGATGACAGAGGATTATTGATATGTGTCTTTAGCTTTAAATATTTCTTGATTCGTTTTGGCCTGAGACATGCTTTCTATCCAGTGGTTTTTTTTTTATTTTGTGTGCAGCTCTGAATACTTGCAGTTTAAGCCACTGATGTATCTCTTTGTGTTCTTAGACAATGCAGTCACGTACCGGTAAACACTAAGTCCATCCGTTGGTGGTCAACAAATGTGGGGTGAACACGTGATATCTTTTTTGTTCGCACAGCCGGTATTGTAGAGTGTCTAAGTCATCTCCATCTTTTTGTGCCATATGCAGAGACTGTAATAACTATGTATCGATATGTAGGTCAGTTTAAAGAAATGAAGCTATCCATAGTCAGGGTTTCATTCTTTGAAGCATACAACAGTTCATCTGTGATGTTAAAATACATGCATTACATCTTCTTTGTTGAACTTATCTTCGCCTGTCTTTCGTAATGTGATTAACCTCGTTTCAGGGCCCTAGCCATTCTAACACTTTACAGTAGGTGCACAAATAAGAATCTAAAATAAAAACAAAAGAGTTCAGACGAATGTGCGGCAAAAGCTACTACATTTAATTTTCGATACTAGCAAGCAACATTTCAAAAACAAAATCTGATTAAATACCATTCTGCAATACCATTCTGCAATACGATTGACAAGCAGGAGTGTTTTGATATACCCTATCATGATCCAAACAGTTTTATGCCAGTAATCAATAGAGTCTGTTGTTACCAAAACAAATTCATAGAGAATTTACCAACTTAGTTAAATGAGAACGCAAATAAAAGTAACACCAAATGAGTATCATGTTGTTTCTGGAATTACAGTATATACATAGAGATCAATAATCCGGGCAGGTAGCGAAATGATGTACAATTGCATATGTAGTAAGATTAATAAGTATGTAAAATTGTTGATGATTTTATACTCCTCAACATAAATTTGATGTTGCTTCTTAGAATCGAAGCCATTAAAAAAATACATGGGAGTAAATTAATCCAAGTACTGATTGTTGTTAGAAAAGTGCAATTAAATATAGTAATAGACTATTTTCTACGCAAACACCTACTTATTAGTGGAAGAATATGCCACATAAATATCCAGCTGTGATATTTCCATTGCATGGTATTTCAATAGTATTGCGTTCAGATTGGAAGTATAAAACAGTGTGACGTTACATCAAATTCTTCAATTTTTTTTTATGGACTTCAGTTAAACATTACATGTTGATAAAAGTATAACGATTTCTGTATGGTTTAAAATAGACTACAAACTGAAAACATCTAGGGGAGGCGGGGGTTTTCAACAATTTTTTGAAAAAAAGGCTATAACACAAGAAAAAATTTAATTCAAGAAGCAATAACTATACGTGTTTATGTGTATATATGCACGTTACAAATACAGCCTATTGGGCTTGTTGATGGTCACTTATATAATCCACCTTGAACACAAGCATCTCAGGTGTTCCAACTTACCCCACTTACAGGTAAGAGGGAACATGGTATGGGGTTGGTTGAAACATAGTATATGTGTCAAATTAGTTTTTGCCCTTCACCGACGTTTAAACACTGTATACTTCGTGTGTTACTTCCCGAGTGAAAGTTGGAAAAATCACTAAGGTGGGACTCGAACCCACGACCTCCTGCTTTCTAGTGCAGATGTCTTACCACTCGACCACCGAGCTAAACATAATTTGATTTATATCACCCCGACGCACAAAAAAACAATTCCATCTTATTATAGTATATGTGGTTTTAAAAAATTCCAATGTGAACATAAAAACTGTGTTATCATTTGGGTTAGCCCTAATGAAGTTTAAAAGCGCAGAAAGTTGTATACTCGGAATGTACAAATAAATTTCACAACCTAAATGTAGGGAGCATTCAAAAATACTTGGGGCTAAGAAATGTGTAGCCATGGTCAAGATGTTGCATCATTTGTTTAAGTGCCTCCTACACTCACAGAGTGTATTTGCACTTTCTTTTGACTGAAAATCAATCAACATGAAGTTGGGTGTATTAGTTTATGACAACATGACCAGTCAAAAATACTCAAAAACTTGTCACATTATTCTGTGTACATCAGTAAGATAATACACAATTTCTAAATGATGAAATTGTTACTCGGACAGTCAAAAAAGAAGACTCCCTTCCCATTTTAACACCATTTTGGCAGCAGTCCTGTAGGTAACGTGGTTAATTGATATTACCCCTGGATGGTACTCTTTCATGAAATTGATCATATGCCATGGGAGAAAATCTCAATGTTTTAACTTACTCCGCGTTTCAACTTACCCCCATCTCCCCTACGTAGCATCATTTTTATTTTGCAAAACAAGCATTTAAGCTTTATGGCAGCAGTTACTATATTAAGTTTTAACATTGTAAAATGCAGATCTAGAAGCTTAATAAAGGTACTTGTGTAATAACGCTGCAAATGATCAAAAGTGCAAGGCACCTCGCGAAGGGATTTTAAAGAACTGTTATCGTGTATACGTATGTAATATAATTAAAATATAATTATAACTAATCAATACTAGGCAAAACTAAGTGCAAAATATTTTTTTTCAATACTAGGAACAAAGGATCAAATAATTGATTTGATATAACAAATAACAAAAATGACTAACCGTAGCCAAATATCCATGTTTAAACAATATTTAAACGAGACATTTTTCATTCCATAATCAGTTAACTCACATAGGCAAAGTTGATCCAAATCTTGATAAAACAAACATATATGGAAGTGTTTGAGAGTATCTCTTTGCAACAATGAGAACATTTGATAAGTAGGATTATTAGAAAATCAACTTATCATCTAAAAGCATCTTTAGTCAAAATGTAATCATTCTTAGAATTAGGCTATACTAGTTGTTTCGCCAAGAATGATCTCGTTAAATGTAATTATAAAGAACTGTACATACATGTGCTTTTGTTTAACTATAAGTAACATCAACTTTAAAACCACTGCTAGTCAAAACAGAAAGTCAGTCACGTTTAATATAGGAACAAAGGATGTCTCAAGTGGTGGAGTTTAAGAAATAAAATGAAATCTCTGCGATGATAAAAGGACTCATTCATAATTGTAAAAACAATTAAAGAAACTATCAATCTATTAGGGCAGCTATTATACTATTTACAACAAAAAAACATATTCAGGTTGCATCCCAGTTTTCCCTTAATAAACGCACCGATCCCGTATAAAATGTTAGTTTGTATGTAATATATTTTGCCAGATATTCAGGGTAACATTTAACAGGTAACATGTGTTTCTCATTGTCAGAATCTCACCATAACACTCTGCTTTTATAATGAAAGAGATACTTTTTACACTTCCTAAAATATTTGAGGGAACCTTTATCTTACATGTATTTTACGTAATAACTGGATTCAAAATACAATTAGCATTAATATTTATAGGCTAATTACAACGATTACATATCGTTACTTTAAACCAAATTCAGTTGTTTTCTATTGTATAAGTTTAAACCATGCTCTATTCTAAGACACACTTTTAAAGCTTTTCGGGTAAAAATTATATACCTAATTAATGTGACTAAAAAGAGCAATGAACTGAAATTAAGTGGCGCGAAAGCTCGTCATTTGAATTATATACATGTGTTATCTGATATGTAATTCAAACTTTGTCCTAAGACACACTCTTAAAGCTTTTCCAGTGCAAACTTCGTCCTCAAAATCAAATATGACATTTCTTGATAAGCATCATAAGCAGCCAACAATCTTTGCAGTCAAATCTGGCAGCTGCATGAAACAAATGAACGAATGTTACCAAGTACAATGCACTTCATCATTCACTGATGAAGCGTCTTTCTCAATGCACAATCCTTATTTCGCGATTTTGAAAGTTGCCGTATCATTTCATTTGTCCTTGTTACAAGAAAAGTTTTACTGTTACGCGAATAATGTAGGTTAATATTCGGAATCACACAAGTCAGTTTTAGCTATTCATTGTACATACTTGGTGCTAGGCTGATTTTTGATTCTGACATTGGAAAAAAAACGAAATAAAACCAGGTCTAAAACTTTGTCTGTTAGACTAAGAGATTAAGGCACTTTTCATTTACTTACAAAAATATGCTACAAATAAGTGCATGCTTTAATTTCTAAAATATTGCTCATATGTATTTCGAGAGGATAAAATCACATGCTGATCCACAATAAGACACTCGTGAAGACAGTTGTCTTATCTGCCAATTGCTCTCCTGTTTAAACATTTTGTCTAATTTATTATCAGTGTCAAGAATTTATCCTTAAAACGACCATCCAATTGTAAAATTAAGCATTAAAATTCTCGTATGTCAACTGGACATTTTTTTTTACAAGTAAATGAAGGTATAATCGCGTTCAATGAATTTTAAACTACGTTATCCACAAAGATAATACTTTCATTACGTGACATAGTGATCGTTTGAATAATGTACGTCTTGACGTTACACTCACACAATAACACCTGACTTACACTAATAATGTAGAAAAAAGAAACATTTTAATCACTCGACTTCATTCTACATTATACAGAGTGATAGTTTAAAGCATCGGCTCACGACACCACTATGTAAAAATAGACGACAGAAATGGCAATCAACTGGGTAGAAACAAATATTCAGCTTATAATGTGACCAAAAAGAACAATCAACTGAAATTTAGTAGCGCGAAAGCTCGTCATTTGTGTGACATTTCCAAAGCAATATCTTGCATAATGCCGAACATTTGTCTTGCAAGAAATATTGTGCTTCTGTTTGGATTGAGTCATTCAGTTACCTTCTTATTCAGCACGATCACTGTGGTCATTTTGTATGATCTCTACAGCTCTTTTAAATTTCATCTCATTTAGTAACTTAACCAATAACTCTTTTGCTTCCTCGTCTGTTTTGTTACTACGTCTGCTACAGACGAAATAGACGTTCAGTAATGTCTTGGTGCGAAAATTACCCTGTTGAACGACATGCCTGACTACTGTGCCTTCCACGATAGTCATCTTTTCCAGGAGTTTTGTCCAGTTGTTACCGGCGTCCAGCAGAACACACAAGGCATGCACAGTTTGCTGTGAGAATCCACCGTAATCTTGGGGCCGAACCTCTCCAAGAGCTTCCTTAGACCATTCTTTGCCAATCTGTTCCTGGGTTAGTTGAAAGTCAGATTCCATTTTGGGCAACTTATAGGCCTATATTGCATAGGCGTAGGGGAGGGGGGTGTCAGGGGGTATTTAACCCTAAATATTTGTCCCAAATATCCCCCCCCCCCAATATTTTGTAAAGACTGCCCTTTTTCATTCAAATGGCCTTTGTTTCACCAGCGGTTCCCCCAAATATTTTGTGAAGAGTGCCCTTTTTTGAACAAGTGCCCTTTTTTTCTGAGCAAGTGCCCTTCTTTGTGCTATCGGCCGTTCCGGGTGTCTTTTGTTGACATTTACGGATGTATCACCCTGAGAAGCGCAGTGTTGTGCATTAGTGTGCAAAATCATCGGTTTTGAACAGCGTCCCCATCGACAGCTGACACCCTCCTCCCCCTGTTTGATTTTACGAAGGCCAAGTGTCTAGAGAAAAAAAAAGTGTCTATATTTCAGCACGGGTGGGCAAGTGCCCTTCTACGAAATCCTCCCCCAATAAATAATGACCTTGCTACGCCACCGAGTTGTGGCTTTGTTTTTAACTGGCTGCATTGAGTTTTTGCTTCTGGTACATTATCCTCCCTGCACTTTGTTAGGTTTGGTTTAATATCAAAATTTGGTGGCTGAAATTGCTTAAAAATATGTGGGGAATTGTGCATTTGAATATTTTCAAGTACTGTGTAGGAAATATTCAATACAAAGAGCAGACGCATGTCTGACAAGCTTTTCTTCATGATACCCCTTTGGAATCATCTTAATGATAATCCAAAAAAAGTTGCAGGGAATTTCCCAATAGGTTACAAGAGAGCCTGAAGCTTAACCCCTATTTTGCATGCTTCCGGAGCCCTTGAATAGTAAAATTGACTTGCAAACAATCAAGAATTTGCAAATACATGTATTTGGTTCATTGATTTCTCAATAAAATCACCCCAACAATTCCTTTGTAAAATTGTTACTAGCATACTAATTTATGGAAACTGATAAATCGCCTGACATGTAAGAAAATATTGTGCAAACAGTGCACTCGCACGTACAGTGTAAAGTGCGGTTAGCGACCTCACGCGGCAAGGCTACAATAATGTAAATAAAGTGGGGCAGAATGAACGCCCTTTTTAAGTAGTTTTAAGGGCATATAAAAGTGCATTTAGTGCTAAGGGTATGAGATAATTGAACAATGTTTTAACGGGGGTTGCAGGTCTTGGCTTCTTGCGGGGCACGTCGCAGAAGCTAAGAAATGCGTACATATTGAGAAGCTGTGTCCGGAAATTTGCTAATTTTGTAATTTAACCTATTGTAATGCGAGAATGTGCCTTATCTTACCTTGCAGTAACCACAGAGATCACCTGTCTTGAATGATAAGAAAAATTATTAATTGCACTTCCTAAAGTGAATGTAATTCAGTTAGATACATTATTATGTGATCGCCACTGGCAAATTTTAATCACTATAGTGTTGTAATCGAGTCCATCACAATGTGCATCACGTAGTCATTCTGCTCAAGCCAATTAGTTACTCATGTTCCCGTCCGGAAATTTGCCTCACCTCCCGGCGACAATGTAATTATGACATACCTAATATTTGTCTCATTATTATGATCTTGGGCAGTTCAGTTCGAGTTAATGAGCTTTTGAATATGTTACAAATACAGATTCCAATGTGCGTTAAGTAGGAAACCTGTACATCCTGGTAATTTATGGCATTTTCCGTACCTTGTTTCGTTATTTTTAATCGCAGAAAAACATCATTTATACATATTTATTAAGCCATAGCAGGCCTACATGTATTACAATTTATACCGATTTGCTGTGCAAATGCAAAATCTAAAAACAATGAATATTTCAAAGACCATTTAAAACTAAAAAATAACCTTTTAAAAGAATGATTCAAAACTGATACCACACCAACAGGATTAGAGAAGAATACGGAAGTCGCAAGGTATTCAAATGAACTGTGACAGATCAATTCTTCTCGTATTCGGTTACTTGTGCATCGAGTGGATTTGTGAATAGACCATTGGTGTGCTCGTTACGGAGCATTTTATAGCTTTGTACTAGATCCACCAGCACTGTTTATCAGAATCTCTTTTCAGAATTTCGAACTGACACTAAGAAAATCGGTTAAAATGTCCGTTTCTCGCTTAAAACTGGGAATATGCCTTCGATGACACAATTTAACAGTGCCATTTAAACGATTATCACAGTGTGATGCATACCAATGATGTCAACAATGTAACATTCGACGACACACAATGATTCCATCGTCGTAAACAATGATTCGTCTACGAGCACGATATAAAAAAATCAACCCGGAGTCGGTTACTTTTCTCGCCTTCCTCCGATATGGCCCAGGCTCGATTCCTACCCGGACCACATGTGGATTGTTTTTTCAGTCCCTACCTAGGTCAGATCGTGGGTTCCCCAACAATATTTCTTTTGAGGGTTTCCACTCCACTTAAATAAACTGTAATTGCAGGTTTTTTTCAGGCTTTCGAGCTTTAGTGCTGAGGAAACTCTTGAGGAATCTTTGGTTTCATTATTAACTAATTTTTTTGGGTTAAAAACCTGTGAAATTGTAGGCTATGGGCCCTTGTGACGAGAGAACGTATCCATATCGAGAGACAAGCATGTTTTAAATAATACAAAGGATTATCTTTCTAGCTTCTGAAGATTGACACGAAGTCGGTACAAGTTTAACTTAGTCCAAATTAGTAGGAGTGTCATCGTAATACAGTAGCATTGAATTTTATGATAGTGTCGCACAAGTGTAAAAAATTATCTTTTTTTCCAGCAAATATTACAAAGCAGTTCATTTACTTACTCGATAGCATACACAAGGACTGTTGTTCTCGGTACACTGTGTTGCTCTCGAACCAGGCTAAAAAAAAAACAGAAATTCAAAAAAATCTGCTGAAACAGATGTCCCGAATATATCCAGAAATTCCAAGGATAGTCTCACTTCAAGTTTCTTAGGGGAACATGATTTGTGTAGGGCACAATTAAGAACCGAACGATTCACCGTGGTCTCCACATTGTGCTAGTCGTCCTGCAGAATAATACAGGGCGAGTCAAAAAAAAAGCGAGACCCAAATGTCGGGACTTTTGTTTGAGTGAAGTACTGCATGTAGCACTTTCAAAATCTAGGATATAAGCGCCCAATTCATAACCTTTTTTTTTAGTACAGGCATCATTCAAATCACTCATGTACTGTTCAAGTTACGAGATTGTAAACACAACCACCGTTTGAAAGTTCTGTTCACGGATCACAAAAAAGGTCTGCGTTCTTTCAGCAAACATTTCACACACATCCTGGTCGTATGTGATTTGTTTTTGTTTTGCTTAAAAAAATCTCTTACATTTTTGTGATCTGTGGACAGAATTTTAAAACAGTGGTTGTGATTAAAATACCAAAACTTGAAAAGTACATAAGTGATTTGAGTGATTCTTGTACTAAAGTACAGCTTAGGAATTGGGCTTTATCCGAGATGTTAAAAGTGCTACATGCAAAACTTCACTGAAACAATGGTCTCGACATTTGGTGTTTTTTTTTTTTTTTTTTTTTTTTTACTCACCTTGTACAAAAGCAATGTCTTTTAAATTTGTTACCTAAAACTGTGTGAACCTACCGTCTGTTGACGAACACGGGTAAGCTTTAAGATTTTATCCACGATCCACTCCCACGTACTCAAGGGTTTCTGTGGTTAATAAAGATAACACAACAGTAATCTATATTTATGGACTAACGGTACCCGAACACCGGAATAAAACAACATTGTTGATTTGACACAGTTGTTCTGATTTGGGATTCAGGAGTCCTTTGTTTTGTTTTTACTATTATTAATTTTCTTTTTTCTTTTTGCCTAAAGTTCATTTAACAAATTTAACATCATAATGTGTGATTCATTTACATAGCAATCACATAATGTATTCTTCCAACATTGTTTACAGAGAGTATATTTCAGGATTATTACTGTCATCTATTCAAATTCTGTTTATTATGATCGGTCACAAGTTGTTTGTAAAATTATGTGTTGCTGTTTCCATCAAGCTCGGGATTCCCTTCTCTGAGATTCAAAGGAACCATTTGAGTTACAATCTGAATAAGCATGCCAATTTCCTAAAATTTGTAACAATGTTCATAACTGTAAACTAGAAACATTAATATCCAGACTTAAATGTAATAAGATTTAAATGTAATAATACTCTGTTTAATTGCAATAGTATACAAACAGTGTTTATGTGGGGCCAATACGCCAACTTGAAAGAAAATCCTGAAACCCAAGAACAAAAAATCCAAAAAATGCCGAGGACCGGCGGTCGTAGGGGAGGTTTTTATATTCCCGAACTGGCTGCTGCTGAATGCAATGGCGGACTGTGCTGTCAATCACAGCGTCAACCGATATAAACAAACCACGTTGCTATGGATAAACTATGGACCAATCATGTCCTCTGACGCGCGTGGCGCGAAATCGATAGCCAATGCGTGTGCTCCAACGCACGCGCGCAGCTTGCATAGGTAGGGATCGTCTTGTGTATTTGTTTACTTTTGCGACAGTGATGTAAACTTAAGTGTAAGGGACGATCGCTAACACATCGGGACCGCGTTCCATAAACTAGATTAAACGCGACGTTTAATCTTTATAAAGTGGCCCTTTTATACCAAAGGTCTCAAAGTTCTTCGCAATTATTACCCTGGACATTGGACGAATGAAGCATTCCAAATACCATCTCAGCTCCCTGGGAGGTAAACAGCTCCATACTGTACAGCTCTTGGGAGTACACACGCGCCATCAAAAGGATAATGATTTGTAACATGAAATAAATGTGTAATGGCCAATATGCAACCAGTTACATAGAATTAGAATGACCGATTATTGGTGGCAAAATGACAAATTATATTGGTTAGCAAGAATTCCCACGTTAGATTGCTGTAATGAACGCACTGATATTTGGTGAGATTACAAATGAATTGGATGGATGACCAGATTAAAAAAATTAAAAGTCAATCGGATGACGAATGACCACTTCATTTTGTTTAGTGTCCCGACAATTAAAACAGTTGAACAAAGAATTTGGATGCAAAAACATAAAATTATCCATGACCCTTGCACTCTTTTACTGAGAACTGGCAAACTGAAATTGAACAGGATTACATAGTTTCTCCCCAGTTAAGGATAATTGCCCACTTCATATATTTTCCAGCATTTTCCCGTTTGATCATTTTTTCGAGGGTGGGCAGGGATATTCTCCCCCCCCCCCCGACCAATTAAATTAACAACGATATGATTTTGCGCCTCTTTTTCTTTTCCCTCCCTTTTTTCCCTTTTTTATTTTTTTGGTTTGCTTGTCCGCAAAAGTGCTTAGAGCACTGCAAGGTATTCCATATATAAGTTGTTTAAAATTTATTGAAATCCTCTTTAGATTAATTGACCTAAAATAGGAAACAAGGTCGACAATAAAATTTTCCGAGTCTTTTTTTTATCTGCAAATGTGTTGGAAAAATACTAAAATTAGGCATTGACTTACTTTTTCGGGGCAGAAGTTAAGAAGAACTTGAGTCTGTCTCCTCAAATCCTCATTTGGAGAATGCTGATCAGTACGAACAGCGCAGTACAACCCTTCGTCTTCCGAATCCCCCATTTTCCGTTTCAGGTTGAACGTTACAGAGTTCTCTTCTTGGACTCGTATTTTTTCCTTATAAATGGTCTAATGAAAAAAAAAACGTTTGAAATAGAAAAGCTGAACGTCAGTGGCGAAGCGTATATTTGTGGCCTTGTTTAGAAAACTATAGAATGAATTCAGTTTTTCAATAAATGTACTTGAAAAAATTATGACAAGTTCAACAATATCAAATTATTAGTAATAATATTCAATTGTCATGTTACGCGCTCAATTATAAAAAAAAATCTGAACCTTTATAGAAAGGAACTTTAACCTCGATATGAGTTACCAATTAAAATCAAGCTTGTAAGTATGAGCTCAACACCAATTAATGGAAAACGGAAATCGAAGCATTAGACAAACCTGTTCAGTCGCTTCTCGAATTGCCCAACCACTGTCAAGATCGGTCACCCTTACAACCAAGTCCCCACTATCCCAGAAAAACTGCAACTTCCTGAAGACGTCCAACATCTCTGACTTCATGCGCTCTTCCTCTCGGAGGACACTCTTTGCAAAGAATTAATAAAATATGGTGAGTTACAAAGGCGATCAAAAGACTTTGATTAAAACCAAGTAAGACGAACCTTCCTATGCGTCAGTTGAAGAGTGCTGGACTAGTCTAGGAATCGGCTTGTCGAGGTTGGCGTTTTATCGCTAGATACAGATAGCCGCACATACAGATAGCATATACTAGATACAGATAGCAGCGCAGTTTATTGCAGGGAGCGCTGAGCAGTTTGAAAGCATAGTTGGGCAAGAAATGGTTCGCAGTTGAATGTCACAACTCAAAGTTGCTTTAAATTGACGACAATAGTTTACACTTCGTGTTAATTGTGCATACCATGTCCACTGTGACAGGTGAGCAGCTTTGTAACCGATTTTTTTGGTGGGGAAAAATGTTTTGCGATATAGCAAATGTGACGCAACATCAAATTAAAGGAAGTCTTGACGCTTGTAATATTGTAAGCACAAACATAATATGCAGGGACGCAAAGTTTTCGATTTTTTTTTAATAATTACGTACCTGTTCAACGCTTTCTTCGTCGTTCCAAACATGGACCCGAAAAGCATACTGGCAACGTCGTTTGTCAAGGAGGCCTCCAAAGGCACCGACCTTCAACCGCTTACTGCTTCCAGGAATAGGTGTGACCACCAGAGTGAAATTTGTGAAATGATCGACCAAGACAAACACCTCTTTCTCTGTGACTAATGCAGGATTGTCATCCTCCCATTGCTTCTCTTGCGAGTCGTCATGATGCATTCTGACAACCAGATTGATGTATCTTTGACCTGTCAAAACAGAGTGGTGAGGGAACGACAGCACTACGCTCTCTTTAAATGTCAACCCTTCAGGGCCGCACTTGACACTTGGTGAAAGCGCGACCTCTGTCGGCTCAACCGCGTCAGTCGGTGGTGCCGTAGGGTCTACATAGATGTAGACTTGCTGAGGAGAGCCTGGAGCTATTGCACCACGCGGGATGGTGAGGTGCACGCCATACTCATCCAGGGACAAGCTTCCCCCCCTCTCGTTGAAGTAACCCATGGCGATGTAGGGTAACTGAAGTCTCCTATCCACCTGCTCGCGTTTAGGTAGATTCTTGTTGACTTCATTTAACACCATTCGGAGATGGCGAGATGTTTTATGTTCTTCTGTAGGTAAAAGAAATAGGAAAAGGGAGACTTTTAAATACTTAACATGAAGAATTGTGAACGTAATCTAAAACATTGAATGTATGGGCAATTCCACCCTAATGGGCAAAAATGTGTGACATTTGAGAAGATCTTTTGAGGTTTTGATAATAAAACTAGGATCGAGGTCTCTAAATTGTCGCTGTAAACATTGCAAGCTTCGAACAAACATCCTCAACTGCAAACGATATAACTGTTTTGGTTTTTTTTTTTAAATACGGGTGGGTAACGAGGGACAGACATTTTTTTTGATCAAGTCACAAAGCAAGCATAACATGTCGTCGCTTTGCTCGTGAAGTAACAAAAACCTCAAAAGTTGACAAAAGTTCATCCCGAGATAATTGCATTTGAAATTATTCATTTTTTCAATAGACATTTTCGATACTTCGCAGTAACAAAATTCGAAAGTGTTTGCATTGTCCGACAGCGTATGATTTGCTCTTTGGTAATTCATAGTTGTTTGTCAAAAATAGTTCTTAATTTAACAGTAATTCATTAATAAAACTTGTTTGCACTTCGTGAGATTATCAATACTTTGGGTCCCATATATTCCCGCATACTTTGTACACAATTTTTGCACTTTGTGATAACATGAAACTGCGGAGGCTTTACTTATGTTGTGCTTTTGTCGACGCAACAAACTTGTTATTTTACGCGTCATACAATATTTGAGTGCGCGCGCATCTGTTCTTTTTCAACATCGTTCGCGCGCGCGTGTATGCTCCCCATAGATATAGAACTTAAAAAACTAGATCGGACGCGCGTATAATACGCGTGTTTTGACAGGACGCTGCCATTGGTCACGTGAATAGGGTCAAAAATGTAAACGCGCATTTCTTCGGCGTGGCGATCACTTGCACTTCTCCACCGATGCTTGCCGTGGTAGGCTAGGAGGAAATGACTTGAAATGGTAGCAAACTGTGCAGCAGCAAAGTGCAACTAAGACGGAGAAAGGGTCCCAGAGGACAGTCTCTCAAGAAGTTAACATCATGTGTGAGTAACTTAATACACAGAATTTATCTCTTGTGACTGTATTTCGAACAAGACAGCTTTTATAAAAAGTAACTCACATGACTCATTATAGGCTACGTTACGCAAGGCCAATGGACTTAAATCACAAGAGTGGGTGTGTAGAAAAATCCCCCATGTGTGATCCAAAGGATCCTCCGAATTTTGTAATAACCGCGCAGGGCCTACTTGAAATCTTGACAGTACATTGTTTTAAAATTTAAGATGGTACTCCTTGCCTGAACATCGACTAACAATTATTTCTGGCCTAACGTCACCCCTCCCCTCTCGTGATTTGCAATAATAGTCCGCTGGGAACAAGGATTGGGAGTCACTTTTTGTTGTAGGATGTGGGTGATTGAAGAAAATGCACAATTCTCCTAGTTTGAACACATCAATGACGTTTGCACTGGAAACAATTTCAAGGCGTAGGCCTATGTGATGATCCGTCGATTTTTCTTTTAATTTGTCCATTGTTAAGAAAGACTTGCCACAAATCTGTTTACTAACTATGTGTTCTAAACAACACGAACAAAATATCAAAAAAATCCACAACATTTGCAATTTCGGGTAGACTTCAGGAGTGTTGATTTACGGTAAAGATATGATGCTGTTTGATCTGTAGTGTATAGTGTATCTAGGCAACTCCCATCTCCTTTTCATTTTTTTTTTAAAGAACACGGATTGTATATCTTGAAGGATAAAGTCCTACAAAAATGTGTGCATTTTGCCAAAACTACAAAAAAATTCAGTCAAGGCTTATTAATTTTACTTCCCAGGTTCCCCCGTGGCGATCGAAAGAGATTAAAAGTTAGGCTTCAGCGGATTAGGAGAAATATTCCAAATGGCAGCAAATGGAATCCTTCAAAGCACGATCGTCTTTGCAGCGACCATTTCCCTGCAGAGTGCTTCAAGGTGGAATGGGGGAAAACCCGTCTGCGTGACGATGCCGTACCGTCCAACTTTGAAGACTATACCCGACTCATTTGAAGCCTGTAAGTATTACAATGAGACTTGGGGCCAGGATAGCTATCAATAATTATTGTCATGTATTTAAAGGCCTATCATGTGCTTTATTTGTTTTATTTCGTAGAAAGACTACAGTCTCGTGTATAGACTTCAGCACGAGAGAGAAAAGCTGCCAACGACAAGGAAAGAACCGACCCCCCCCCCCCCCCCCCCCCCCGTCGAAGATATTGCTTCAGTGCATGGCTGTATCGGCAAATCAAACATCAGCGATAGAGCATGCATACAGTTTACCACCAGAAATGACAGGAAGGCTATATGTCCAAGCTTGAACAGGAAAACAGACAACTCCGGCAGGAAAATCGACGATCATGTCGAAAAAGATCTTATCCGTCAGAGAGGTGGTAAAAGGCCTGAAAGAGGAGCAACTTGTTACTCCAAAGACGGCCGACCAGATGGAAACACAGTTTCCTATTCTGCAATTGGAAGTCACTTTTCTGGAGCTAGGAAAACTGCGCCTTGCTCTACGAATCACAATCATAGTGAACAGATGAAGAAGTTTGCACTGCTTGACGAAAGCGTACATCTTCGTCAGAAAGAAGATTGCACTGCCGACTGTGCGTACAGTGAGGATATAGCTGGCCACGCATAACTGTGCCTCATGCGTGGACCATAGCTAAAATTTAACAAGTTTTGCTCAGTATTTCGTTATCTTCTTATTGTTGCTCCTCAGAAATTGAAAGATTGAATAGCCGACTGTTTGCGTTCATGCATATGAGGATTGAAATTACTTATTCTGGTTCATAAATAATGGGAAGCAATACTCAACTGCTGGTAGTTGCATAGGCTAAACCTTCACATAATTATGCGGATGGTGACAACCAAATGTATTTTTTTCATGAGCCATGATATTCTTGACACCTTGATTAATGGCTATGGATATGGAACTGCCATTTCATCAGTGTATTTATTAGCTAGCGAGTAAGTTTTCATTGTATATAAATTGTTTATTATCTAAAAGTTATTCAAGTATCAGTGTGTTCAGTAATCACAACAGATGACCAGAGATGGTTTTTGTAGTCATCCATTCATTTCAAATTTAATGTTCCTATTGAGGCTAGCAATATTAAAGCAACGTATTATTTCGAGTGCGTGTTTTTATTGTTGCTCATTTACAAAATGATTTTCTGTTATTTCATTTTGATGTTGGTAAAATTAAAAGGAGGGGGAAATCTCATTAAACAGGTTGACATTTTAACTACGCTTTGACATTTGCCTTTGTAAAGATATAAGAACACATTGTGGTTACTTCTCGGTACAAATTAGTATTCTTGGCTGAAAATCAATTACCTTCAACACTGTCGCCAAATTGGCCCCAAATACGACACAGATGCAAACCCATGTGTAACTTTTTGAAGGAATGTGAAATGTCAAAAATCGTAGTTAAAAATGTCAAACTGTTGTTAAGAACTTCAACGCATAGCTGAATTCAGGTGGGGGTGTTGGCGATATTTTTCCGTCCAGCATTCACCAGCTGCCCCTGGCGCGTGGCCCTATTCACGTGACTTTGCAGCGCGTCCATGAAGAACCCAAAAGTTTTGTGCACAGTGAATGGCTCGTTCGAACGCGCGTCCGATCTAGTTTTTAAAGTTCTATATCTATGATGCTCCCATCCTAACGCGTGTATAATTCCTCCGGCCGTGCTCATGAGGTGACATTTTGTCACTGCGTGAGAACAATTTACACTTTTTTACACTTCGTAAAAAGGAAAGCAAAGATTTCAGGCTTTTGTCAAATGTTTGTTTACAATAATTAAGAAAGTAAACAATTTTTCGCTTTGAAATTTTGTCAAATTGTTCCTTGAGACAACTATAATAAAAAAGGCTAGTAAAACTGAAAATCGAACAATCAGCGTTTTTCGAGGTTTTCGTCACTTTGTGCACTTTGTGAGCAGAGCGACGATTTAATGGTCCCCTAATGTTGCTGATTTAAGAAGACTAGTGCAGTGGCACTGTTCGAAAGGGGCAAATGCTTTGCCGCTAGTATTGGTTGCTTGCAGCGTTTTTGAGAACTGTTCATGCAAACAACGCACACAATTCAATGGTGTTCTTTTAACAGGTTGAACGCACCCACGTTCACACCCATACTTGTTTCACATGACTAGTGTGGACTTTCCATTGCTTTCGTGTAGTTAAGAAAAACCAGTGAAAAAAATCATTTTTCTCAAACTGTGAAAACTCTTTCAACCCAATTTGTTTTCTATGATTCCCTTTAGTGTTTCTCTTCATTCTGCTACAGATAAACCTAACCCAAAAATGCCTCTAAACCTGTTTTCCAGAAATGGGGAAACACTGTGTGGACGTGGGGCAAGTCCACACAACGTCGGTGCTACCTACATTATGTGGACGTCTTTTGTTCGGAAGTCCACACTGCGTATGTAAGACAAACTCACCCACACACACACACACTGTCTTTTTTTACTATACGCCTGAGGTCAACTACTGTGTTTTCCTTTGTCCCTCTAATTTAACACTTTCCCATAGACTAAGCACATAACTGTACGATCGAGGACCGGTTTTAACAATAGGCACCGTCGTCCGAGGGTCAAAGGCTCCTTTGTGCTCTTTTTGTTGTCTGTCCTCGAGCGTAATACAATACAAGAGCACACACACACACACACACACCCAAGTTTACGTTACATACCAAGTGTGGACTTTCCATTGCTTTCGTGTAGTTAAGAAAAACCAGTGAAAAAACTCATTTTTCTCAAACTGTGAAAACTCTTTCAACCCAATTTTTTTTCTATGATTCCCTTAAGTGTTTCTCTTCATTCTGCTACGGATAAACCTAACCCAAAAATGCCTCTAAACCTGTTTTCCAGAAATGGGGAAACACTGTGTGGACTTGCCCAAGTCCGCACAGTGTCTCCTCTACCTGGTTTATGTTGACATCTTTTGTTCGGAAGTCCACACAGTGAATGTAATGCCTGTACACACACACACACACACGCTTACATAGGCATAGAAGTGGGCTACTTCCTTTGTTATCGTGTACTAACATTTTCAAACATCGCACACTTATTTCAAAATGCTCTTATTCTAACCATAATTAATTTTCTGGGCTGCAATTTGGACTTAATATCCCTTTTCTAAAACTCTTCCAATTGCGACTAATCAACCCACCTTGGAAATTCCTAGTTTTTGAGTAACATCTATATATCTATTTCGTGAAAAACGTTTGGGGTACCAAAACGGTACCCCGCAAGTCAGTGGGCATTCCTTGTGGGGTACCTCCCATTGTTCCGGTACCCTACAAGGCAGTGTTTGTACACGCGCACACACACACACACACACCCACCCACCCACACACGGGTTTACGTTACATACCAATGGTGGACTTTCCATTGCTTTCGTGTAGTTAAGAAAAACCAGTGACAAAAACTCATTTTTCTCAATCTGTGAAAACTCTTTTAACCCAATTTTTATTTTGATTCCCTTTAGTGTTTCTCTTTATTCTGCCACAGATAAACCTGTTTTTCTAGAAATGGGGAAACACTGTGTGGACTTGCCCAAGTCCACACAACGTCTCCTCTACCTGGTTTATGTGGACCTCTTTTGTTTGGAAGTCCACACAGTAAATGTAATGCCTGTATATGTTTGTTTTACATACGCTATGTGGACATTCCTTTGTTTTCGTGTAGTTAAAAAAACTCGGTACAAAAAGTAAATTTACTTTAATTGTGAAAACTCTTTCAACCCCATTTTTTTCTGTGATTCCCCATAGGGCTTTTCTTTATATTGCCACGGATAAACTTAACCCGAAAATGCCTCTTAACCTGTCTTCCAGAAAGGGCAAAACGTTAAGTGGACACGGCTTAATTAGTCCACATAACGTCAACACAACCTGCATTATGGGGACATCTTTTAATCACAAGTCCACGTAGTGACTGTAAGACAAACTCGCACACACACTCGCACGCTTACACAGGCAAAGAAGTGGGGTACTTCCTTTGTTCTCGTGTACTAAAATTTTGCAACGTCGCACACTTACGTCAAAATGCTTTTATTTAAACCATAGTTAATTTCCTTGACTTTTACCGAAAACGTGTTGACTTGAAATGGAAAAGGCAATTTATTGTCAAATGACAAACAAAATAAGTTTGTTACTAATTGAAAGAATGTGAATTCCTGTACCAAATACATGCGATTCAGAAACACTCGTCATTGTGGTCTCGATATACTTTCTATGTAACGTTTGAAAACGGTCCTTTTGCTGCGTATTTACTAAGCTTCTAATTGTAACAAAGCAAATGAGCATTATGTTCCGTTTTGAGCCACTTCGTGCGTTGTGAATTCATATTCCATTTCTGTTTCACAAAATAAAACAGAACAAACAACAAACAAGCTGTTAACATATACGATATACATCTGCTGTAAACTCCAAAACGTCTACCGTAAACAATCTTGCCGACCGATTCAACGATATTGCGAAGCCGACCCACCAAGAAAAAGAACTTACGACCGACACGCAAAGAAGTGTTGTGTCTAAATTGGGCATATTTCAAATACAAAATTGCCGTTTTCTTACTGAAATACATTAAGAATGGTGGGGAAGACATGCTGACATTGTAACATTTTATCTTCCTTACATCAGCAACCTTTTTTTTACAATGGGTGGTCGCGTATACTGTGCCTCATTTGTACTTCTTACGTGTCTAAATGTTCATTTTTTCCTGTCAGGATTTTTTCGTAAAACAAAATGTTTATTGTGGTTCAAACCATTTCGTGTAAAACTCGCAAAAAGGCTGCAATTTTCCTCTTCGGTCCATTTGGTCACATACTTTCAGGTTAACAGTAATTCTGTTGGCAATTTTTATTCAGAAATGCATTCTCATATTTTGTTCCTGCGTTTTGCGTAATAAGATATGAAATGGGAAAGGGAAGAATAAGTTATTAGCAATATATTTGATTTAAGTACGTACATATTTACGCCCTGATCTTTCCTGACCAATCCAGTACATTGTAATTAAATTGAGCACGTATAGCAGCAGTCTGGCACACAGTTAGTCGCGTTTTTAATGTGGTACTTATTTTGCCCATTCGGGGACGCAAAGGTCTACAGAACGGGTTTTAACCTGAGGGGTCGTGCATGCACGGGCTATAGGGAACTCCTAGACCCTTTCTTTAAAAAAATGTTTAATTCATTCTTTGTAAGCTTCAAAATAGTATGTTATGTAAATAACGTTTGATATTCGACACACGCAAAGAAAACTGTAAATAACAAAATAAAACATAAATAACGAACAGAAAAACAGTATTACTGATAAAGAAGTTACGAACAATTTAAAACAAACTTTTTAAAGCATCTAAAGTATTCCAAACTTATTATAACTTGACCGAGCGGGTTTCTTTATTTGGAAGTTGTCGCTGGTACGTGCATCAAAAATATGTTCTCTTTAGCGTTTCTCTTTTACTTTTTTTTGGCCTTAGAAACATAGACGTACTTTCTTTTTACTGAAAAAAATGCCAACAATAATTAAGTATATCTAAATTAGGCATATTTTAAATACAAAATTGTCGTTTCCTTTATGGAATAAATTAAGATTGGTTGGGAAAAACAAGTTGACACCGTAACTTTCTATCGTTCTTGCATCTACAACCATTTCTACAATGAGTGGTCGCGTAAACAGATGCTTATATCTACTTCTTTCCTGTCAAAATTGTCATTTTTCCCTTTCAAGCTTTTCGTAAAAATATTGTTTATTGTGTTCCAAGCCATTTCGTGCAATACTCTCAAAACAGGCGGCAATTTCCCCCTCAGTCCCCGTGCTCACATACTGTCAGGTTGACAGTAATTTTGTTGACACATTTTTATTTCGGAAATGCTTTCCCAAATGTATATGTCTGTGTTTTGCGATCTCAGATTAGGTTTGTTGGGCCTACTATGGCCAAAACCACGATAAGGACGCAGTTTACCGTTATAATTCACGTGGAATTGTACACAGATGTTACTTACTTCCCCATTCTTTGATTATTAAACATAGTTCATTTTGACACATGCTGTTTAACACGACTGTTTAAGCCGGACAGATATACTTTAACTTTTAATGTTCTAATATAAAATGTTTTCTTCAATGGTAACATTTACTTGCAGGTTTGACTTTCTATTGAATTTGTTTTTAAAAACACTGGAAATGGCAATCATACAATAGGGGGACGCCAAGAGCTGCGGAACACTTTTTCAAACTGGGGTGGGAGGCAACACCAAAAAGGGGCACCTTCCACATGTGTGGAACTCAAGAAACAAATATGGTCCCGTTCATGTTGCTTTAAACATATTTGACGAGGAACAAATTATAAATACGTTGTCCATTTTGCTATTTGTGTTTCTTTTACCTAGTTATGTACAGAGACCTTTTTTATGGAGACAGTGATGGCCAGTTCAGTGACCATTTTATTTGCGAAGAGCATTGTTATTTTTGGGGGACAGTTTTCCATGTTGCCCTGAGAGGGGGCAGAATAATGTTGTGAGCGGGGCACTAATTGTGCTTTCGACGGGCAGTTTATCATCTCGAGAAGTTGTTGCGAGCAGGCTCGGTTCTAGAGCCAGAAATGTTTGCAAGGACGCGTGCTCAAATAAAGACCGGTTTTTTTCTCCTGACACTTAGTCTCCGAAAATAAAAAAGCTGGTGGTGAGGTGGAAGGGTGGGGTGGGCTCGTACCATATTTTCAATGGGCGTGCTCCCTGATCAAATCCTACAATCATGCACACTAAATGAACTAATAGCCTTGCCAGCTATAGCGAATATTGTGGTAGACCGTTCGCATATGACGTCACTTCTAACGTTCGCTACTGCTATTTCATCGTTTGTGGTGTTTTTTGGCATACAATTCGTCACCGACACCACGAAGTAACACTCTACCGTGTTAAACCATATTTTTTTCGATTTTCAGTTTTTTGGATTTTTAAACATTATTCATCAAGGCCTACCATTGCACGAAGTTTCAAAGCTTCAAGAGCTTTACTTTAATAATTACGCTGAGTATCCATGGCAACTTTTGCGCAAAAGTGACAATTTTCGTTTTCACGAAGTAACACTCAAGTTCCATTTACCATTGCAATGCATGGCGCACACTCTGCTCATAAGTGAGCAAAAACGTTTTCACGAAGTAACACTCTTCTTGTAACAAGTTATATGAGCGCGCGCGCGCTGACCTGAAGTTGCATTTTCCTCGTGTTGAATACATTGAAGAGTGTTAGTTCGTGAAAACGAAAATGTACAGTTTCGCAGCCTTTTCGGTTTCACGAACTAACACTCATCTTTTTTCTCTTATTTCTTGTTTATTTAATACACAAATGGGTGAAAAACAGCAGATTTAATAAATTCAATTCATCAAGTGTCCACAACGAGAAACCCAACTGAAAATACTCCGTCGTTTTGACGCAAAGTGTTGTTTTAGAAGGCGTCCAACTTTAGATGCCGTTTTCTCCGATTGTTAGTTTTTACTGGTATGTAGATGGGTGTTACTTCGTGGTGTCGGTGACGAATTGTATTATTGTGAAAGAGGTGTTTGTGCTTTTGAGGGGTAGTTTTCCATTTCGAGAGGGTGCATAGTCTTGTTATTGAGATAGGGGTACTTTTAGGATTGTTTTTAGTTTTTGAGGGCAGTTTGACATAACTAAAGAGGAGATAATTTTAATTGTAGCGCGATCATGTGCTTTCATACATGTGCGTATGAGGGACAATTTTGTCATCTCGAGGCGATAAATTCATAACCGCGGGAGGGGCACTATTGTTGGCCTGGCAAAATCTGAGGGGGGGGGGGAGGAGCAAGTGCCCCCTTGCCTCCCCCCCCCCATATGTGGGACACCATTTCTATATTGTGCACATAAATCATTCCAGTTGGATCTGAAACAAACCTCAGTTTTCTGCTATAGTATTTTATTTAATCAGCAGAAACTCAAACATAATTTACTAACACCACGCCATCAATCCAAACTCTTGCCAGTTTCTTTCTAAAGCTTTAGCACTCCAAGCGTTAAATTAAAAAGGAAAATTCCAAAATATACTTCGCTTCTATGCGAGAGGACGCACGGCTATTGTTTTGTAACAAAAATGGTTGATAAGAAGCGCATACAATTAGTCCTTTTCACTAAAATTATTAAACAGAACTGCAATGACCATTCTTTTTTTTCATATCGAGCACTTCTTAGCAACATTAACGAGCTGACCATGTTCGTTAACGTCATGTGTTCAAAATCAAGATTTTTGTTAGATTCTTCGTCTTTGTTTACATGTCAGCTGTGCCCCCTTTTAGGTACAACATTTGAAACAGGAAAGGGGAAGAATACGTTTTCATTTCAAATGCAAGGTTCTACCTGCTCACGTTCTCATTATTTTCAATGCAACAAGCCGCACTGAGATTATCTATTACGGCTAGATTGTGTACGCACCCCCCCCCCCACACACACACATGCACACACTTTTAAAAATGGCCCATCTGTGGGGAAGGGGTTCACACAATGCCCCCTCCCCTCCGCGTGCTTATGTTATGGCTCAGTCCCTAAGGAGTCAGAAAACGAAGGCATTATGATTAATTTGATATCTTTGAGAGGGTACAGACTTGCGAATTCACGGATGACAGTCGTGCGAGGCTAAGCCAATCAGTAAAGTAACAAAAGAGAAAGGAAAACACGTCAAAAAATGAAAGGAAGCAAGGTAAGCTGGACGTGTGTCTTCTTAGCTTTCTAAAAGGTGTGGGAAAAAAAGAAATTGTGTCAAAGTAAATCATAACAATAACTAATTCTTGTACAGCGCAATAATCTGTCAACAATTGACGCTCACAGCGCTTCACAGAAATACAAATAAACAAGTTAAAATTTAAAAACAGTTTAAAATTATACAAGAAACCTATATGGCTTTGAACGTTATCTAACACAAATGTACGGAAGCTGGAAAATATTCAACGGTGACATTTAAACGTAGCTTATTCAAAACAAATGGTTGTTTATCAGCGGTAGCAGTGAGGGGTTTGGGGATTGTTAAATGAGGCTTCAAAAACTATCCTTTGTGCGTTCATTGTTACAGAGTTAAGAACAATTTCGTCATCGAAAGTTCAAACACGTACAGCTATAGTCAATGATAAGCAAGTTAGGCCGTGCTACGTCTGCATGTGTCACTACACGATAAGTCTGGGTGCAAACTATCATTTATTACCTTTCCCGCTCAACATTTCCTCTTCTGGTGTTACCTAAAAAGAAAAAAAAGTATTTCATTTAGTTCCACAGATTATTAATTAAGACACAATTAGTCCAATTAGTCAAATAGCACGACTTTCATATGGACATTAAAAGACACCGATTGAGAGGCCCGCGTCATTGTTCATTGTAATCAACCTTCTACCCAGACAT
This sequence comes from Patiria miniata, assembly GCF_015706575.1. Classification (NCBI taxonomy): domain Eukaryota; kingdom Metazoa; phylum Echinodermata; class Asteroidea; order Valvatida; family Asterinidae; genus Patiria; species Patiria miniata. The sequence continues at coordinate 8,102,450 of NW_024037064.1, read as the reverse complement.
AAACATCATTAGTGTTTGTTTGTTTTTCAGGACCTGTACATTCCAATTATAAACGAGACTTTTGTCTAAACATTAATGCAAGTGTGTTGAAAAGGGTTCTCGCATCAACATTTAAAACATGCATTAACTTAATCAAACCATTTTACTGATCATAAAGACTCAACTAAAATACCTCTAGTGTGATGTGTGATGACGTCTTAATAACTGATAAAAAGCTTCCAGTAACCATAGATGTGTCTCCTGCTTCAGCTTTGTGTTTATGGTTTTCTGTAGTTTTGAAGAATAATAAAAAAAAAAAGTAGGAAATTGTTTTTGGCTATGATGTGAACTTAACGTAATCAAACTCAAAAATGACGTATAAGAGACTAAATATATAAAAGATATAAAAGCCCCAGTAGCGACCATTTCGATTGGTGAGGCCAATGAGGGTGGCCTGCTGGTCGTGCTTGCTCACTTTAAACGAAGGTCTGGCAAAGCACTGACCCTTTTGGCGTATGTACCTGTACACCCCATGCATTAGTCTGACGCAACTTGTTTCATGTCTAGCAGTGGTGGTCCCAAAAAATTATAACTCTGAGGGAATAATATAGCACAAAGCAACAGTTATTTTTAATGCCTGATAATGTTAAGAGGTCACTGACTTGTTAATCCACGAGCAGACGGTAGTGTGAGGCCTTTAAACAAAGCTGTAAAGTAAAAAGAGAGAGAGAGAAAACACGTGTTAAAAGCGGGAGGAGCCAAGGCTAGCTGGACATGCATCTGTTCATTGGGCAGCATCTTCGTGTGTGGTGAGTGCTTGGAAGACAAACAATTCTGCCCGATCGCCCGATTATAATTATAACTTAAGTAACTAGACTAGAGATTCGCGTTTGTTGTTAAACACGCAATATGGTCGGGTGAACAATTATTTTATGAAACACTGTCCGGTTAAATTATTAATATTTTTATGTAAGAACAAAGTATCAGGAAATTAAATCCTTTCCAGATCAATCAATTAAATTTCAGTAAACATTCCATGTGCACATTTGTTACTTCTGGCTTGTCAAAACGGGATGCGATTACTGATTTAGCTTTGTGAAGTTAATAACGTATGAAAGTTTTGAAAATATAAGTGTATGTATTCATAACACAGAACTTCCGGTTTAATGACATCACAGTATTTGGAAGCAAAATGTGAACATTGTAATGGTATCGTTATTTCGGCTAAGATAGGAGCTATACGACATGGATCAAATGATAGAATTACATTTAAAAAAATGATAGTTGGCAAATTCTAATAAAAAGTAACTTCCGGTCTGATGATGTCATGAATTAAAACCTTGCCAAGTTATCTGTGGTTCATCAAAGAATATCAAGGGTCGATTTGGTTAAATTTGAACGTATGATTTTAAAAGTAAAGAAAAGAAACAATATTTTATGTGCCGTGGGGGGGGGGGGGGCGCCCTTTCGGATGATGACGTCATCACACTGTTTTTGTGTCTGGCATTCCTCAATAAACACTCTCATAATATATGTGTCTGTGGTAAAATGCTTCCGCTTTTGGGTTATATTCAGTTCTTATTGTACTTAAGTAAAGGTCAAGCGGTTTTGTGTTTTGTGATACTCTTTTTTGTTTAAAAGATATAACGCAAACTATTTTGTCAAAATTTGCCCTTAAATCGCTTGTAGTTTGATCCTGATGACGTCATGATGACGTAACAAAATTTATAACATCTTCGTTACATGGTACAAGTTCACGCAAGGTTTTGTGATCATACCGTGAACCGTTCGGAAGAAATGTTGCTTTGTTTCGATGTCAGGCTAACGTCTTCATTTTGAATTCACCTAACTTTGACCTTCCGGTAGACCCGGAAGTAAGGGTTAAGCGAGTTCGCAATTAATGGTTTATCTAAATACAGAAAACAAACATCATTGAATGTTTAGTTCTAGAGTTATTGGTAAAAGTAATTGGTCACTTTTCCACCTAAAATCACTTGTAATTTGACACCTGATGACGTAATCATGACGTCAGAGTAACATGCACCACTTCGGATGAGGGTCGATTTTTATTGAAAGTTATAAGTTCATACCATATACCGTCTAGGAGAAAACCCGCGGCGAAGTATTGTCCGGAAAAGAAAGAAAGAAAGAAAGATCCAACTAGAGGTTCGCGTTTGTTTTTACAAACACAGAGTGGTCGGGCAGACAATTTGTTCATTAAACACTGCCGAGTTGAGTTTTGAATATTTTTATGTAAGAACAAAGAATCACAAAATTAAATCTTTTCCAGTGCAATCAACTATTTTGTTAAAAAAAATGCATCTTTAACGGTGTGATAAATTTTAGAAAACATTTTATGCACACAAACAAATTAATTCTGGCTCGATGACGTCATTATTCAAGAACGGGAAGTGAATATTGATTTAATTCAGAGTGGAGAAATGTTCGTTGTGAAGTTAAATAACGTGAGAAAATATGTAAAAATAACTGTGTGTATCTATAACACCTAACTTCTGGTTTGATGACGTCACAGTACTTGGACATAAATTTTGAACATTGTAATGGTATCGTTTTTTGGGCTACGAAGATATACGACGTATCAAATGACACAATTAAATTTAAAATATTATCGTTATCGTTACCGTATACCGTATGGAAGCAAGTTTATTTTGTTTTGATTTCAGGCTAAAGTCTTCATTTTGAATTCACCTAACTTAACCTTCCGGTTGACCCGGAAGAAAGGGTCAAGTGAGTTCACGTACCCGAAAAGAAATGTTTATCAATTCATGGTCTGATTACAAAAATATAGCATTACTGGTTATGTTGTTCAATATTTATGTGTGAAAGTGATTTGGACCCCTTTTCAGCTAAAATTGCTTGTAATTTGACACCTTATGACGTCATCATGACGTCAGAGTAATATGCACCCCTTAAGATGAGGGTCGATATATATTAAAAGTTACAAGCTCCTATCAAAAACCGTTTAGGAGAAAACCCGCGGAAACGTGCCGTACGGAAATGTATGACAACAATGCCAGACAGTGGTCGGGTTGTGCCCGACCACTGAGTTGGGTGATTGTGTGACGGAATTGATAAAATTGTAACGTACATAGTGTTTTCTTATCCTGCACCGCGATTAATTTCGTTTCTACACAAAACACCGCATAAAAAACGAAACACCGATTTAAAACATAGCCATAACAGGCTCTAGCCATAGATACGCAAGATCTTTGAACATGTAAGTGATCCAATAGTGATCCAGGACAGAGAGCAGGTGGGGTGGGAGCGAATACTGCTCGACACCATGGAAACGATGTTGAGTCATGTCGCTATATACATAAAGAAATCCGGCACGTGATGATAAACACAATAATAGGCGTCCTAGTAGATGTATGTTTGCCAAAAAACAAAACACAACTGTCTAGTGACTTGTCTTCAAGTCTAGCTTACCTGTTACTGGCTCAGCGTAATCCAGAAATGACCCGGTACCCGGCGTTGAAGGAACCTGCTTGATGGGGGAATCTCTGTATCGACAATTATTCACGAAGTGCTCGTAGTTGTTCCCGAAAAGTTTGTATTCATCCTGCGTTTTGTCTTGGTGCATTTTCTTGGCTGTTTCCACGATGGAGAGGGGATCGCTAGGATTTTGGTACTTGTCTCTGGAGTTGTTAATCCTCACCTTGCCATAACCGCCGAGAACGTTTCCAATTGTGTCAGCTCCTATCTCGGGCTTTTGACTGGCAAAGGATGACATTAATCGCGCTTCTCCTTCCAAAATACTGAAATAGATGACAACGTGTTTCATATCTTGGTATCTACCAACGTATATACCCCAACGTGGATGCCTGCCAACCCAGCTGCGGCGGCGGAACTCCAGAATATCACCAAGGTACACTTTGTCATTCAGGTCTTCAATTTCCGCAGAGGTATACCAGTCACTAACAAGCCAACATTTGTTGGCTGCCATGTCTCCGGCCCGTCGAATATCTTGTTCAGGGAATAAAGAGGAATGGGCTGACAATACGTCAGATGCTAAAAAAAAATATGGAGAAATGTCACACTAAAATGTATTTTGTAGATAATAAAATTCCCGTTGAAATAGCCAATCGAAACAAAAATCATGATATTCAGCCTCTCAAGTAAAATTATTTGTTTTAATTGGTAAGAAAATGCATCTTTTGGGATATGATAAATTTCAGTACATACGATGTACACGTACATGATTTTTTTCTCGGTTTGATCCATCCCCCTTCACACAATTCCTTCCTCCTCCAAACTACTCAATCCTCCTCCATACAACTCCATTCTCCTCCACACAACTCCATCCTCCTCCACACAACCCCATCCTCCTCCACACAACTCCATCCTCCTCCAAACAACTCCATCCTCCTCCACACAACTCCATCCCCCTCCACAACTCCATCCTCCTCCACACAACTCGTTCCCCCTCCACAACTCCATCCTCCTCCACACAACTCCATCCCCCTCAACAACTCCATCCTCCTCCACACAACTCCATCCCCCTCCACAACTCCATCCTCCTCCACACAACTCCATCCTCCTCCACACAACTCCATCCTCCTCCACACAACTCCATCCCCCTCCACAACTCCATCCTCCTCCACACAACTCCTTCCCCCTCCACAACTCCATCCTCCTCCACACAACTCCATCCTCCTCCACACAACTCCATCCTCCTCCACACAACTCCATCCTCCTCCACACAACTCCATCTTCCTCCACAACTCCATCCTCCTCCACACAACTCCATCCTCCTCCACACAACTCCATCCCCCTCCACACAACTCCATCCTCCTCCACACAACTCCATCTTCCTCCACAACTCCATCCTCCTCCACACAACTCCATCCTCCTCCACACAACTCCATCCCCCTCCACACAACTCCATCCCCCTCCACAACTCCATCCTCCTCCACACAACTCCATCCTCCTCCACACAACTCCATCCTCCTCCACACAACTCCATCCTCCTCCACACAACTCCATCCTCCTCCACACAACCCCATCCTCCTCCACACAACTCCATCCTCCTCCACACAACTCCATCCTCCTCCACACAACTCCATCCCCCTCCACAACTCCATCCTCCTCCACACAACTCCATCCTCCTCCACACAACTCCATCCTCCTCCACACAACTCCATCCCCCTCCACAACTCCATCCTCCTCCACACAACTCCATCCTCCTCCACACAACTCCATCCCCCTCCACACAACTCGATCCCCCTCCACAACTCCATCCTCCTCCACACAACTCCTTCCCCCTCCACAACTCCATCCTCCTCCACACAACTCCATCCTCCTCCACACAACTCCATCCTCCTCCACACAACTCCATCCCCCTCCACAACTCCATCCTCCTCCACACAACTCCTTCCCCCTCCACAACTCCATCCTCCTCCACACAACTCCATCCTCCTCCACACAACTCCATCCTCCTCCACACAACTCCATCCTCCTCCACACAACTCCATCCCCCTCCACACAACTCCATCCCCCTCCACAACTCCATCCTCCTCCACACAACTCCATCCTCCTCCACACAACTCCATCCTCCTCCACACAACTCCTTCCTCCTCCACAAAACTCCATCCTCCTCCACACAACCCCATCCTCCTCCACACAACTCCATCCTCCTCCACACAACTCCATCCTCCTCCACACAACTCCATCCCCCTCCACAACTCCATCCTCCTCCACACAACTCCATCCTCCTCCACACAACTCCATCCTCCTCCACACAACTCCATCCCCCTCCACAACTCCATCCTCCTCCACACAACTCCATCCTCCTCCACACAACTCCATCCCCCTCCACACAACTCGATCCCCCTCCACACAACTCCATCCCCCTCCACAACTCCATCCCCCTCCACAACTCCATCCTCCTCCACACAACTCCATCCCCATCCACAACTCCATCCTCCTCCACACAACTCCATCCCCCTCCACACAACTCCATCCCCCTCCACAACTCCATCCTCCTCCACAGAACTCTATCCTCCTCCACACAACTCCATCCTCCTCCACACAACTCCATCCCCCTCCCCAACTCCATCCTCCTCCACAGAACTCTATCCTCATCCACACAACTCCATCCTCCTCCACACAACTCCATCCCCCTCCACAACTCCATCCTCCTCCACAGAACTCTATCCTCATCCACACAACTCCATCCTCCTCCACACAACTCCATCCTCCTCCACACAATTCCAACCTCCTCCACACAACTACATCCTCCTCCAAACAAATCCATCCTCCTCCACACAACTCCATCCTCCTCTACACAACCCCATCCTCCTCCACTGAACTCCATCCTCCTCCACACAACTCCATCCTGCTTCACACAACTCCATCCTCCTCCACACAATTCCATCCTCCTCGACACAACTCCATCCTCCTCCACACAACTCCATCCCCCTCCACAACTCCATCCTCCTCCACAGAACTCTATCCTCATCCACACAACTCCATCCTCCTCCACACAACTCCATCCACCTCCACACAATTCCAACCTCCTCCACACAACTACATCCTCCTCCAAACAAATCCATCCTCCTCCACACAACTCCATCCTCCTCTACACAACTCCATCCTCCTCCACTGAACTCCATCCTCCTCCACACAACTCCATCCTGCTTCACACAACTCCATCCTCCTCCACACAACTCCATCCTCCTCCACACAACTCCATCCTCCTCCACACAACTCCATCCTCCTCCACACAACTCCATCCCCCTCCACAACTCCATCCTCCTCCACAGAACTCTATCCTCATCCACACAACTCCATCCTCCTCCACACAACTCCATCCTCCTCCACACAATTCCAACCTCCTCCACACAACTACATCCTCCTCCAAACAAATCCATCCTCCTCCACACAACTCCATCCTCCTCTACACAACCCCATCCTCCTCCACTGAACTCCATCCTCCTCCACACAACTCCATCCTGCTTCACACAACTCCATCCTCCTCCACACAATTCCATCCTCCTCCACACAACTCCATCCTCCTCCACACAACTCCATCCTCCTCCACACAATTCCATCCTCCACCACACAACTCCATCCTCCTCTACACAACTCCATCCTGCTTCACACAACTCCATCCTCCTCCACACAATTCCATTCTCCTCCACACAACTCCATCCTCCTCCACACAACTCCATCCTGCTTCAAACAACTCATTCTTCCTCCAAGCAACTCCATTCTTTCTCCGCACAACTCAATCTTCCTCCACACAGCTCCATCCTCCTCCACACAACTCCAACCCCCTCCACACAACTCCATCCCCCTCCACACAACTCCATCCTCCTTCACACAACTCCATCCCTCTCCACACAATGCCTTCCTCCTCCAAACAACTCCATCCTCCTCCATACAACTCCATCCTCCTCCATACAACTCCATCCTCCTCCATACAACTCCATCCTCCTCCACACAACTCCATCCTCCTCCATACAACTCCATCCTCCTCCATACAACTCCATCCTCCTCTACACAACTCCATCCCCCTCCACACAACTACATCCTCCTCCATACAACTCCATCCTCCTCCACACAACTCCATCCTCCTCTACACAACCCCATCCTCCTCCACTGAACTCCATCCTCCTCCACATAACTCCATCCTGCTTCACACAACTCATTCTTCCTCCAAACAACTCCATTCTTTCTCCGCACAACTCAATTCTCCTCTACACAACCCCATCCTCCTCCACTGAACTCCATCCTCCTCCACATAACTCCATCCCCCTCCACACAACTCCATCCTCCTCCACACAACTCCATCCCCCTCCACACAACTCCATCCCCCTCCACACAACTCCATCCCCCTCCACAACTCCATCCTCCTCCATACAACTCCATCCTCCTCTACACAACCCCATCCTCCTCCACTGAACTCCATCCTCCTCCACATAACTCCATCCTGCTTCACACAACTCATTCTTCCTCCAAACAACTCCATTCTTTCTCCGCACAACTCAATTCTCCTCCACACAACTCCATCCTCCTCCACACAACTCCATCCTCCTCCACACAACTCCATCCTCCTCCACACAACTCCTTCCTCCTCCACAAAACTCCATCCTCCTCCACACAACCCCATCCTCCTCCACACAACTCCATCCTCCTCCACACAACTCCATCCTCCTCCACACAACTCCATCCCCCTCCACAACTCCATCCTCCTCCACACAACTCCATCCTCCTCCACACAACTCCATCCTCCTCCACACAACTCCATCCCCCTCCACAACTCCATCCTCCTCCACACAACTCCATCCTCCTCCACACAACTCCATCCCCCTCCACACAACTCGATCCCCCTCCACACAACTCCATCCCCCTCCACAACTCCATCCCCCTCCACAACTCCATCCTCCTCCACACAACTCCATCCCCATCCACAACTCCATCCTCCTCCACACAACTCCATCCCCCTCCACACAACTCCATCCCCCTCCACAACTCCATCCTCCTCCACAGAACTCTATCCTCCTCCACACAACTCCATCCTCCTCCACACAACTCCATCCCCCTCCCCAACTCCATCCTCCTCCACAGAACTCTATCCTCATCCACACAACTCCATCCTCCTCCACACAACTCCATCCCCCTCCACAACTCCATCCTCCTCCACAGAACTCTATCCTCATCCACACAACTCCATCCTCCTCCACACAACTCCATCCTCCTCCACACAACTCCATCCTGCTTCAAACAACTCATTCTTCCTCCAAGCAACTCCATTCTTTCTCCGCACAACTCAATCTTCCTCCACACAGCTCCATCCTCCTCCACACAACTCCAACCCCCTCCACACAACTCCATCCCCCTCCACACAACTCCATCCTCCTTCACACAACTCCATCCCTCTCCACACAATGCCTTCCTCCTCCAAACAACTCCATCCTCCTCCATACAACTCCATCCTCCTCCATACAACTCCATCCTCCTCCATACAACTCCATCCTCCTCCACACAACTCCATCCTCCTCCATACAACTCCATCCTCCTCCATACAACTCCATCCTCCTCTACACAACTCCATCCCCCTCCACACAACTACATCCTCCTCCATACAACTCCATCCTCCTCCACACAACTCCATCCTCCTCTACACAACCCCATCCTCCTCCACTGAACTCCATCCTCCTCCACATAACTCCATCCTGCTTCACACAACTCATTCTTCCTCCAAACAACTCCATTCTTTCTCCGCACAACTCAATTCTCCTCTACACAACCCCATCCTCCTCCACTGAACTCCATCCTCCTCCACATAACTCCATCCCCCTCCACACAACTCCATCCTCCTCCACACAACTCCATCCCCCTCCACACAACTCCATCCCCCTCCACACAACTCCATCCCCCTCCACAACTCCATCCTCCTCCATACAACTCCATCCTCCTCTACACAACCCCATCCTCCTCCACTGAACTCCATCCTCCTCCACATAACTCCATCCTGCTTCACACAACTCATTCTTCCTCCAAACAACTCCATTCTTTCTCCGCACAACTCAATTCTCCTCCACACAACTCCATCCTCCTCCACACAACTCCATCCTCCTCCACACAACTCCATCCTCCTCCACACAACTCCTTCCTCCTCCACAAAACTCCATCCTCCTCCACACAACCCCATCCTCCTCCACACAACTCCATCCTCCTCCACACAACTCCATCCTCCTCCACACAACTCCATCCCCCTCCACAACTCCATCCTCCTCCACACAACTCCATCCTCCTCCACACAACTCCATCCTCCTCCACACAACTCCATCCCCCTCCACAACTCCATCCTCCTCCACACAACTCCATCCTCCTCCACACAACTCCATCCCCCTCCACACAACTCGATCCCCCTCCACACAACTCCATCCCCCTCCACAACTCCATCCCCCTCCACAACTCCATCCTCCTCCACACAACTCCATCCCCATCCACAACTCCATCCTCCTCCACACAACTCCATCCCCCTCCACACAACTCCATCCCCCTCCACAACTCCATCCTCCTCCACAGAACTCTATCCTCCTCCACACAACTCCATCCTCCTCCACACAACTCCATCCCCCTCCCCAACTCCATCCTCCTCCACAGAACTCTATCCTCATCCACACAACTCCATCCTCCTCCACACAACTCCATCCCCCTCCACAACTCCATCCTCCTCCACAGAACTCTATCCTCATCCACACAACTCCATCCTCCTCCACACAACTCCATCCTCCTCCACACAATTCCAACCTCCTCCACACAACTACATCCTCCTCCAAACAAATCCATCCTCCTCCACACAACTCCATCCTCCTCTACACAACCCCATCCTCCTCCACTGAACTCCATCCTCCTCCACACAACTCCATCCTGCTTCACACAACTCCATCCTCCTCCACACAATTCCATCCTCCTCGACACAACTCCATCCTCCTCCACACAACTCCATCCCCCTCCACAACTCCATCCTCCTCCACAGAACTCTATCCTCATCCACACAACTCCATCCTCCTCCACACAACTCCATCCACCTCCACACAATTCCAACCTCCTCCACACAACTACATCCTCCTCCAAACAAATCCATCCTCCTCCACACAACTCCATCCTCCTCTACACAACCCCATCCTCCTCCACTGAACTCCATCCTCCTCCACACAACTCCATCCTGCTTCACACAACTCCATCCTCCTCCACACAACTCCATCCTCCTCCACACAACTCCATCCTCCTCCACACAACTCCATCCCCCTCCACAACTCCATCCTCCTCCACAGAACTCTATCCTCATCCACACAACTCCATCCTCCTCCACACAACTCCATCCTCCTCCACACAATTCCAACCTCCTCCACACAACTACATCCTCCTCCAAACAAATCCATCCTCCTCCACACAACTCCATCCTCCTCTACACAACCCCATCCTCCTCCACTGAACTCCATCCTCCTCCACACAACTCCATCCTGCTTCACACAACTCCATCCTCCTCCACACAATTCCATCCTCCTCCACACAACTCCATCCTCCTCCACACAACTCCATCCTCCTCCACACAATTCCATCCTCCACCACACAACTCCATCCTCCTCTACACAACTCCATCCTGCTTCACACAACTCCATCCTCCTCCACACAATTCCATTCTCCTCCACACAACTCCATCCTCCTCCACACAACTCCATCCTGCTTCAAACAACTCATTCTTCCTCCAAGCAACTCCATTCTTTCTCCGCACAACTCAATCTTCCTCCACACAGCTCCATCCTCCTCCACACAACTCCAACCCCCTCCACACAACTCCATCCCCCTCCACACAACTCCATCCTCCTTCACACAACTCCATCCCTCTCCACACAATGCCTTCCTCCTCCAAACAACTCCATCCTCCTCCATACAACTCCATCCTCCTCCATACAACTCCATCCTCCTCCATACAACTCCATCCTCCTCCACACAACTCCATCCTCCTCCATACAACTCCATCCTCCTCCATACAACTCCATCCTCCTCTACACAACTCCATCCCCCTCCACACAACTACATCCTCCTCCATACAACTCCATCCTCCTCCACACAACTCCATCCTCCTCTACACAACCCCATCCTCCTCCACTGAACTCCATCCTCCTCCACATAGCTCCATCCTGCTTCACACAACTCATTCTTCCTCCAAACAACTCCATTCTTTCTCCGCACAACTCAATTCTCCTCTACACAACCCCATCCTCCTCCACTGAACTCCATCCTCCTCCACATAACTCCATCCCCCTCCACACAACTCCATCCTCCTCCACACAACTCCATCCCCCTCCACACAACTCCATCCCCCTCCACAACTCCATCCTCCTCCATACAACTCCATCCTCCTCTACACAACCCCATCCTCCTCCACTGAACTCCATCCTCCTCCACATAACTCCATCCTGCTTCACACAACTCATTCTTCCTCCAAACAACTCCATTCTTTCTCCGCACAACTCAATTCTCCTCCACACAACTCCATCCTCCTCCACACAACTCCATCCCCCTCCACACAACTCCATCCCCCTCCACACAACTCCATCCTCCTCCACACAACTCCATCCCCCTCCACACAACTCCATCCCCCTCCACACAACTCCATCCCCCTCCACACAACTCAATTCTCCTCCACACAACTCCATCCTCCTCCACACAGCTCCATCTTCCTCCACACAACTCCATCGTCCTCCACACAACTCCATCCCCCTCCACACAACTCCATCCCCCTCCACACAACTCCATCCTCCTCCACACAACTCCATCCCCCTCCACACAACTCCATCCTCCTCCACACAACTCCATCCCCTTCCACACAACTTCATCCTCTTCCACACAATTCATCCTCCTCCACACAACTCCATCCTCCTTCACACAACTCCATCCTCCTCCACACAACTCCATCCCCTTCCACACAACTTCATCCTCTTCCACACAACTTCATCCTCCTCCACACAACTCCATCCCCCTCCACACAACTCCATCCCCCTCCACACAACTCCATCCTCCTCCACACAACTCCATCCCCCTCCACACAACTCCATCCTCCTCCACACAACTCCATCCCCTTCCACACAACTTCATCCTCTTCCACACAGCTCCATCCTCCTCCACACAACTCCATCCTCCTTCACCCAACTCCATCCTCCTCCACACAACTCCATCCTCCTCCACACAACTCCATCCCCATCCACACAACTCCATCCCCATCCACACAACTCCATCCCCATCCACACAACTCCATCCCCATCCACACAACTCCATCCCCCTCCACACAACTCCATCCTCCTTCATACCACTCCATCTTCCTCCACACAATTCCTTCCTCCTCCAAACAACTCCATCCTCCTCCACACAACTCCATCGTCCACCATTACAACTCCATTCTCCACACAACTCCATCCTTCTTCACACAACTCCACCTCCTCCACCCATCTCCATCCCCATCCACACAACTCCATCTTCCTCCACAACTTCATCCTCCTCCACACAACTCCATCCTACTACACACAACTCCATCCACCTCCATACAACTCCATTCTCCTCCACACAATTCCATTCTCCTCCACACAACTTCATCCTCCTCCATACAACTCCATCCTCCTCCAAACAACTCCATTCTTCTTCACACAAATCCATCCTCCTCCACACAACTCCATCCTCCTCCACACAACTCCATCCTCCTTCACACAACTCCATCCATCTTCACACAACTCCATCCTCCTCCACACAACTCCATCCTCCTCCACACAACTCCATCCTCCTCCACACAACTCCATCCTCCTTCACACAACTCCATCCTTCTTCACACAAATCCATCCTCCTCCACACAACTCCATCCTCCTCCAAACAACTCCATTCTTTCTCCTCACAACTCCATTCTCCTCCACACAACTCCATCCTCCTCCAAACAACTCCATCCTCCTCCACACAACTCCATCCTCCTCCAAACAACTCCATTCTTTCTCCTCACAACTCCATCCTCCTCCACACAACTCCATCTCCATCCACACAACTCCATCCCCCTCCACACAACTCCATCCCCCTCCACACAACTCCATCCTCCTCCACACAACTCCATCTCCATCCACACAACTCCATCCCCCTCCACACAACTCCATCCTCCTCCACACAACTCCATCCCCCTCCACAAAACTCCATCCCCATCCACACAACTTCATTCCCCCTACACACAACTCCTTCCCTCTCCACACAACTCCATCTTCCTCCACACAACTCCATCCCCCTCCACACAACTCCTTCCCTCTCCACACAACTCCATCTTCCTCCACACAACTCCATCCCCCTCCACACAACTCCATCCTCCTCCACACAACTCCATCCCCCTCCACACAACCCCATCCTCCTCCACACAACTCCATCCCCCTCCACACAACTCCTTCCCTCTCCACACAACTCCATCTTCCTCCACACAACTCCATCCCCCTCCACACAACTCCTTCCCTCTCCACACAACTCCATCCCCCTATACACAACTCCATCCTCCTCCACACAACTCCATCCCCCTCCACACAACTCCTTCCCTCTCCACACAACTCCATCTTCCTCCACAAAACTCCATCCTCCTTCACCAACTCAATCCTCCCGCACACAACTTCATCCTCCTCATCACAACTCTCTTTTACACAAAACATTTTTTTTATTCTACAGGGTGGATAAATAAAAAAAAAAGAAACCGAGATATTACTCCTAATCGGAACAGAAGTAGGGCACATGTGATTCAAAGGGAGATATCCTCTGTTAGGTTTGAATCTCTTCTTTAAAATGACACCCTGATCATATCCTTACATTCACGGCTGACTGAGCAGTGACCAATTTTATGAAAGGGTCCATTAAGAGAAAATTGCGCCACTTTTCATGGTGAATTCTCTTTTTTCCTACCCGCCTTGATTTGCTACCATAGCCTTTCACTCTGTGACAAATGACACCCAAAAAAAACCACAATTGAAAAGTGGGGCAATTCTCTAAATAGACCCTTTCATAAATTTGGTCACCTGTGAATGTAATGACTTGACTAGGGTGTCATTTTAAAGAGAATATTCAACCCTATCAGAGGATATCTCCCTTTGATTCACATGTGCCCTACTTCTGTTCCAATTAGCAATAATATCCCAGTTTCTTTCTTTTTTATCCCACCCTGTATAATACTGTATAACCGGGTGGTATTTCTAACTTAATCGTGCACATTAATCCTTACAGATCGATCAGAGGGTGGACCTGAAAGTTTATCCATCTTATTTTTAACGGGAGCAGCATCTACATAAAAAGTACAACTATTGATATATGAAAGGTGATAGCTGTAAAAATAGACGTCATGCACTGTACATGTTAAGGGGACGTTTAAACCTCATGTTTGATGTGCACGATATAAAATGCTAAACTTATATGTTGTAACAGTGTTGTATCTACGACGAAATTTGTTTCCCCGGCTGCACAAAATAACAAAATCCATGCAGAAAAAATACAGCAAATGCCTCAATACCCCCCCCCCCCTCCTCCTCAGATTTGCTGCGGCATGTAACTCCTTCCTTTTATCCAAACAATTATATGAAAACGTGTTTTTCTTCATTTGCACAATTTAAATGGTTTATTATTTAAATTTCTTTCACGCCATTGATCGACACACTGCTCGGTTCTTAGTGCAAGAAATGTAAACCTTATATGAACATTTCTGTCAAACAAATACATATTGTCAGACTTCTGTCTCCTTCACACACCCGCAATAATAATGCATTCACTTCCAGAGAAACCAATGTAATGATCTGTATTGCAACTGCAACTTACCGACTGAAAGATGTTGTCCTCACTCAACGAAGAGCTCATACAAGTTCCACACATACACAACAAAATGGCGGAAATGTTCATATTTCGAAACACACAGTGTGGAAAAACCACTGCGTCACGGCCAATGACAAAAGAGCATGGAAGTAAGTAGTTCAAGCGTGACGATCTGATTTCGCTCGTACCCACCGGCATTAAGCAGGGCACTCGCAGGGAAGTGCCTACATATTGGATAGAAATTGTTTGAAAAATAACATGGGTCAAATGTTCCGCCTGCGCATGTCACAGAATGTGCGTGCATTGGTTGAAGCAGTAGCTCCCCACAATGCTTTGCGCGTATGTGCTTTCCTCACAACATTTTGTGAGAGAGTTTATCCCTTCCCAGCGCCCTGTTTTGGGGGTATGACGAGCTTTTAGAATCCTCGCGCGGCCCGCTTATATACCCGTAGGCATTGTACTCTGGGTTGCCCAGATAGCAAAGTGTTTTCTAACCGTAGCCACCCGAAGATACAAAACACTCAAGCCAATTCATTATTTAGGTGTTCTTTATTAAATTGGAGATTGGTTGAGACAAATTTCATTCGCGAAATTTACATGTTGCATTAATTGTCATTCATTACTCCCTCTTCCTTCTCCATCACCCAACTCCATACTCCTCCTCAACAAAGCTCTCTCCTCAATGCTACTTCTTCCTTACACACTTCCTAGTCCTACTCCACAACTCTCACCTCCTACTCCAAGTAATACCCTCCCCTCCTCCACCACACAACATCCTCCTCCACCCCATCACCCACACAACTTCGTCATCCTCCTTCTCCCCCTCCTCTCCTCCACAACACAACTCCATCCTCCTAAACATAACTCCCTTTTCCTCCACACAAAATACGGCAAGATTAACGACACACCCACTGCTTACTTTACGACCCTTTTGTGATAATTTTGTTAAAAATTGCATTTTTTTCATTAAAAAAAAACGATTTTCCTCTGTAAAACCAAGGGCGCTTTGACATATTTATTCAGGAAACAGTCTTTGCAGTGGCTTTCTGTTCAAATAATTCGATTTGTGAGGAAAGTTTGCTTCTAGGTTTTTTACCGATATGTTGTCCGAGACTATTTGCTGCAATCGTACAATGCCTCCGGGCTTAATTAACTTTCTAAAAAGATAGAGAAAATCTCTTAAGACTGCATTAGGGGTCACGCTATTCCAACCTAATTATGCATAGTAATCCTTCCAGATCGATCAGAAATAAACCCGCTAGTGTATCCTTCTATTGGTTTAATAGGAACAACCTGCACATTATAAAGTATAATGTTTATATGAGAAATGATGGCTGTCAATATTGGAGTTCATGTCTAGGGAACGTTTAAACCGTTATGTTTGAGGTTCATGTCATGCTAAACTTGTACGGTATCGTATATATGTTATAACATAGTAGTACAAACAGGAAAATCCGTGCACAGAATAAAAGCAAATGCCACCAAATACCCCCACCCCCCCCCCCCCCCCGGCTCCGGCATCTACCTCGACCATTTTATCCAAATCCGAATTCACCCCATATATAATATAATGTGAAAACGTGTTTTTCGTTATCTACACGATTTAACTATTTATTTATTTTAATTTTACGCCATTGATCAACACAATCTCAGTTTTTGAGTGAAGGAGATTAGGTTATACCTTACGAACTTTTCTATGAAATATTTTGTTAGCATTGAGTATTGCTAAACTTTTGACAAGGTAAGGCCAAAAAAAAAAAATATTCGGTCTCTGGTCTGACCAAGGTCACGAAATTGACGCGGCCACGCAGCTTTTTTTTTTTATTTGCTTTTTTTTTTTTCTTCAAGCTTGGATTGTACAGACAAGGTGGGGTACTATTTTGCTTTTTTGGTGTCCTCATGTACATTGGTGTCCTCCATAATTTGCATTGGTGCGTTTGATCATTTGCCTTGGTGCAATTTCCCATTCCTTGGTGTTCTTTGGTAAAAAAAAATTGAGGAGGTGCGGAAATAGAAGGCGCTGTTGGAGCTACCGCGGAACATTTTGGAAAAAAAAAGATCGACGCGCATGCTTAAAATCGACGCGCGCGCTGACCAGAGACCGACTTATTTTTTTTTTTGGCCAAGGAAGCCTATTTCATATCAACAACAGCAACTTTTGACATGTGTCCCAAGAGAGCCTTGCGTATAATTAACTGTCGACTTCTATGAACACGCAGATCCCCTTTTCATAAAAACATAAACTTAATTATATGTATTACGTTCAGCTTGAGTCTTTAATGTATCAATCTTCTCGCAATACTTTTCTGTTTTCCATTAGTAGTGTATTTAGCCCGAAAAGTGAAATTCATTCTCATTGGACTCGCCAAGCTTCTGTTTTTTCTATATTCCATTTAATCGTACCTCTCTTGCTCAAAAAATGTTAAATACAAGGGACCTGAGCTGTGGAATTCGTTCTCTTAACAACTTCAAGCTTCTACTAATCTTTCCGCTTTTAAACGCCTATTTAAATTAATCTTAATTCAAACCTATTATTGATTCATGCCAGTACTTACATGTAGAATACCCTTATCGTATTGCTCCTTGCTATTTGACTAGTTTAAATGATCTGTATTGTTTGTTTGTTTGTCTGTGTTTGCGTCTGAATGTGTATTGTGTTTAGGTATGTTTCTTGCTCATTGAGCCCTTCCTCGTGTAAATGACCATTCAATTTTGTTCATTATAAGTTACTTTCTTTTTCTTGGACTGGGCTCAATGAGCATGCCTGTCTGGGGCCATGCTTAAAAAGCAGTCCTGCTTCTTAATAGGCCCCTCTGCAGTGTCTTTAAATTATCACTGTTGTTGTATTATTGCTAATTATTCATTTCTGTTATGTCATCATTTTATGAAATCTATTAATTTGGAGAAAAAAATAGAATTCGTATTTTTGTCAAATTTTGTCTACTTCTCACACCCGCAATAAGTCACTTTCAGAGGAACCGAATGTATTGATTTTTCGAATGGCATGTGTAACTTACCGACCGAGAGATGCTGTCCTCACTCAACGAAAAGCTCAGACAAGTTCCACACATAGGCAACAAAATGGCGCTTCCTAGAGGCGGAAATGCTATATTTCGAAACACACATCAGAGAAAACCGTTGCGTCACGGCCAACGACAAATGGGCCTAAAAGTAAGTAGGTCAAGCGTAACGATTTACCCACCGGCATTCAACAGGGCGCGCAGAAGGGCTAATTTCTTCTGCAAGTATTACGTATTTTCTTTGAGCTCTCATCGGATAGAATTTGTTTAAACACTAACATCGGTCAAGTCTTCCTCCTGCGCATGAACCATGCGCACAAATGTTTATACATTGGTTGAGGCAGTTAGCTGCCATCTTCGAGGGCAATGTCTTTGTTATTGCTTGGATATGCGTGAGGGAAACATTTTGTGAATTCATTATTTCTGAAGTAAAAAAAAAACAGAAATTGCCTCTAAGACCGCTATGCATAAGGTATATTGTAACCACAGTTGTGCCGAGATGCCACTGTTCTAAGATTGTTGCCTTACCCAGGGTATAAGTTCTCTGTGGAAGAATGAAAACATTGAGCCAGTTTATAGGAATAGTATTATTTTAATAAACTGAATTGACCAGTCGCCACACCAAACAGCGTTGTCCTAGACATCGACACAGGTAAAAACCCTTCAGCGGCCCACGAGAGTCGGGAGGATTAAATTTTGAGTCAACTGATTGTCCACACAATATTAAATCACAGCTACCCGAAGAAGACTATTTTGTCTGTTTGGCCCACCATACTAACCTGTTGATTGTTATGCTAATTAAGCGCGCGCGAGCCAGCTGTCAAAAGTTCACACATAACTTTCATTGTTGTGTGGGATACAGACATGCATACACGTGTTGTGATGTGGTGAGCGCCATTTTTCGCGGCGCGTGCATCAACAAGGTTGAAGTTTGAAGTGTAAATATGATTGGAACATTGAAGTGACTTGTGGAAGCTTTGATTCTGCATATCGAACGACATTCTAGGAATCAAGGGACACATTTAAGAACGTTATTTTGGAGAGTATCCGTCTTTTGCTATGTGAATACGCGGGGTGGTTGTTCGACGGGACTAGCGCAGCGGTATCTGCTGGACTGCAACTACTCAACGGTGAGTTGCAAGATTACGTTTTACTGTGCTTCTCGACCCCTCTATTTATGTAGTTGTTACACTTCTCTAACTTATAGTAAACTCCTGGCAATTCCATACCTGATAGTTTTGTTATTTCTTTACAGTATTTTTGGTGGAAAACATAGGTTTTCGTACTTAGCTTTCCTGATGGCGCTCTGCGAAATAATGCCTCGTTGTGCATTCATTTTTCAGCCCACGATTGAGTTAGTCATCTTTTGGGGGGGGGAGGACATTGTCTTTCTGCTCAATTACCATGTAATATAACAAACACACTGACAACTTCCTATGAGATTACCGTTCGTTTTTGACATTGCCAGTGAGTCAAATAATTCAAAATCGCATAGGAAAGAGAAGCCCCATGAATGTTGCCCAAATACTGGACTTCGGTCCTATTCATTTGTGGGGAAAAGTTGATTAGGAGGAAATCAAAATCTGCAATGTACTGCTATTTCGCTTGACATTTTTACAGGTTACTGACCATGAAAAATAAATATATCAGTACATAACCTTGGGGCCAGAGAAAAATCTTCTTCGACAAACTCGCTGCAAATTGTGCTTGAAAATTACTGGCTAACTGAACACCTACAGAAACAACCTCAAATTGATCATGGCTATTATTAAAGAAGGGAAAAAGTCGTCCGCAGTGAAAAAAATTCCCAATCTCGTTTTCTCCAAACTCAACTCCCCCCCCCCCCCCCCCACATTTAGCATGGATTGCTGTGTGGCTCACAATGCGGAGGAAGTCGGGTATTTGAGCCACGTTCATGGGGCTTAACGAAGGGGTCCTAAAGTAGACATCATGCTCAAGTTTTCTGTACTTTTTGCAGGCCCCAGAGAGCCAGGCTTCGGCCCCCTATCTGACTGACCGGCTCACTGTCAATTGTAAACTAAACTTGCTTAAGCCTCTCTTGGCATAAAAGTGTTGCACTGCCGAGACACCCTAAGATTAAATTAGTCTGTACTAGCTTTACTAGACCCAGCAGTCTAGTCTTTGCAGAGTATTGAGGGAACGTCACAACGCCAGTTGTTGCATCTTTGCGGCAATTTAATATAACCCGTTTGTATAATTACTACATATGAAATATTATGATAGGGCGGGTGTTATTTTGTTTCAGTCTTAAAGTCTTGGCGTGCTCACTGTATTTGAGATACATCTGAATTTCTTTGTTTTGGCTTGCATGGGTGTTACTGTAATTATGGCACATTAATCAACATAAAATTTTGACATGTTGTTTTACATGTCATTGTGAAATTTCAATTTGCATATGTTATCGTGTCATATTAATTAACATGTTATTGTTCCATGTTGAACCGCTTCTGAAGCTACAAATATACTACATGTACCGAGTAGTAACCTGTAGTATGCCTCTCTTTCCATACACGTGTGCATAAACACATGTAGTATTCTGTAGTATTTGACCCTTAACCTCCCAAGAGCCTTTTGAGGGTTAGAGTTAACATGTTATTGTGCATGTTAATTAACATGTCATTATGCATGTTATTTAATATGTAATTATGCCATGTCAATTAACATGTAATTATGCAATGTCAATTAACATAATGATTAAGCCATGCTGATAAACATGTAAATGTGCCGTGTATTTATGTTAATTATTATGTAATTATGGCATGTTAATTGACATAATAATAATTTGTAAATTAATTTGTTCAGACCGCTATGAAATTGTAAACTCTCGGCATCGCTGTAGAAATAAGTTTCTGAATAATCCAGGTGTTATTTGAAAGGACCTTAAAAACAGACCACGATCCATGGAGGTTGCATTAGAAACAAGGTTGAAATAATCCAATCGAGAGGCGAAAACATTTTTTTTTTCAAAAGATTATAAACTTGTAGAACCGCCAACAAAGGGCTGGATAGCTCAGTCAGTTATAACAGTACTAAAACGGCAATCGGGTCGCAGGTTTAAACCCCTCTCCATCATTCAAATTTGTTTTATCAAATCGACAAAAATATAATGCACCAGGTCGGTTTCCCTGAGGGGTTTATATGTGTAAAAAAAAAAAAAAAAAATACACACAAAATTAAATTTGGAAAACAAATGAAGACAAAAACACACTATTTGAATATATAATATGGACTTTGGAACTGAAAAACATGTATTTCGGTCAGGGATAGACTTCAAAAGGCTTCTTATAATGCATTGAATTTAACGAAGAAAGGTTGAGAACTGAGGTTGGTTGTTCAGGTTACACTGTACATCAAAACTCAAACAAGGATATTGAAATATATTTTAGCTTTGACAATGAGTGTCAAACCCGGGCCACGATACACAATGTGCCTCGTGAATTATCCCACCCAACTTACACATTATTTCTCGATGTTCAGGTCCCGTATTGTCAAAATAAACACTAAAACTGTAATCTGTAGGGTTTATTTTATATTTTGTAAAGAGGACAAGCTTTTACGATGACAGATGATTATTGATATGTGTCTTTAGCTTTAAATATTTCTTGATTCGTTTTGGCCTGAAACATGCTTTCTATCCAGTGTTTTTTTATTTTGTGTGCAGCTCTGCATACTGGCAGTTTAAGCCACTGATGTATCTCTTCGTGTTCTTAAAAAATGCAGTCACGTACCGGTAAACACTAAGTCCATCCGTTGGTGTTCAACAAATGTGGGGTGAACATGTGATAATTTTTTTTTCGTGCAGCCAGTATTGTTGAGTGTGTCTAAGTAATCTCCATCTTTTTGTGTCATATGCAGTGACTGTAATAACTATGTATCGATATGTAAGTCAAAAGGAAAGAAAGCTATCCATAGGCAAGGCTTCATTCTTTGAAGCATACAACAGTTCATCTGTGATGTTAAAATACATGCATTACATCTTCTTTGTTGAACTTATCTTCGCCAGTCTTATCTTATCTTCGTCAGTAATGTGATTAACTTCGTTTCAGGGCCCTAGCCATTCTAATACTTTACAGTAGGTGCACAAATACGAATCTAAAATAAAAACAAAAGAGTTCAGGCGAATGTGCGGCAAAAGCTACTACATTTAATTTTGGATACAGCAAGCAACATTTCAAAACAATCTGAGTAAATACCATTTTGCAACACGATTGACAAGCCAGAGTATTTTGATATACGCTATTATGTTCCAGACAGTTTTATGTCAGTTGTATAGAGTCTGTTGTCACCAAAACAAATGCACAGAGAATTTAACAACTTAGTTGAATGAGAACGCAAATAAAAGTAAAACCAATAGAGTATCGTTCTGTTTCTATAATCACAATAAATACACATATATCAATAATCCGGGCAGGTAGAGAAATGATGTAGCCTACAATTACATATGTATTAAGATTAATAAGTATGTAAAATTGTTGATGATTTTATACTCCTTGACATAAATTTGATGGGACTACTTAGAATCAAAGCCAATGAAAATATACATGGGAGTAAATTAGCCCAAGTTTTGATTGGTATTAGCAAAGTGAAATTCGATACGATTGTGGACTTTTGTCTACTCAGTAATGTAGGAATATGCAATGTAAAAATTCAGCTTTTATAATTCCATTACATGGTATTTCAATAGTAATGCTTTCTAATTAACAGTAGATAATGTGAGATTGTAACACATCCGTCCAATTTCTATTGGGGTATCATGAAAGACTTTAAAAGAAAATTACATCTTGATTATAGCGTACACAATTTTGTATTGTGCTAGCATAGACTGCGAATTAAAAAAATACATGGCATCATTTTTATTTTACAAAACCAGCGTTAAAGCGTTTAAGGCAGCAATTATTATATTTGGTTAAAACAGTATTAAACGCTAAAATGAAAACTACCTGTATAATAGCGTTGCAAATAAGCAAAACTACCAATAAGCATTTTAGCAGGATCACTAGTCTTATAAAGGACTATAAAGAAGTGTTATCGTATCGTTAGCATATACATGTACCTTGCAATAATAACATAGCTGATTCAATCGATAGTTGTCAGAAGTAAGCGCAAGCTAGTTCTTTAAATATTAGGAACGAAGGATCAGTCAATTGATATGTCACATCAATAAGGATTCCCCTCAGCCAAGTATTCATGTTTGAACAATCTTAAAAACTTGACGTTTGCACAGTAAATTCACATGGTGTACAAAGTTGAAAACCCAAACCATGTTTAGAAATAAAAACATTAAATGTATGGAAAGCATTGCTATGTTTTATTTCGTTGCAACTATGACAACATTTGACAAGCAAGAGTATTTTGATTTGCGTTATCCTCTTTAAGAAAACTTCACATATTATCTAAAAACAGCTGTCGTCAAAATATAAGAATACTTAAAAGTATATGACTACATGTATACTAATAGTGTACACATGCAATGATCTCGTAATGATTAAGAAGAACCTTTATCGTATACACACATACTTTTTAAAGTAAAAATAAACTGAAACATCACAAGTAGTCAAAGCCGAAAGCCAGCCGTTTACTTAAAGGAACAACGAATCAATCAATTGATGGAGTTTAAGAAATTAAATAAAATCTTTGTGATGATAAAACAAATCATTATTAATCTTTTGTTTGAATAATCAAAGACCCAATTATCCATTTAAGCAGCCATCATATTTTTTTTACAGCAAACAACCTATTCTTTTGTAGCTCAGTTTTCCCCTAATAAACGCACCGATCTTGTCTCAAATTTTAGCTAGTTATGGGCAACCTTTTGACTAATATTGAAATGCTAAACAAGTGACGCGTATTCTCTTAATGGTTTGCACCGCACAATAAAGTTGTTCATACAAAGCGTATTTTGCCGATAACTGGGATTTAATGATGAAAGAGATAAGATGCTTTATACAGGAAGATTGCAGTGAAAATGTTAAGTTGTATTTTCCTTTTTCCTTGGCTAGCTTCGAGTTACAACGTAGCATTATGCATAGGCTAAATACAACGATTACATTGCATGCTAATTTTCATTAAAATAACTTTGCATGTGTTTATCAAGCTTTGTACCGATGCCCACTTTAAAAGCTATTCTTATGAAAACGTCGTCCCAAAAATAACATATTTAACATTAAAATATTTAATCATGCATTACCAAAATAGGACCGCGCAAAAAAATGTTAAATGCAATCCATTACCTTTTCAATCAAAACCAGTTCACAAACGTTGCTGAGTACCATGCCTTCTATCATGCTTGATGATTTATAAGAGAAGTTAATGTCCTATATCTAATGCACCGCAACCTAATCATTTTTTTTAAAAGAACTCGGAGTAAAAGCCAACAAACTCTCAATAGAACTTCTTACAAGACTAGAACGGCGAAGCCGCCATGGCTCGCTGTCAAAGGTGGTAAGGGAGGCTGAAGGTAGGGTTGGGGAAGGGCATGATGGGAATCAGGATTCTGGTTGATGTGCCAGGGTGTAGGGGTCAGTTTTTAAATGTCAGCATAAAAAGTCAACAGATGACCTAATAAATACATGTGTATATAGGTAAGCCGTCACTGCATTATGGGGAAGTTTTCCATTGTTAGGGTAATTAGGACCCAGTTGTGGAGCCTTTTTGCAGCCCCCACAGTGTCTTTGGGTCCCCATACTTGTGTTACCAAAAGAAAACTCTTGTGTGGTCGCCACAAATGCTGGAGCCTTTTTGCAGCCCCAACAGTGTTCTCTGATCCCCATACTTGTATTACCATTGGAAAAGTCTTGTTTAGTCCCCACAAAAGCGGAACAAGAATGGGTATACATGTACTTGTAGACACAGCACCATCACCACATGCCCCAAACCTTACCCAATCCCTGACCCTCCCCCTACTCCTAGCTCCCCTACTCATCCCACAAACCTAAACCCTAAGTCCAACCCTTATCCCCCACCCCACCCCACCCCCACCACCATCCTCCCCTACCATATCCCTACTCCAACCCAACAAACTAAAAGATCAAACCAGAAGCTAATTCACATCCCCAAAATGGCTAGTGTACATGTTATATCGGTATACATACATGTATATGTTATACCAGTATACATGTACATGTAACAATCAAAAACTTTAACATTTCCTTGAATAAAAATTCCTCAATAAATTCATAAAATTTACTGCAATGACATGAACCAAACTGAAGTTATAGAGATGATACATGTAAGCTGCATTAAATTTTTTCCCCAAGTTAGCTAGAACCAAAAACTTCAACATTTCTATCTGAACGCGGGCGGACGGACGGACGGAAATTGGTATTACATAGGCTTGCATCTGCTTCGCAGCTCGCCAACCGCCAACAATACTTAATGTTAATATAATGTGTTGAAGTTTAATGCTCTGAGCCACATTATTAATTCAGTCTCTGGGTGAGAACAGTAAAATTTGAAATCGGATTTTACGTTGGGAATATGAGGAAAAACACGTCCTTAAATTATTGTCTTAGAATAATAGATCAAGGCACCTTTAATTTCATTTCAATAGTAAAATGGGCCCTATACATACAAATACATATACCTCCATCTGTGATTTGTTTAGTTGATTAAAAATGTATTATCTTTCGTATACATTTATATGAAGGTTTTACATGATCTTTTTCATTAGTATTGCTCTAATATATTTTAAGTTCAAAGGGCCTTACTTTGCTGAAGTGTAAATGTATTACACACGTAAAGACACCTGTCCTTTTGACAAATGCTTTTTTTTTACAATGATAATATTTTACAAATTCATAATCACTGTTATGAATGTATCCTATCATCCGATTAAAACATGCGGAAACTTCCGAATTCACCGTAAACATACCTTTAGAGCGGTCGACTTTTATTCTACATTCACCTGTAAATGATTTATAACATTGGCTTGTTGGTAAACACTGGCTAAAATAGACTGCAAAAGTGGCAATCATCTACGTAGAAAGTAATCTGTTACTTGTTTCGTATTAATGTTGTCATACGCGTAAAGTTACACGTTCATACCGGCAAAAATATGTGCTATTTACAGGACACCCGAATGTGGTTTATGCCGTGCGTCTAACCATTAAAGTGATTTTTTTGCATTTCCTTAAGACGTACAATACTTTAAATTGTCTTTGACTTGACTGGGTAGTCCAGTTACCTACTTATTTATCACAGTCTCTTTTATCACAATCTTTTGTTGAGATCATCTTGTATAATTTCTACAGCCTCGTCTAATTTCATCTCACTCAGGAACCCTACCAAAAACTCTATGGCTTCGTTGTCCGTTGTGTTATTGTCTCTGCAAACGTCGAAGTGGAGTTGCAGTAAACCTTTCGCGCGAATTTTTCCCGATTCAACTACAACCGCAACAGATCTGCCTGGCAAGTCGGTCATCCGTTGCATGAGTTGCCTCCAGTTGTTAGCGCCGTCGCGTTCGCAGTCTAGATGATAACACAAGGACCACACCGCTTTCTCTGACAACCCACCAAAGTTTTGGGGCTCAACCTCTCCATGAACCTTGATTGAAACTCCTTTGCCAATCTGTTCCTGGGTAATTTGAAAATAATATTGATTTCGGTGACAAAGGCCTATTTTGATATAATTGGCAAATCGCTGGGGGATTTTTGGCAATTGTTTTTCGCAGGTTAAATTGAGCTTTTATCTATTTCTTTTTCTCACTTTTCTGGCAGATTTACCCTCTTGCAGCTGAATTTTGTTAGTTTTGGTTATACAAATTATTTGTATTACATTCAGAAGGGCTGATAATTTCTCAGATGTTTGGGGGGAATATGTATTTGAATCGTTTTGGTGCGCACTACTATAGTGAGCAGCTTTTTCTTAACTACACCCATCGGAAACATCTCAAGGAATAATAATCCTGGAAACGTTGGGGGATATTTCCCGGGAGGTTGCATTGCGGTTGGTGGATATCTGTGCTGGTGATATATGGCTGTGTTGCATGAACAGTCGTTAATTTCTATAAATAATCAAAAAGTTGTGATGGCAACAGAAAAAAAAAATGTTGCAATTCTTGTTTGCTTCATGGGAACAAACTTTACGATTTGTGGGGCATTCGTATGTTCGATGTTGTTTGAATTGAATCGTTTGTCGAGAACATTTCAATTTCAAGTGAAAAGACAAGGTAATTGTTTTGAACTAGAAAGTGAGGTACTTGCCATCTCACCTGGAACCGTTTCTATTTAACATCTAAAACAGTTGTAAAAACGCTGCTATCTCGAGGAAAATTGATTTTCACATGAAAGGTTGCCCTTTTTTAGCAATTGCTAAGGCATGTAAATGCACGTTAAACGGCGGGAATATCAGATAGTTCAACGTAGTACCTTATGCGTTACGGCCATCTCAGAGGGTGTTATTTGAGTTCAGTAACGATGAATTCACAACAGTTCGCTTATAAGGTCTATTATTATAACTGAAATCTGTATGGAGTATGTTTGTCTTTGCTTCTACTTCTTGCATGCTACGTCGTAGAATGCTAAGAGATTCGTAGATATTGAGGAATTGCAATTTAAAGAAATGCTTCCAATAGAACCTACTGTGGTGCGGATATCGGTCTCATCATCTTACCTTCAAAGAGGCCAAAGGAGCGGCTGCCCCTCCTCTCTAAGAAAAAGAAACATTAAAGAAATTTAGCGCAATAGCTTTTGGCTCCTTGCGAATTGCAAATACACATTAATGCAAGTGCATGCTGCCTTGTAGAAATTAAGGACGGATTATGTTACATACATGCCCTCCACTACAAGTCCATCACAAAGCCCCTAACCAAGTTACAACTACAAACGAACTGTAGCAAAGGCCTTACTTCGTTATCCATTGTTAGTAATAACTTGAATAGCAATTGTAAATGGACTTGTACTTTACTTGTGACCGAACTTGGAATTAACCTGTTATAAACTCAACAATAAAACTGTAAACCAAGACACATGATTCCTGTTCAAAATCTAATTTTTCAACATTTTAGCGTCGAAAGACACATAATCATATCCTCATGCACAAATTAACCAAACGAGGGCGGCATATTAACATCAACCTGTGAAATGTATTAGTTTGAGGAACCTGGGTAAAGTACTGCAACTTATCCACAAAGGGTACTTAAGGATGCTTAAGTTGCATTTAGGAACCCCAAAATGGGTTGAGACTTGGTATGTAACATAGTCAGGGATGTGTTGTAAATGAACGTCATAATAACGTCATCAATTCATTTTTTGTTATTGATTTTTTTTTCAAATTTTCCATCTCATCTGTATAATAAAAAAAATGCTACATTCACTTTTCTTTTGTATTGGGTGTATTAGTGCATAGATATAGGAGCTCAAGTTTGAAAAATGTTGGACAAATCATGACGTCATCAAAAATGTGATTTGTTTTTGAAACACATAAGGGAATGTTCGAACCTTATGAAACTTGGAGGGTGTGTAGGTAATAGTATTCAAAATCTGAAATTACGTCATGATGACGTCATTGCTAGATGTTTTTAATTACTTTTCATAATTTTAATTTTGTTATTCTAATTGACAAGAAATGCAATTAGATTGACTTTAAACTAGGCACAGACTAAGACCATGAGGCAGAGATGGTTCTTAATCACTTTCATCATGATAACGTCATAATGGGTCATGTGACGTCTTCTTAAGCTTGCATAGTTTAAAGTTTTGTGTCAATATTTCTAGAGAGACAATTGGGGTGAAACTATGCTATCACGTATGGGTAATGCATAGATATGAAACTGACGTCATAGTGACGTCATAGTGTGTATTTTATTGATCTTAGTATTTTTTTCACATTTTGCCAATTTTTGTTACTGCCAATTGCAGCATTATGTTTTATTTGATCCACTACAAGCTTCCAATTATTCAAAATATATTTATTGTCGATCCTAATCGCATATAATTTGCATATTTAACAAAATATTGCGATCACTCTTGTTCTATTTTGATACTACATGTATTATTCGACATAGAACGTATGAAGATGACTACATGTTGTCTCATTGCCAGGATTGAACACATTATGGATTTCAAAAATCAAGGACTCAAAATCGGGTATGTCAATTGTCAAAGCTGCATGCGAACCACAGAACTTTGTTCGCACATGAAATTGAACATGATTGCACATTAACCAGTAGTTTGAAAAAATGCGGCAAAGCCCTATATATCTCTAGTTCTTCTTTTTTCTTTTCTTTTTTGACTGAATGTGTGGCATGGCTCCAGAACTATAGATTTAGTTTATATAGAATGACATCACATTAAAAATTATTGTTGCTGTTGATACCTAAGCGCCTGAAAATACTCTTTTTGTCTCTCTTGGGAGAGTAGGTTAGCTAAACTGACAAGTAAACGCCGCACAAAAACTTCTGCCTTCAGTTGACGGGAGACCAGGCAGAAAATAAAACACTTTTTTACTACTCAAGAAATCAATGAAGCATTTGCGAAATCCTCAGAGTGTTTTCATTTTCACTCAAGGACAAGGAAAGTGAAGGGGAACCAAAAAATGGCAACAAATGCGTCCAAACGTACTCAACTCACAAACTCGTCCAATGTATGTCTATATAATAATTAAGGAAGCTCACCATGTGTTGACGACCACCGGTACAGTTTTCCTGCAATTAAATAAAATACCTGATATAAGAATTAGAAAATATTAGAAAACAAGCTTACAACATTTTAAAACACTGTCGCACAAAAGAAACTGTTTTTGGATCGGATGTGTCAATATTTCTATATCTTTACAATGTAGTTAAATGCCTGAAGTCCCTAAACCTACAATTGAACTTGTTATCAGCGAGCCTATATGCATGGCTATCACCGTGTCTCATTTAAGACAATATTTACTTGACAATTTTATTTGATTGATTCAAAATGGTTGAAAACCTCTTGACATTTTAAGCTGCGTTACCTATGTTAGTGACATACTTGAGCAAAACTAGCCCGGTGACATATAAAGCCACGTGATAGGTCAAACGTCTAACTACTTAATTACAGTCAATTAAGTTGATTAAGGTAAAAATTTAATTCACAAGTGACAGCAAGTCAGCGAGAGACATTAACCATTCTAATTCACAAGTGACAGTCAGTCAATCAGTAAGTTAATCAGTCAAAGTCAAAGAATACCATGGGCATGGTCCACCAGAAAATTGACAAAATTTAGGAAGCAAATATATCGTCCACATTTAAATATCTGACTCGGTGTCGTCTATCATATGTAATATTAAGAAGCAACTACAGTTAACCACTGACTTACTGGATTCCGACATATTGACAGATGAACTTCAGCTTGGTTCCTCGAATCGTCAGTTGGAGAACACTGGTAAGTTCGAACAGCGCAGTACAACCCTTTGTCTTTTGAATCATCCGTTTGCCGTTTCAGAATGAATGTTACGGACTGTGAGCTGTCTTTGAGGACTTGTATCTTTCCTTTGTCTATGATCTAATAAAATTCAATTGAAGTAGAGAAGTCAAACATTACTGGCAAAGCGCGAATTAGGGACATATCTAAGCGAACTATCGACAGACTTTCATTTGTTTTACTTCAAAATGCATACATGGCAAAATACGGCAAGAGCTACTCTAATCACAAAATAATTACTTCAAATATTCTCAACTGTCATTTCAGATGCTCTTTTGAAATGCATTGCAACAATAAGATTGGACCGTTACAAATCCCTCGACGATATGACCAATTAAAATCAAGCTTGCAAGCATAATTATAACACCAGCATATGGAGAACGGAAATAATCTATTAGACCAACCTGTTCAGTCGCTCCTTGGATTGACCAACAACCTTCAAGATCAACCACTTCGACAGCCAAGTTCCCACTATCCAAGAAAAAATGCAAGTTTCTGAAGACGTCCAGCCTCTCTGAATTCATGTGCTCCTCCTCTGGGATGACGATCTTTACAAATAATGCAATTATAAGTATGGTAAGTTATACATTTGAGCAAAGGACTTTGGGTAACAGTATTTAGACTAAACTTTCTAAACGTGTGTTGAAAAGCGCTTGACTAGTCTGGAAACCGGCTTTTTGTCAAGGTTGGTCACACAGCTGCTTACACAAAGCTGGTACAGGATGAGTGAAAAAAGCGGAACCGGAACACCCAACAAATATATTTCATATCTAAAAAAAATATGTAGCACCAAACATAATAATGACTGGGAAAGCCAATTTCATCAGCTACTTTCAGATGAAAACAATACTGAAATTGCTATATCCGTTCAAAGAATATCACTATTTAAATTCAATGACACTAAAACCTTTTTAGTCCCAAACCCCCCAGTCTATTGTGTATTTTGATTGTTTGAAACAACAAAGAAATGACACAGAGTAAAAAAAATGGGGTTTGGGTCCGGCTTTTTTGGACTCGCCCTGTATAAGCATACTTAAACAGGTTTTGTGCACATGTAGGCAAAATTCCATCAAAAATCATGCATGCTCTTTATCTGTACGTACCTTTTCAGTGTTTTTATCGTCGTTCCAAACATGGATCCGAAATGCATACCGAAGACTTTGCGTGTTAAGGACGCCTCCAAAGGCACCGACCTTCAGCCGCTTACTGCTACCGGGAGTGGGTGTGCCAATCAGAGAAAAATCGCAGAAATGATCAACCAGGACAAATGCCTTCTTCTCTGTTACTAATGCAGGATTGCCATCCTCCCATTGCCTCTCTTGTGAGTCGCCATGACGCATCCTGATAACTAGCTTGTCATATCTGTGACCTTTCAAATCAGCTTGGTAAGGGAAGGACAGCACCACGCTTTCTTCAAATCTCAACCCTTTAGGACCGCACTTAACACTTTGTGAAAGCGCGAACTCGGTCGGCTCAACCGCATCATTCGGTGGTGCAGTAGGGTCTACATAGATGTAGACTTGCTGAGGAGAGCCTGGAGCTACTGCACCACGCGGGATGGTGAGGTGCACACCGTACTCTTTCAGGGACAAGCTTCCACCCTTCTCGTTGAAGTAACCCACGGCGATGTAGGGTAACTGGAGTCCCCAATCCAACCGTTCACTTTCATGTAGATTCTCTGTCAGCTCGTTGACTTCATCTAACACCAGTTTCAGAGGGATGGGCTCTTGTGACCTCGGCATCTTGCGACCTCTGTCCCAAAGGGTCTAAAACAAATTAGCGACGATTAAACATTTTCAGTATTTCCAAAAAAAAAAATCAGAATTTGATAGGCCATTTCATGATTTTACATGATTAGTCATAGCAATAATTAATATCTCGCAACTAAATTTGATTTTCATTGGGGTTTTGTTCTTAAAATTACTATTAATTGGAAAAAATGACAATGAGAGGGTTCTTTCATGACTCTGAAAACGTTGAAATTTAAAATAAACGCCAAAGATTAAAGGTTTCTCTTCACATCAGTTATTGCTCTTCAAGTATTGAAAATACCTGTTATAGCTTAGAACCCACCAAACTGAAGGAGAAATACAAAAGTGTCAACGTCGTTCTAAAGCAGTAGCCATGCAGATCGCTTCGCCAAATCATATGGCAATTGTCTTTTGTTAAAATACATAAATACACACGTGAGAATTCACTTCAACTCACAACGTACATTTTACAATTACAATAACCACTGAATTATATAGTGCAGAAACAAAGAAATACCTTTGTTGTGGTTTGTGACGCCAAAAATGAGGAAGTGCTTCCAGTAGCTGTGGAAGCCTTTCCTAGTGCTTGACTCTTGTGTTCTTCTTCCATTTCAGCTTAAAAAGGGAAACATATGATATTTTATTTCAAAGGCTAAAATGTTTATTTGAACGTTTGAATGTTTATTTATCTAACACAACAAACATACAAGAGAAAGGTGTAAATCGCAAGTGTTTACACAAAAATATGCTCTTTCACTTTGGACCTTTTTTCCCATGAACAGCGCCCCTGGCCTTTACTGATACCCAGAACCCATCCTACCCCCACTCCTTTCAGATTTACAAAAGCCGAAACAATTCAACAGCGACATTGAAACTTTGCTAATTGAAAGAAATGGTTGGTCAATACAATGGGGAAATGTTTCTGCAAATAATCTTTTCGGTTGGTGATGCCAATGAGGAAGGCTTGCTAGTCGTGCCTGTTGACTTTAAGGCCACTAAAAAAAAGTCTCCGGTTTGTAATATCGAGCTTGCTCAAAAAAGTGGTGCGGCGACGCAGCTTTTTTTTTCCTGTTTTTTTTGTTTCAAATGTCGACTGATGACTGCAAATGGTGCCAGACTAAACTTAGTGCAAATATATGGGAGTCCAGAGAGGCCACATAAAGCTTATTCTCGATCATAACCCCATTTAAAAACACGTTAAAATTGTGCAGCAGCAGGATTCCAGTCAAACCAGTGAGTTTGGCGGTTTTGAGACATCATCTTTTATTAAAAAAAAATGACTTTTTCATTTTGCCGACGCACATGGCTACGGCGACGCGCGCGCATACCAGAAACCGGAGACACATATTTTTGGCTTAAACGGTCAGACAAACCTGTAGATCTTTTTTCTTTTTTCGACTAAAGCCACATTCAAGAATGCGTTTAAGTTACTGCCACACAAAATGCTGCTTTAACGCGGTAATAGTCCAGCAGCAATTAAAAATATATAGCATAGCATTAACCGCTTTGGTGTATGTTCCTGTACACCCTATGCATTATTAGTCTGGCGCAGCTTGTTTTATGTCCAGCAGTGGTTGTCCAAACAGTTATAACTCTATGGGAGTAGTTTAACACGAAGCGACATTTTTTTTAATGCTTGCTATCTTTAAGAGGGTACTGACTTGTGAATTCACGGGCAGACGGTCGTTCGAGGCCTGTAAGCAAATCTGTAAAGTAACAAAAGAAAAAGGAAAACGCATCAAAAGCGGGAGGAACCAAGGTTAGCTGGACGTGTGTTCTTCTTAAGCGTTTTGATAAAGGTGTGGGAAATAAGAATCTGCGTCAAAGTAAATCATAACAACCAATTCTAGTATAGACGCTTAAAGCGCTTCACAGAAATACAAATAAACAAGTTAAAATAAAAAAAAAATTACAATTTAAAATTATACAAAAAAACTATATGGCTTTGAACGTTATCTAACACAAATGTATGGAAGTAGGAAGATATTCAACGGTGACATTTAAACGTAGCTTATTCAAAACAAAAGGTTGTTTATCAGCGGTGGCAGTGCGCGGTTTGGGGATTGTTAATCTGGCTCTAAAAACTGCCCTTTGTGCGTCCATTGTTACAGTGTTCAGAACAATTTTGTTAACGAAAGTTCAAACACATACTAGTGGTTGATTAGCAAGTTAAGCTGTACTACGTCTACATATGTCACTACACGATTAATCTGTATGCAAACTACTATTTATTACCTTTCCCGCTAACTATTTTCTCTTCTGATTTCACCTAAGGAGGAAAAAATCAAGATATTGATTTTAATTAGTTCCACAGATTATAAATTGAAGGCACAAGTAGTCCGAGATTCTACGATACGTTGCTTAAACCGCCCACAAAATGGTGCGGTTCAAAGAGAATCATCAAACACCATTTTGATTTTGCTCTGCTTTTGTGAGCTCTGCAGCTTGGTGTCCTGGCTGGTCTGAAGCAAATTTACGACAAATAGCACGAATTTCATATTCCTATTAAAAGACAAAAATTGAGAGGCCTGCGTCATAGTTCTACATGGTTAGTTATTGCAGTAAAACTTCTACCCGGATGAAAACGTCATTACTGTTTGTTCTAAAAACGACAAAAGGTACTGATTCGTTCGCGTTCGACAAAAACAATTAAACAGGTAAAACAAAACTACAAAGCAAATGAGAAAACAACTGTCTCTACGAGGGCATACGCTATTTCCTTCAGGACCTGGACATTCCAATCTCCTTATGAATGAGACTTTTGTCTAAACAGTAATATCCGTGTGTTGAAAGGAATACTCGCATCAGCATTTACAACATGCATTAACCTAATCGAACCATTTCACTGATGATAACGACACAACAAAGATACCTCTGTTGTGGTTTGTGTCGCCATAACTGAAGACATGCTTTCCGTAGCCGTATATATCTCTCCTGCTCCGGTTTGGTGTTCAAATGTTGCTGCAGCTTTAAAGAAAATAAATGTGAACTTGAAAGTTATCTAACACAATTAACAAATTTGACTAATAAAATTAAAAGATTCTAAAAGAGATAAAAGCTATAAAAAGCCAAAAAAACGACAATACAATGGAGAAATGGTTCTGCAAATCATCTTTTCGATTGGTGAGCCCAATGACGAAGGCTTGCTAGTCATGCCTGTTGCCTTGAAACGAAGGTCTGACAAACCTGTAGATATTTTTTTTCCTGATGAAAAAGCCACATTCAAGAATAAATCTAAGTTACTGCCACACCAAATGCTGCTATAACGCAGTAATAGTCCAGCAGCATTTTAAAAATATATAGCAGTGCATTAACCCCTTTGGCGTATGTACTTGTACACGCTAATGGTCTGGCGCAGCTTGTTTCATGTCCAGCTGCAGTGGTTGTCCAATATATAACTATAAGGGAGTAGTTTAACACAAAGCGACAATTTTTTTTAATGCTTGCTATCTTTAAGATGGTACTGAACTGGGAATTCAAGAGCATACGGTAGTACAAGGCCTAAGAACCAACCTGTAAAGTAACAAAAGAGAAAGAAAAACGTGCCAAAAAGCGGGATGAGCCAAGGTTAGCTGGACATGCATCTGTTCATTGGGCAGCATCTTCGTGTGTGCCTGAATGCATGAAAGGCAAACAATTTTGCCCGATCACCCAAAAATAACGCCATTTGCGATATCCACCATCTTTGTTCCTGACGGCCAATTCCCATTTTGATTAAAATTATAATTTGAGTAATGTGTGACGGAATTGAAGTAAGTACTGTTTTCGGATCCTGCACCGTGACAAATTTCGTTCTTACCCAAGACACCGCATACAAAGCCAAACACCGATTTACAGCATAGCTATATAACAGGCTCTAGCCATATATACGCAAGATCTTTGAACATTTAAGTGATCCAATAGTGATCCAGGACAGAGAGCAGGTGGTGGTGGTGGGAGCGAATACTGCTCGACCATGGAAACGATGTTGGGTCATGTTGCTACATAAAGAAATCCAGCATGTGATAAAAAACACAACAATAGGCGTCCTAGTAGATGTATATATAAGCGCTGAAAAACAAACCACAACTGTCTTGTGACTTGTCCTCAAGTCCAGCTTACCTAATACTGCTTGCGCGACGTAACTCAACACCTTCCACACCACTGAAGAAACCTGCTCTGCGTAGAAATCATGGCATCGACAAGCATTCACGAGGTGCTCTAAGTCGTTCTCGGAAAATATGTCTTTAACACACAACTCCATCATCCTCTACACAACTCCTTCCTCCTACATACAACTCCATCCTCCTCCACACAACTCCATCCTCCACCACGCAGCTCCATCCTCCTCCACACAACTCCATCATCCACCATACAACTCCATCCTCCTCCACACAACTCCATCCTCCTCCACACAACTCCATCCTCCTCCACACAACTCCATCCTCCACCACGCAGCTCCATCCTCCTCCACACAACTCCATCATCCACCATACAACTCCATCCTCCTCCTCACAACTCCATCCTCCTCCACACAACTCCATCCTCCTCCACACAACTCCATCCTCCTCCACACAACTCCATCCTCCACCACGCAGCTCCATCCTCCTCCACACAACTCCATCCTCCTCCACACAACTCCATCCTCCTCCACACAACTCCATCCTCCTCCACACAACTCCATCATCCACCATACAACTCCATCCTCCTCCTCACAACTCCATCCTCCTCCACACAACTCCATCCTCCTCCACACAACTCCATCCTCCACCACGCAGCTCCATCCTCCTCCACACAACTCCATCATCCACCATACAACTCCATCCTCCTCCTCACAACTCCATCCTCCTCCACACAACTCCATCCTCCTCCACACAACTCCATCCTCCTCCACACAACTCCATCCTCCACCACGCAGCTCCATCCTCCTCCACACAACTCCATCCTCCACCACGCAGCTCCATCCTCCTCCACACAACTCCATCCTCCTCCACACAACTCCATCCTCCTCCACACAACTCCATCCTCCTCCACACAACTCCATCATCCACCATACAACTCCATCCTCCTCCTCACAACTCCATCCTCCTCCACACAACTCCATCCTCCTCCACACAACTCCATCCTCCTCCACTCAACTCCATCCTCCTCTACACAACTCCATCCTCCTCCACACAACTCCATCCTCCTCCACACAACTCCATCCTCCTCCACACAACTCCATCCTCCTCCACACAACTCCATCCTCCTCCACACAACTCCATCCTCCTCCACTCAACTCCATCCTCCATCCATATTTATTTGACGACCCTTTTTGGTGACTATTCATTGAAAATTGCACTTTTTAATTGTTTTGTTTTATTCATCTTCCTTTATAAAACTAAGGGTGCTCTGGAATATCATTTCAGGAAACAGTCTTTGTGGTGGCTTTCCGTTCGAATAATCTGATGTCAAGTTGTGAGGAAAGTTTGCCTTTAGGTTTAATACCGATATGTACTAAAACATCAAAATGTTGCCAAAGAAACAGAAAAAATTATGACAGCAAAATATAAAAGTTTCTTTCGACGTTTGGTGCCAAAACATCATTGTAATGTAGAATTACATGTTTTCCGAGACTATTTGCTACAATCGCACAATGACCTTGGGCTTAATTTACTTTCAAAAAATTTGAAAAAAAATCTGTTAATGCTGCAATAAGGGTCACGCTATTTTCAACCTCATTATGCAAATCAATCCTTACAGATCGATCAGAAGTAAACCTACAAGTATATCATTTTAACAGGGGCAATATCCACATATTAAAGTATAATCTACACATGAGAAATGATGGCTGTCAAAATGGACTTCATGCCCTGTTTATGTTAAGGGGACGTTTAAATCCAAATATTTGAGGTTCATGTCATGCTAAACCTGTATGGTATACATGTTATAAAAGTTTCCCCTGTAGTAAAAATAGGAAAATAAATTCCCTGACGAAAATAATAGCAAATGCCTCCAAATCCCCCCCCCCCCCCCTGCGGCTCCGGCATCTACCCCGACCATTTTATCTAAATCGGAATTCACCCCATACATGTTTTTATAATCTACACGATTTAAACTGTTCATATTTTAATTTAATTTTACGCCATTGATCAACACAATGCTCAGTTATTAAGTGCAAGAGATTAGACTCTACCTTACGAACACTTCTATGAAAATATTTTATTAGCATTGAGTATGGCTAACATTTTACAAGGTAAGGAAGCCTATTTTTTTATAATCAACAGCAGCAACTTTTGACATGTGTCCCAAGAGAGCCTTGCGTATAATTAACTTTGTCGACTTCTATGAACCCACAGATCCCCTTTTCATGAAACATAAAACTTTAAAATGTAATTATATGTATTAGGTTCAGCATGAGTCTTTAATGAATCAATCTTCTCGCAATACTTTACCGTCTTCCATTAGTAGTGTATTTAGCCAGACAAGTGAAATTCGATGACCAATAGTTTAAGAATGAGAAATCCCGTGCATTCCATGCTTAACAATGGACTAATCAGTGCTTATTATTCACCTTTAATTAGAATTTTGAGAACAAGAGCGAAACCTTCACCAGAAGCTAATTAACGTGACCAAAATGCAAGATCCGCAGTTTAAGAATGGATTTTCCCGTGCATTTTGTGCTTAAGAACGAGTTAAAATTCAATAATTAGCCGCCCGCTAAGGAATTTTTGTTGTATGTGTTTAATTATAATGTTGAACACAACGATCATTCAAACACTAAACGATTTCTGCACGGCTTTAAAAGTAGAAACATACCGCCATAGCGAAACGTTTCGCAATGCACGTGCTAAATAGCTTAAAGAAATGATCCCCCGGCGCAAAAGCATCGCTACATACGTACTGCTTAAAAAATAACCCCCAGAATTGCATAATGCTACAATATACATTATTATGCAATAATATTACGCCGGCCTAAATGTTCGAAATAGTAATGCTTTTGCGAATTACGCAATAATGCAACCTTTCACATTATTGAGAAATACATATAAATGTCCGAGTTATAGTCCAATTCGGCAAGTTGTCATGCCATTTAGATATTTTTACGATGTGAAAAAGCCTACCCAGCACATGAATGGACTTGAAATCATACCCAATCATGACTGATCCTGAATTATTAAAGAGAGATAATTGGTGTTGGAATGATCGTTGTGTTCAACATTCTAATTAAACACATAAAAAATCCTTAGCGGGCGGCTAATTATTGAACTTTAACTCGTTCTTAAGCACAAAATGCACGGGAAACTCCATTCTTAAGTTGCAGATCTTGCATTTTGGTCACGTTAATTAGCTTTTACTGTGAAGGTTTCGCTCTTTCGCCCAAAATTCTACTTAACAGTGAATAATTAGCACTGTTTAGTCCATTCTTATAGCACGGATCAATGTACGGGATTTCTCATTCTTAAACTATTGGTCATTGATAAGTTAATTGAAAAAAAATAACTTTTCGCGTTGGAATCGTGCTTGTGCGCTATATCCTAATTAAAAGTCAATTTTGGGGGTCTTTAGGCTGCGCCTCCTCCCAAACACACGGTGTGTGACACTCGGAAGAATGACGGTTTCGAAGGCTGGACACACCCAGCTACTCGCTGCTACCGTCAAACCTTTTGTGTGCAATATTCTAATTAAACCTCACTGGGCTCTCGGACTATATGCCCTGTAAAAGGGTCCTCACATTATTACATGGCTAAAATTCATTAAGGTGCATGGCTTTTTGTTAGAAGAATATTGCTGATGTTAAGGTGAAGTATATACATCTTGTAACAGTGGCCGGGAGGTAAGAAGGTCTACCAGCCTGGCAGCAAAAATAGGAGAATTTGTGCAGAAAAACACAGCAATTGCCTGCTAATCTGCCCACTTGATCTAAACCTTTGTCCAGCGAAGGAAACGTATACCTCCGTGGACAAACAGGTTTTGCACATAAAATGTTCAAATTAGCATAGCTCAACGACAAAATGTGCAAATGCAACGATTTTTTTCCACATTTGCTTAAATGCCAGTACTTTAATAGCTATTAATCGACAGTCAAAAATATTTTTTAAAATAGGTGAAAATTACTGTCAAATTTGGGTGTCCTTTTTTAACCACCCTGTACTGTAACTTACCACACGAGAAAAAGTCCTCAAACAACGAAACACTCAGCAACTATCCACCGTACACAAGCACACACACGCCAAAAATATAAAAATGGCTCTTCTGCAGAAGCAGAAATGCTACTATTTCAAAATGGAGATCGGGTAAAAATAGATGCGTCACACCCTACAAATACAATAGTGCCTACGCATCACTAGGGCCTAAAAGTGCAATGGCACACGGCAGGCTTCCAGGTAGCTTTCACGGCCAGCTGCATCATTTTCCTCTTTTTTTCTGCAACGGACATTATAATTAATGATCGTAGTAAGCAGACGTTATTTGGTAACTGAAACCAAGCTGAGCTGGTTCCCATGGTTCCGCTGCCAAACACTGCCTGCTTTATGATAAGCGGCAGGCTTCCAGGTATTTGGCCACGGCTAACTGCATCATTTACTTTTTTGTATGCAAGAGACAGGTTTAATCAATAATTTAACATGAGCAGGCCTCACTTGATGGAACCAACGCATGGTGTCGAGCAGCAAACACTCAAGGGTGGACCTGGGGGGGGGGGAGGGGCAAAGGGGGCCATGCCCCCCCAACGAACCCCACGCTGTAATTTTGTGGCCTACTTTTTGTGACCAAAATTTGTTTGGCCCCCAAAGATTGTGTTCTGGATCCGCCCTTGGAAACACTACCTGTTCTTTCATATCATTATTTGATTAGTTGCAACTTGAAGCTATGCAACATTTTGTAGCGACATCTTTCCATGATAAAAAAAAAAAAAATTGCACAATATTTCATAGGAATAGTCTGGTGCCTGGCTGTGGTTAAAAGTAGTGTTTAATTTTGTGTGCGGTGTCTGGGGTAAAACAGAATTACCTATACGTATGGCGTTTATTTTTGTGTAAAGCACATAGGGTGATATGCAAAAAAAAAATAGCAAAAGTATGAAATTCGAACCTTTTTCGGTTTAACCAGTTGGTGAATAA
Source organism: Patiria miniata (assembly GCF_015706575.1). NCBI lineage: Eukaryota > Metazoa > Echinodermata > Asteroidea > Valvatida > Asterinidae > Patiria > Patiria miniata. The sequence continues at coordinate 8,060,858 of NW_024037064.1, read as the reverse complement.
GCGAATATGGCATTTAGCCATATATTTGATGCTATATCTCAGAACAGCTGATTCAATGACTCCAAACTCGAAAATGATATTTAAATGATGATCTTTAAAATTGGTTAAAGTGGTCAGAAATTACATCGCATCGCACCACAGAGCATCTAGAATCCGAAATTTTGAGGGGCCCGTCAGCGGGCCCTGAACCCCACGGCTTCGCGCTCGTATTACTTCTGATCAAGATATGGTCCCCCCCCCCCACTTTGGAGAAGCGATTGACGCCTTTGGCTGACATTTTACCCTTGGCAACACACAGTCATCTCAATATAGGTTCTGAAATATGGATTATAGCTCAATGGTTTGCCCTCCCCCACTTCGAATGAACCATTAAAAATCACCACATGCACAATTACACATAAAAAGCTTTCTGAAATAAAAAGATTTTCACCTCGCGTGTAAAAGTCCCCAGTGTTTCTTGGCATCTAATTTGACCAGGTAACTGGTTCCAAAGCCGAGGACCAGCTACCATAAATGCTCTCCATAAAAGCTACCATAAAAGCTATAAAACGTTTTGTAGCTCCATGTGTGCGTGTGTAAGACTCTTGCACACGAAATAAGTCAAATAACTGAACACAACTAAAAATTAGCAATAGACAAAGCAGGACTGAATATTAGCCAAAGCAGGCCTTAAAATCGTCAACACAGGATAGGACAGAAAATTAGTCAACACTGGACTTCAAAGTAGCCAAAACACGATTGAAAATTAGTCAAAACAGGGCTGAAAATTATACAAAACAGGACTGAATATTAGCCAAAGCAGACCTTAAAATTCGTCGTCAATGCAGGATAGGTCTGAAAAATAGTCTATAATAGCCGAAGAAAAGTCAAAACAGGACTGAAACGGCAGGACTAAAAGGTATGGTTCCAATGTGACTATCGATTTAAATGCAAATCCTAGATAGCTGCCAAGATGGCGGCCACATGATCCCATAGGAGAATAATAGGATCAAAATGGGACCATATACTTCTTCACTAGGTACCTTAAGGAATAGTCAAAATATATAATTTTTAAAGATTTACAAATATGTCATCGGGCTTCATGGGGACCCCTTTTTCCTACTTGAATAATTTACAAATTTGAACAAGTGCATTCTGTAGGGATTGATCAGTTTAATTGCACATTACAGTTGTTAGTTTTCGGTGTAAAAATTGATCAACACATGAATGAAAATTAGTGAAAACGGTAATGTAAATGACCGAGTCACACCAGAATGAACATCATAGTCAATACCAATTATTAAAATGCAAAACAGAACTGAAAATTAGTCCAAAACAATTGACAATTCGTCAAAGCAAGCCTAAAAAATCGCCCAAACGAGACTGATGATTAGTAAAAACAGGACAGAAAATTATTTAAAAAATTAATAAATTTAGTCAAAGCACTAATTGAAATTTGTTTAAAATTCAGACGTTTCGGTCGAAGCATGAATTTGAACAAATGCATTCTTGAATGATCGATAGGTGTAATCACATTTTACGTACACGTTTGCTCCAGCTTGACGACTTCATCAGTAAAATGTTGAATAATGAATAAATATTTAATTTAAACATGTTACATATGCAAAATAACGTAAAAAGAATTTCTGAAAATGTACAAATATCACGAACGCATTTTAAATGTATTAATGACACCTATCTTAAGGTTTGATGAAGTCACGGCAGTAGGATGCCATTGTCAATAATGCAGCTCGCATCTTTATTTTGGCAAAAGTGATGGCCAGTAGTTTTCGAATGATAGATTCTAGATATACAAAAAATCATTACTAAAAACATCAATTTTAAATTCTCCGCACAGCAACCTCAGGCCTGATTTAGTCACATTTTGAAGCTAAGCATTTCTTTGAAGTATGGTTTTTAAATGTATAAATCAGATGTCTTAGCATGTCTTTAGAGGGCGGCCTTTACAAATGTAACAAATCTATGTCTGATCGATTAGGATTAGTGCGACTTGATTAAAAGCAGTTTAAGAGAGAGAATGCACTTTTAGAAGGGAAGAAGAATAAAATTTATTCTTTTTCCCTTCTAAAAGTGCATTCTCTCTCTTGAACTGCTTTTAATCAAGTCGCACTAATCCTAATCGATCAGACATAGATTTGTTACATTTAATGTGAAATTATCCTGCTTTTGAGCAAACAAGCTTTCAACACCGTGACCATTATTAACCTGGAGTATCTGCCCATAGTGCTTCAAATAATTTATTAAACTTCATTGGAAATCAAATATTGAAATTAACTCGCCTGGTGTTCAAGTATTCTTCGCGAAAATGACTTCTGTCAAGAGCCTTGCCCTCCCCCACCACAAAATATCCTTAACCATTATTAAGTATACACAATCTGAAACGCGGATCCACACTCAAAATTGGGATGGGAAATGATTGAAGCTGCAAATCCTTCAGCAACATAAGTGCCGCTAGGATTAAAATTTCATTCAACTGATTTTCGACACTATATTGATTCACAGCTTCACGAAAAGGACTATTTTGCCCGTTTGGCCTACTATACTAACCTGTTAATTGTTATGCTAATTAAGCGCGCGCAAGCCAGATGTCAAAAGTTCACACAACTTTTCATTGTCGTGTGGGATACAGACATATACACACACGTGTTGCGATGTGGTTAGCGCCATTTTTAGCGACGCGTGCATCGACAAGTTAGAAGTGTACAATGAATATAAACAAGAAATGACATGGGAAAGCATGAGTTCTGCATATCGTAGGACATTCTAGGAATCAAGAGACACATGCAAGGAATGTTATTTTGGAGAATATGTGCGTCTTTTGCTCTGTGAGTACGGGTGCTTGTTCGACGGGACTAGCGAAGCGGTAACCGCTGGACTGCTCCAGCAGTGCCGCTGGACTGCTACAGTGTTAGGCGTACTACATGTAATTGGTGAGTTCGAAGTTTGTGTACTTTAGAACCCCTCTATATGTCCAGATCCTACACGGTTTTTATTGTTTCAAAATAACTTTATGTCAGAGTAACCTTTTTAATTCCAGCAACCATAGTTCTTGTATTTTGACCGGTAGTTTGGGTAGAAAATGAGGTTTTCGTATCCAGTTTCTTGTTTGTGCCCACCGAATCATTCACGGTTTTGTACACTCAGCCATTGAGCTGGCCATTTTCATTTTAGTTGCCTTTGATGGGTAATTGTACTCAATACATAGCATCCAAACTAAAACAAATCACCGCCCACCTGCCATGACATTCATGACATTCATTTGCCTTGGTGCAATTTCCCATTCCTTGGTGCTCTTTTTGGAAAAAAAAAAAGATTGACGCGCATGATTAAAATCGACGATCGCGCTGACCAGAGACCGACTTATTACTTCTTTTTTTACCTTATAGTGGAAAAGTTTAAGTACAGTGATCATGAATCCTCCTATGTAGCAATACACTTCAGCATTGCTATCGTCTACACATACTGCTTGATCAATTTTTAATGTAAAACAATGACAGTTATTCCAGTTACTGGTTGGTGTGAAAAAACCTCAATACTTATGACGCCCTATTTAGTACATGTTTCTACCCAAACATTTTGTTGATTAATGCATTACTTTTCCGGGAAACACAGCTTTGATATCTTTGGTTACTTACATTACTTAATATTTCAACGATTTCACCTCGAAAATATATATTGTATTCATATTCCTAGCAATGAAACTTATAAAAGTTGTTCGTTTTTGAGTGAGACACTGGAAAACTAATTCCACCAACATTAGCTGTTGAATTATTTCGTCACAAAAGTTGGATTATTGGCTGCCAGTTAATAATTCGGCTGTCGCGGGGCGGGTTATTCCTTCACAGAATGATAGCCCTTTTCGGAGGATTACAGACACCATAAAATTGGGAGAATGTTTTGTTTTTTTCGTAAAACAAAACATACAAACTAAAAATACGTTTTGAGAAAAAAAATCAGTTTGTGAAGATTATGGGGTATGCACCTTTAGGCTAATCAATATGAAATTATGGGTATAGCTATTAATTTCATTTATCACATTCGAGGGTACTATGTCTACATTTTAAACAAAGCATTGTGGTTATAGTGCTACCAAACTTTGATATTTAGATTTAAACAAAAGTACAATGTCCACAAACAGGTAAATAAAACAACTCCCACAATAATTATTACAATATAATGAGCGCAAGTAGTACAACTGTAATTTGAATCGTATGCAGTATAACTAATTGATTATGATTCCGTAGAAGCTGATATTGTATACCCACATGTAGCTAAAAACATAACTAAGATAGCCTAAGCTCTGAATATCAATGCTACTTCGTCCAATATGACGAATTGGATAACAGCCAATTAATGGGAAATGAGACAAAATGATTTTTATCGCAGTTACAACTACTCACTCTTAACAAAGCATTCATTTACAAAAGAAATACTAGAAACTACATTTGGACTTCATACCTTAAAACGGACGGTTATTTCATATAACAATCCAAACAATGAACAAAACAGTTAGAAAGTCTGGAAAGCCTAAACTACAAATAATATCAACAAAAAGAAAGTAAATAATTTGTATCCAGACAATTCATTAGCTACAGTATCTTGATTCTGTAAAACCATTTCATACTACTAATCAAAAGCGGGTTTGGACTTGAATTAAATGACCCAAAGAAAGTGAAAGACCCCTCTATTTTAATGAGCATCAATAATAACAAAATCAAATAAGTGTTAACTTCATGCTTGTCTATTTACTAGCAGTTTGCAGTAATATCTATTAACTGTTTACAAAATGCACAAAAAAGTTCAACGTTTTCCATAGCCGGCATCATCGAAAAAGTCAGTTTTTGACTCAAAAATCAAATTTCATCAGATTTGCCGAAAAGTTCACATAATGTGCCTAGAGGCCAGAGATGAATTCCCTGGGCCAGCAGCTGGGACACCAACAATTGGCTGTAGCATTGTTATGGTACACAAGCACATTTAAAAGAAATTTTGTGTACAACGTAGAATGAAGCATCATAAATACAAGTCAAATGAGTTTTTAGTAATTACCTTCATTTGAATTACGTTACGCAGTTGGTAACATAGTTTTCGGTTTTTTAACGCCCGTGGACGAGGAAATGACGTTGGTGTACTGCAGCAGAGCCTTTTCCTTACAGATGTGGTCGAAGTTACCTGGATTTAAAAAAGTAAGAAGTTTTGAGGGTAAAATATTAACCTATTATAAGGTCCTTGCATTTTGGTTGCTATTGTGTGTCAACAGTAGGACCTACGTTTTGAGCTGGTGTTGGTTTTCATGCACGGTTGATCCCAATCAGTGCACTCGCATGGTTGTCACCGGGTTGTCTTTGCTCCATGATTTCAGGCTCCTGGAGGAGTTCAAGCTTCTCGGGGTCTCTATCACTGATCAGCTCTGAGAATTAAACAACGTATTGCAGTTACAAGTCAAATTCTGGGTCTGAATAGAATGTTGGACGTTGGTGTTTTACAGCAGAGAGCCTTTTCCGCACAGATGTGGTCGAAGTTTCCTGGTTTAAAAAGTAAGAATTTTTGAGGGTAAAATATTGACTTATTATAAGGTCCTTGCATTTTGGTTGATATTGTGTGTCAACATTAGGACCTACGTTTTGAGCTGGTGTTGGTTTTCATGCACGGTTGATCACCACCAGTGGCACTCGCTTGGTTGTCACCGGGTTGTCTTTGCTCCATGATTTCAGGCTCCTCGAGGAGTTCAAGCTTCTCGGGGTCTCTATCACTGATCAGCTCTGAGAATTAAACAGCAAATTGCAGTTACAAGAAATTCTGGGTCTAAATAGAATGTTGGACGTTTGTGTTTTACAGCAGATCCTTGTCCTTACAGATGTGGTCGAAGGTTCCTGGATTTAAGAAAGTAAGAAGATTTGAGGGTAAAATGTTGACTTATTTTAAGGTCCTTGCATTTTGGTTGCTATCTGAGAATTAGTAAAAAGAAATTGCAGTTACAAGGACAGCTGCTTAGCAGTACCTGCTAGGCAAACACAAGTTACCAGCCAAAATTGCATGTAGCACATTGTACCATTAACTGGTACTCGCTCATTCTGGTAAAGTTTATCATCTTCATGAAATTGTGATAGATTCTACCCCAAACCATCTGGGTATAAATAAGTACTCATGTGGAGTGAAAGGCAACTATAACATTTTAGAAGTAGTTTGAGTCATTTTTACCAAGAAATAGCTGCTTTAACAAAAAGGTTTTTTGTAAGTTACCACTCAAGTATTGATTAGACAAATTTAGTGTACCTCTCACTTGATGAGCTAGATCTTCTCTCTCGACCATCTCTAATTCCTTGCAGAGCTTATCAATCTGCATCTTTCGGGATAACTGCTTATCACGCCACTCAACCAGCATTGGAAAGCTGTTTTCTCTTGTATCACAAAGATTGTTTTTAAATTTGTTAGTATCGACACAGAGGGATGTTGCTAGAGGCTCCCAATGAGGACCGAGCTTGTTTGACACCATACGAAGTGAAGAATCCTCAATGTCTTAAAAACAGCAAATCGGAAAACATACAAAAACACTTTTACGCTCTCATTTAACAGTGTACCTAGATATATTCTACATTACTGACTATGTTCAACCAATGCATTTTAATTTCTGTAAAAAACAAATGCGCGTGGATCAGCAACTCGCTTAGTTTAGGTGCTATTAGTAGTTTGTTTATTTTGCATATGTAGTGAACGAAGCCATCTGGCGATTTCCAGAAATCATCTTTATTGTTCTCCAGTTATGAATGAAATGTTTCAGATGAAGAACAAACCGAATTCCATAGAAGGATGGTAGAAGATAAATGTGCATAACAGTGATAACACATGTGATCAAATTTATCAATTTGTTAACATACAAATGAACTAAGTGCACATTGGACTTAACGTTTATACCTCGCAGTGTTTTGACAATATCTCCTCTCTGCATCTTTGTCAATTCGTCGCCGAGCTGATCAACTTGGTCTTGAAGGTACTGCTCGTCTCGCCACTTAACCAACATGTTGAACATCTGGTTGACAGTATTGTGTGGGTTGTCGCTTTTTATTTTGTAGATATCATATTTGCCAATACCAAGGAAGGTTGCGAGACTCTCCCACTCTGGACCAAGCTTGCTTGACAAAGTGCGAAGGGTTGAATCGTCAATAACTGAAAGAATTGCACACACAAAAAAATCTCAACCATCTGTATCAGTAAAAATTAAAAATTTTGTACTGTATCCATTATTAAATCAAATTTTTGGAGAATCATTGTAATAGTTTATTCTTAAAGAGTTTTCTTAAACAATATCAGTTAGACACATCCTGTCGCCGACACGGTTAGACTTAGTCTGAGTATCACACGTGATCCACGCATCAGTGTCCTGTATAGCGTCTGATATGTACATGCAGATTTATGCATGCAAATCGCAAGCCAGCCAATTGGAGTCTACTTTACTAAATCATGACGTCATTTCATTCCCAAATCAGGACTAAAACTGTGATTAGTCAATTGGAATGCAGTGTTTTGAAACAAAACAACAGTCGGGCGTGCATTCGCGTAACATGAAACAGAGCGCGCGACACAGGTTTTCTGTATCCATTGCCTATGACGCCCAACTGGTGAATGGCGGAAGCCCCGATACAGAAAGCGCCCGCTGATTGATCAAAATCTAGAAGTAAAGAGGCGGTTGTCTTGCCTAATTAATCAGCGAATCTACTCACATATCATAGACCATGGCATTCGCTATGGTCTCTTACAAAGACTAGGTTAAACTCGGCGATTAAGGTTGAATTCTAAATTGAGTCAGGTATCATGGACCATTGTTAATTTAAAAGCGTTGCTAGGGTATCGCTTTCAGTCGAAAGCGAAATCGCGGACATGACCAGCTTTTCATTATCAAAATAATATGGAGTTTCCTTATAAAGCGTCCATGAATTGTTTTGGAAGAACACATTTTGTGCAACTTTCTACTCCTCTTTAATGTATGAAAACTGATTGTCATTCCTTTTGGTTAATGTATTCGACAATTGCACTTCTTAAAATGTAAACAATTGTCCATGTTTTTGGACAACAAAGCGTTGTTGTGATGACATTTTATGAAGGCTTTTTCACTTTTGGAGTCGTCTGTTCAAATGTCTAACATAAAGATTTGCGAGAAAAGTTTACTCATTGACTTACCCCTAAAGGGGCCGGGTTATTTTGATCCGACCGGGTTATTTTGACCATCTCTCGGCCATCGAGTGACGAAACATTTTGAAACTCGGTACATGCAAAGAGCAACTCTTCATAAACATACCCAGGAAATTTCATGACCAAAGGTCAAAGGGTTTTGGAATTATGGCTAATTAATTATTCATATGTATGAATGGCAATTTTGGTCTGTGTACACGACGTATATGGGAAGATTCAGTTTTTCCGGCGCATAGCGCCGGAAAAAAAATTGCTGCGCGACAACTCCTCGTGTGATTGTTATGTTTTGGGTGTCAAAAGATGCGCAAAGCTCGAGTTTAAATAGTCATAAAAGCTCGGGTCGCGAAAAAAAATTGTTAAAGGCTATTGCGGAAAAAGTTGAGGGGGGGGGGCGGATTCCGCCCCCCCCCCCGGCCCTTTAAGGGTTACTGCCATGTACTGACACAACAACGCACCACCAAAGAATCTTAACGACGGAAAAATATGAAACATTTTGGCTTTTTTTTTAAATAGCTGTGACATTGAGATTTCTGCCTGAAAAGATAACAGACTTTTGATAATGCATATATAAGGAAATTTGCATCACCATGAAAAGGCATCAAAATATCCTTGCAAATGGCCAAACGAAAATTGAACATAAGGTTGAATGGGACACAGATGCATATTCAAGAAATGCCTTCAAAAAGTTGCATTGCATATAATCCTATAAAAAATATTAAGTGAGCTTAAACTTTACATGCTGTTTGTGTTAATTTCTGAATACCCTTTGCTTGCCTGGAGTGCGACGAGAGTGAGGTTTAAAACCTGGCTAAGCAATTTGATTTTCAGTCGAACAGTTATCGTTATCTAAAGTTCAAACACAGCTGTAGTTGTCGTTGATGAGCTAGCTAAGTGGTAAGATGTTTGCATGATATTTGTCATGACATAATAAGTCGGTTGCGCAAACTAAATTTTTGTTACCTTTCCTGCGAGACAGTTTCTGTTCTTCCGTTTCAGCCTAAAAGAGAAAAATTCAAGATATTTAATTCAATTACTTCCACATATCACTAATTAAAGGCGCATATAATCCTCCAATCTACAGGATATTGATCTCTTGATGCGTTTTTTTATCAATATTTTTATAGCCAACATTTTTTCCCACCTATATGGCAAGGTTAAAAGAAAAGATCTTCAAGTTATTTAAAATCACAGATCCGGAGATATTTCAGGAAAAATCTACCATATGACAGTGTCCTGTACGTTTATTACTAAATGGTTCACTGGTAATAAGCCTATATTATTTCCATCACTTACTCTGCAAATCTCCTGACTGATTTTGCGACATACAGTGGATGTATTTTCTCCATCAGTCTTGAAGTTGTACACCAATGTGTTACTATTTACAGTAATACATTGCCTTGAGTTGACACCGTTGTCATTGCTTACGTCCAGTAGCTGCTTCACTTGCTTGTATGTTTCCAAATAGCAAGAGTCACCCATTGCACTTTGGTTAAGTTGCCGTTTGGAAAACTCACTCATGACCCCATCCTACATCGCGAAACAAGAAAACAAACCCTCGTCATTGATTGTTGCTAATAGTTGTCTCTGTCCTGTTACGAACATATTTTAAGCATGTAGGTCCATATCCATTGTCAGATTTCCCTGAAATGCATTGCTGGAAAATGTCGAAGAGAAGTTCAGATTTAAAAAAAAACCACTATTGTAATGGTGTCTCTGAAATTAATATGAATACACTACACCATTTGATTCCTTTTTACCTGGAGAGTCATGCTGGTTCCATCGCTTGTAGTATGCTGTGGAAAAAGAACAGAAAAAATCAATATGTGCTCAATTAAATTTACTATGTAGCTTTAAATCAACATCATGATGGTTTTTTTAGCATTGACAAGAGTAACAAAAAGCATTTTAATTGGTTTTGTGGATTTTTTTCTGTAAACAGAATCTGGGAATTCTGACCGTTTGACTGCACGCAGTGGCTAGATCACAGACACACCTATACACAGCAGCACCTCTGTCTGGCATTTTCATCTGCAAGAAAGGTACAGAAATGTAAGTGAGACATTATAAACACCATGGCTTATTTCCCTTAAAAAATATCCACGAAACACACGAAAGACGTTTTTGCGCTTAAAGATCATAAGATTTCAACGTTTAGATGGTAACGCTAGCAATAGGTTTGTGTATTCGGTGACATTATTGGGTAGACGGACATGCTTACAGTACGTCAGCAAAGCCGATAGGTATCAGAATGTGGCCTAGTACATTGGACACATTTGATTGTAACTCTAAAGCCTTCAGAAGGTGCGATTATTGTCGTAACGGCATCGGTGTCTCACGGTGTGGTTATTGATTATACTTGCTCTTCCGTTGATGTATTATGTTGTCTTGTAATCACAGCGACTCCTGGTACACCATGAACGACAAACAATAAATTGACGCTGTTCAGTGACTGCTGTACTGAAACATTCAAACAGCATGCCGACGTTTGGTATGAAATGAAAAAGGAAAATATTAGCTCACGTCTGGACAAATTGATAGTCGAACTTTGCTTTGTTCTCCTTTATCTTCATCTTTACAATACTGGTAAATCTCCACAGCACAGTATAGAGTGTCATCTGCAGGCCAGCTTGGTAATCCAAGGGTAAAGGTCACGTAGTTTGATGCATGTTCCTTTATTTGTTTTTCTTGAATGGTCTGTTAATCAAGCAGTAACAAAAAAGCAAGACATTTGCTAAGTTTAAATTTCAGCCAAAAATGAGATAATCTCATCTAATAAAAGTTATCGATTGGAAAATGAACACACAGCTCATAAAAACAAACCTGTGTTTCTCCTTCAAACACCTTACATCCCCTTGGGAACTCTGAAAGCTGAACAGCCAAATCGCCCTCACCCCAGGAAAGGTTCTTGAAACCGTCCAGTCTTTTTGAATGCTTCTCGTCTTTTTCCACGTTCTGTGTTGAAATGTAACGATCGTTTGGGTTTTTTATTCAGGTATCACACTTCATCAATCTACTAGAACACAATATTCTTTAAATCTTATAGATGTAAACAGATTTGCTTGTCTGGCTTTTGTGCTGGACATTTTATATTACCAAATATTATGAAACTAATATTCTAAGAATATAGTGTGAAAGAATGTTCAGTAACCCACCTTTTTAACCTTTTTGTCGTCGTTCAGAACGTACACCCGTATTTGATATTTTCCTTGACGGAGATCAAAGAGATCTCCATAGGAAACTACCACTAGACGTTTCCTGCTTCGTCCGGATAGATTAAACCTTGTAAAATGAATTACAAGGAGAATCACCCTATTATCGGTTATCACTGAGTTTCCATCAAACTCTTCCCATCTTTCTGTCGAGTCATTGTCTTGACACATTCGAGGACTTAGAGTTTCAGAGTTCCTACTTTTTACATCAGCGTGGTGAGGGAAGGACAGCACTACGCTCTCTTTAAATTTTAAGCCTTCAGGGCCGCACTCGACATTCGGGGAAAATGTGACTGTTGGCTCAGCCGCGTTGTTTGGTGGGGATAAAGGGTCTACATAGATGTAGACTTGCTGAGGAAAGCCTGCAGCTATTGCACCACGCGGAATGGTGAGATGCACGCCATACTCATCGAGGGACAAGCTTCCGCCCTTCTCGTTGAAGTAACCCACGGCGATGTAGGGTTGCTGCAGTCTCCAATCCAACCGCTCACTTGCAGTTAATTTCTTATTCAGCTTGTTGACTTCTTGTAACACCAGTTGGAGATAGCTGGGCTCTTGTGACCTCTGCACATTGGTGTCCTTGTTTGTCTAAAAACAACAAAATATAATTCGATTCTCTAAAAAGAAAAATGCAAAACAAAAAAGCCCGCAGTAACGGTTTTATTTGATCATTCACTGCAATCAATAATACCTGTCACACAAATCAGATTGCCTTTTTTAGTTTTGTTCAATTCATTACTATTGATTACGAAAAAACATTGAAGAGAATTGTTGCAGGTGTCGTAACAATTTGAGAAAAAAAAAACCGGGAATGAATCAATAGGAAATGAATTGTTTTCAATGGATTGGAAATATTGGTACATTATAGGCCTATTTGTTAAATAATTCCAACTCACTGAGGAATTTTATAAAGGTGTCAACCTCATTATAAACCAGTAACCAAACAAATCGCTCGACCAGGGAATACAGCAACTGCATTTTTATGAACTTTAAAAGGTTTAAAAGGAATCCACATCAAACAACAAGAGGCAATTAACCATTACACCGACCACTGAATAGATTATTAAAAAATACTAACCTTTTGTGTGGTTTGTGACGGCATCATTGAAGAAGAGCCGCCAATACTCGTGGATGCATCTCTTGCTTGGACGTCGTGTTCTTCTTTAGCTTTCAAAAAGGTGTGGGAAATAAGAAAATGTGTCCAAGTTAATCATGTATATCATTCATAAAAAATACAAATAAACCAGTTAAAATTTAAAAACAATCTAGAATTATAAAAAAAAACTATATGGCTTTGAACGTTATCTGACACAAATTTACGGAAGCAGGAAAATATTCAATGTTGACATTTAAACGTAGCTTATTCAAAACACATGGTTGTTCATCAGAGGTATAAGTAAGCGGTTTGGGGTTATTAAATGATGCTTCAAAATCTACCCTTAGTGCGTTCATTGTTACAGTATTAAGAACACTTTTGCCAAAGATCAAACACAGTTTTAACTTGATAAGTAAGTTAAGCCATACCAACTTGGCATATGTCACTATACGTACGATAATTCTTTGTGTAGACTACCATTTATTACCTTTCCCGCTCAAAATTAACTCTTCTGGTTTTACCTAAAGAGAAGAAAATCAAGATATTGATTTCAATTAGATCCACAGATTATTAATTAAGGCACAAAAAGTCCTGGATTCTACGGTACGTTGATTAAACTGCCCATAAAATGGCATGGTTCTAAGAGAATTATCAAACACCATTTTGAGTTGGCTCCGCTCTCGTGACCTCTGCAGCTTGGTGTCCTGGCTGGTCTGAAACAAATTTATAAATAGCACGACTTTCATATTACTATTAACAACACCAATTGAGAGGCCTGCGTCATACTTTTACGTGGTTAGTTATTGCAATAAAACTTCTACCCAGATAAAAACGTCATTAGTGTTAATTTTAAACACGACAAAAGTCGTTCGGAAGAAAAAAAAATATGAAAAAGTTAAATCAAAACAACAAAGCAGATGAGAAAACATATGCTCTACGAGGGCATACGTTATTTACTTCAGGACCTGGACATTCCATTTTCCTTATAAAGAAGATTTTTTTGTCTAAACATCAATTAACGCGTGTTGAAAAGGGTACTCTCATCAGAATTCACAACATGAACTAAATCAAACCATTTCACTGATCATGAAGACACAACTAAGATACCTCTTGAGTGGTTTTTGACGTCATAACTGAAGAAATGCTTCCAGTAGCCATATATGTGTCTCTTGCTTTAGCTTCGTGTCCATGTTGTTCTTCAGCTTTAAAAAAAAAAAATAATAATAAAAAGTAGAGATTTTTCCCTTTTATGATGTGAACTTGAACGTAATCTAACAGAGTTAACAAAAATGATTTCTAAGATACTTAAGATATAAAAGAGTATAAAAAGCCCGAGTAGCGACAATACAATGGGGAAATGTGTCTGCACATAATCTCTTCGATTGGTGAGGCCAATGAGGAAGGCTTGCTAGTCGTGCCTGTTGCCTTTAAACGAAAGTCTCACGAATCTGTAGATCTTCTTTTTTTTTCGATCAAAAAGCCACATGTAAGAATAATTTAAGTAACTGCAACACCAAATGCTGTTTTAACGCGGTAATAGTTCAGCAGCAATTTTTAAAAAGGCATAGCATGAACCCATTTGGCGTATGTACCTGTACACGCTATGCATTAGTCTGGCGCAGCTTGTTTTATGTCCAGCAGTGGTTATCTAAACAGTTATAACTCTAGGGGAGTAGTTTAACACGAAGCGACATTTTTAATGCATGCTATCTTTAAGAGGGTACTGACTTGTCAATTCACGAGGAGACCGTCGTCCGAGGCCTGTAAGCAATTATATTAAGTAACAAAAGATAAAGGAAATCGCAACAGAACCGGGAGGAACCAAGGCTAGCTGGACGTGTGTTCTTCTCTAGATAAAAAAAAAAGGTGTGGGAAAAAAGAAATTGTGTCAAAGTAAATCATAATAATAACCAATTCTTGTACAGCGCCAAATCCGTCAAATGAGGCTCTAAAAACTACCCTTTTTGCGTCTATTGTTACAATTATTTTGTTATCGAAAGTTCAAACACAGCTGTAGTGGTTGATAAGCAAGTGAAGCTGTACTGTACGTCTGCATATGTCACTACACGATAAATCTGTGTGAAAACTACCATTGATTACCTTTAATGCTAAACATTTCCTCTTCTGATTCTATCTAAAGAAAAAAAATCAAGATATTGATTTAAATTAGTTCAAAAGATTTTTAATTGAAGGCACAAGTAGTCCTAGATTCTACGGTACTTTGAATAAACCGCCCATAAAAAGAGTGTGCTACAAAGAGAATCATCGAACACCATTTTGATTTGCCTCCGCTCTTGTGAGCTCTGCAGCTCGTTATCTTGGCTGGTCTGAAACAAATTTATGACAAATAGCACGACTTTCATATGCATATAAAAAACACCAATTGAGAGGCCTGTGTCATAGTTTTACATGGTTAGTTATTGCAGTAAAACCTCTACCCAGATGAAAACGTCATTAGTGTACTGAGTCAAATGTACTGAGTCGTTCCCGTTCGACAAAAACATTAAACAATTAAAACAAAAGAGCAGATGAGAAAACCAACGCTCTACGAGGGCATACGTTATTTACTTCAGGACCTGGACATTCTAATCTCCTTATTTTTGTCTAAAAAATTAATAACTGTGCGTTGAAAAGAGTACCCGCATCAAAATTGACAACATGCGTTAACCTAATCGAACCATTTCACTGATGATAACGACACAATTACTAAGATACCTCTGGTGTGGTTTGTGACGCCATAACTGAAGAAATGCTTTTCGTAGCCATAGATGTCTCTCCTGCTTCAGTTTCGTGTTCATGTTTTTCTTCAGCTTTAAAGAATAAATGTGAACTTGAAAGTTATCTAACACATTTAACAAATTTGACTAATAAAATTAAAAGATTCTAAAAGAGATAAAAGCTATAAAAAGCCCGGAAAGCGACAATACAATGGGGAAATGTTTCTGCAAATCATCTTTTCGATCGGTGAGGCCAGTGAGGAAGGCTTGCTAGTCGTACCTGTTGCCTTGAAACAAAGGTCTACAGACCTGTATATCATTTTTTCCCGATGAAAAAGCCACATTCGAGAATAAATTTTATTATTTTATTTATAAAGTTACTGCAACACCAAATGCTGCTATAACGCAGTAATAGTCCAGCAGCAATTAAAAAATATATAGCATAGCATTAACCCCTTTGGCGTATGTACTTGTACACCGTATTAGACTGGCGCAGCTTGTTTCATGTCCAGCTGCAGTGGTTGTCCAAAAAGTATAACTCCAGGGGAGTAGTTTAACACAAAACGACAGGTTTTAAGAGGGTACTGACTTGTGAATTCACGAGCAGACGGTCGTCCGAGGCCTGTAAACAAATATGTAAAGTAACAAAAGAAAAAGGAAAACGTGTCAAAAAGCGGGAGGGGGGGGGGCAAGGTTAGCTGGACATGCATGCATCTGTTCATTGGGCAGCATCTTCATGTCTGGTGCGTGCATAAAGGGCAAACAATTTTGCACGATCACCCACAAATTTCCATTTTGATTATAACTGTAATTTAAGTAATGTGTGACGGAATTGATTAAATTGTCACGTAGGCTTAACAATTAAAAGTAAATCGTGTTTTCGGATCCTGCGCCGTGACAAATTTCGTTTTTACCCAAGACACAGCATAGAAAAAACAAACACCAATAAGCTAAGCCATATAACAGGCTCTAGCTAAATATATACGCAGTATTTTTGAGCATGTAAGTGATCCAATATTGATCCAGGACAGAGAGCTTGTGGTGGTGGGAGCGTATCTTTCTCGACCGCATCTAAACGACGTTGGGTCATGTCACTATATAGACATGAAGAATCCATCAAGTGATGATAAGCACACTAATGACCGTTCTATGATTGGGTGCCGACAAACAAAACACAACTGTGACTTGTCCTCAAGTCTAGCTTACCCATTGGTGATGTGATGAGTTTAGTCTCCTCGGTGCAATATCGACAAGAATACACGAAGTCCTTGGAATTGAGTGAGACGCTGGAATAGCTCCACTCCATCGGCTGTTTTGCTTGGTGCATTTTCTTGGCCGTTTCACTGATGGAGAGGGGATCGCTAGGTTTTTGGTAATTGTCTCTGGAGTTGTTGATCCTCACCTGGCCAGAACCACCAAGAATATTTTCAATTGTGTCAGCTCGTATCTCAAACGATGGACGATTCTTCATAAAGAATGGCATTCCTACGTTGACGACATTGATATAGATGACAGCGTGTTCTATATATTGGTATTGACCGACGTATATGCCCCAATGTGAAAACAAATGCAACCAGCTGCGGCGGAACTCCAGAATATCACCGAGGCACACTTTGACTTCCAGGGCTTTGATAATTTCCGCAGATCTAGAGGTATACCAGTCACTTACAAGCCCACGTTCTTTGTTGGCAGCCATGTCTCCGGTCCGTCGAATGGTGGTTCAGTATTTGCAACCTAAGATGCAAAAACAAATGTCAACAGTAGTGCATCGGTTTAATGTAATCGCAGTTTATTTTACAGGGAATGAGGTGGGTTAGGCGGAGAATGCGTAAGATGATAAAAACAAAATATGGGGAATTGTCAAACTAAAATGTATTTTGTAGAGATTATAAAACTGTCCGTTAGAATAGCCAATCGAAATAAAAAAAAAATCATGAAATTCAGCCTCCCCAGTAAAACCATATCCAGTAAACAAAATGCTTCTTTCGGGGTATGATAAGTTTCAGTAGATTTTAGGTGCACGCACACGTTTTTTTTTTCGGGTTGATGACGTCAGCAGCAGAAAATGTGCAAACTGAATACTGATTTCGTACAGAGCACGAATATGTTCATGGTGCGCAAGAATCGTGCATAACAACAGCGTAGCAGCGGATGTGTCTGTTTTCGCGCCCTTTGAAACATTTTTTGGATGTTGATAGGTTTCAATGAATTATTAACATAACATATTTTACAAGAAATTAAATCTTCTGTAGCGTATATTTGATCTTCTGCAACGAAACGTGTCTAAAAATATTGTTTTTAACACATTTTCGAATGAAACATGCTTTTGAAAAAAACGTTTGTTGCAAAATGTATTTATGTTCCCGTAAAAATAACTTGATATTATGTAAGATAACGAGTGTCTTTACCGATTGCAAACAAAATTGAATCCACCGGAGAAATTTATGAGTTTTGAGATTACTTTGGAAGTTTCGAGTCGATATTTCGAGATTGGGTTGACGTTTTGAGTTTGAAGTCGATTTTTTGAGTTTGAAGTGACTTGTCGAGTTTCGAGTTTAATGTTCAAGTTTCGAGTCGAGTTATCAAGTTTGCGGTTGAGTTTCGAGTTGACTTTACAATTTTGCGTTGACATTTTAAGTCTTGAGACAATTTTTTCGAGTTTGGCTTAATTTGTCGAGTTTTAAGTTTACTTTTCAATTTAGAGTCGACTTGTTGAGTTTTCTGTGAGTTTTTGAGTTTATTTTACAAGTCTTCGTTGACTTTTTGAGTTTCGAGTCGCCTTTTAATTTTGCGTTGATTTTGAATCCCCCGGGCTTTAAGCCGGGGGGGGGGGGTATTGTGAAAGCGTATTCATCCTGTGTGTCTGTATGTCGGTGTGTCTGCGCGTGTTTATGGTGTAAGTCGAGGACACAAACGTGCAACATCATCGATGAATCGAGGACAGAAACCGAATTGAGAACTCCTTGGCTGAAAAATGTGTACAAAACCAATGAGAACTGTTGCAAAAAAGTACAAACAAAGGAAAAGGACTAGGGAAGAGGAACAAAAGAAAATCCTCGATTTACACCATTAACAAACGTATGTGTGTGTAATGTTTTTTTAGGTTAACATATGTCAACGCGATAACTTGAGAAGTACTTTACTTAGGAACTTAACATTTAGTTTATGGGTTGCTCTTGGTAATCTTATCAGGCCTTTTTCTTTTAAGGCCAACAGGTCAAATGTCAACGTCACTATATTGTTAAAACAATAGAAATCTTGGTAACGCGATAACTTGAGCAATACTTTATTTAGAAACTTGAAAAAAAATGGGGGGGAGTGTTCTTGATAAGTAAGAACATGTTGCTTTGGGGGCCGACAGGTCAAAGGTTAAGGTCACTAATGCTAAAACAATAGTAATATTCTGATTTGGTTAGAAACACTGACAAGTACCCGTACTAACCGACTTTATAAAAACATGCATGCTGTTTTATAAAAACAGCATGCCAGGGGATTGCTCAAAGGGGGATCTGTTAATTTCGTTGTTTATATTTCTCAGTTAAACGGGTCTTTCTATAAAATCAACATCATTGGATGCAACACGTATCGATACAAGTGTCTAATAATTCAACGTCAACTAAGCACTGCAGCAATGCGGATAAATTGCTAGTTTTACCTCGGAATTGAGAATCGATAATTATGTTCAATTTCATACTGCTACACAGTGTGGATTGAATGGAAGAAATAAATTTGCAAACTTGCAACATTTCTCCGATGGATTTGACAAATAAAATTCAAAGGCCTTTTATTTGCTTTTACTTTTGTTTTCTGTTTTTAAAGCAAATTGACTTAGACATTCGGTTTTCAGGTAAAAATCACGAACAATAAAATGACAAAAACGTCATTGATTTCTCGGTATTTTTGGTATATTAAGTGGATGCAATCGTTAAAATCCATGTTCTGCTCATTTTCCATTTAAATTTTGCCTAAAACGCAAGGCATAACGACAAAATAACGCTCCTCCTGTCTGAAACTGTCGTTTTAGTCGTTTATTTATTATTTATCCTGGGTGATCCATTCAGTGAGAAAAACTCTCCCATGGATCCCAGCTCACACAAAACTACTATTAAAATACTATAAAAAGTACACTGTAAGAATGTTTAAAAATCATTGAAATAAACTTAAATAAAATAGGAATTATACAGATCAACAGACATTTACAATACAATACAAAACATCACTGCAAGATGGCATCTCCCTCCCCCCCCCCCCCTGTTGTTTTCTTTTTTCTTTTCCTTTTTCCTCTCCGTTTATTTTCTTCTTTTTCTAATTGAGCCGTTTGCGTTGTTTGACGAAGTGATTAAGACTTGTTGGATGTGAAGATTTCAAATGTTGCGGTAATATATTCCAAGCCTTGGCACCCCTGAATTTAAAAGTTTTTTTTTTCCATTTTCTGTTCTAGTGAGTGGAAGTACCACACTGCCAACAGTGCTATTCTTCGTTTGATGACAATGTAGTTCACTGACTGGAACAAAAACTTTGCTAAGATACCTAGGAACATTGCCTGATCAGTGTTGGAGTACTCGTACTCGAACTCGAACTCGAGTACAACTCGAGTACCAATAAGTACTTGGCCCGTACTCGATCATAAGTACTCGAGAAAAACAAGTACTCGGCACGTACTCGTAATTTTGTACTCGGACTTGTCCCTTAACTCGACAAATTGTACTCGGTGAACTCGATACCAGTCGCGCAGTACTCGAAAGAAAATTCGGATTTTTTTCGATACTAATGTTTCGATCTTTTTGCGTATCAAAATAAAGAAGTCAGATGTGATTGAAGGAACTTCAAAATCGTTTTAGATAATTTTGAGAAAATGTCAGACATACGTATGAAAATCAACATTTCAATTGACGGGAGACGATAAAAGCAAAAGAATTGAGGGGATACAACTTGGGATATATTCAGCATGTAAATGACAAGATTGAAAACGAACTTGAACGCCTGGGTTTGAGTACAGACTACGGAAACTACAGCAGAGGACGTATTGGCTTCACACGGACCCCTATGAAGATGAATGTGATTTTTTTTTTTTTTTTTTTTGGCGAAATTGGCCGGGAATATGTATACAACTGAAATATAGTGACCTAATGTTTTCCTATTTTTAATCAATTTTATGACAAAATTCAACAAGCTGTAAGATGTAACCAAACATTAGAATATCTTACCTTGTGTACTTTATTTTCAGTATTTCTATGCAGTCTTGAAGGTCTCAGGTTGGGTCCGAAATTCCACACGTCAGGTAAATGGTAGCCGATGTAATCTGTGCCAAATCAGAAATGGTCAATCTGGGTGATCATGACACACATCTCGCTGTGATGATGAAAATAACTATGAAGTGGTTTTTTCTGACTGTACAATATTTACTCGGCACGCCAGCAGTTTACCTAAAAATGGAACTTGGACCTTAAACTTCTGGAAGCTTATAGTCAATTTCAATCTTTTATACACATGCTTATGTCAATGGTAGGTATCTCGCGTATTGGTCCTTATTTGCTTTGCGTTAATAATTTAGAAAACATTTTACATCTTATCTGTGATTGGGGGTGGCTGCTGATTTCATTGTTGATTATAAAAAAAAAAGAGTTCATACAGAAAATATGTTCTCGCACGATGTCAGAACTGTATAGATTTCTCCATGCAACAAGCCGCATGTCTCCAAACGTGGCACATCCCCTTACGTGGAGCTTCGCCTGAAGTGCCACGAGAAAAGTTTCTATTAAAAATATGTCAAATAAAGCAGAATTTCAGAAAACTTTAATAATATTCCTGTATTTGTACACAGTAGGTGTGCGGGGACATTCCAGAGTGGGTTTGTGCTGAAGGTAAATTTGTAGCCTCTGAGCAATATTAACAATCGTACGCTGGTGGTATACCTACAACGAGATGGTTTTGCGGATATGCTGTAAGGCAATAGTTTAACCAACAAAAGTTTTGAGCCATGCTCCCGCTTTTTTGGTTGAGCCAGTATACATCAAGTTTTACACTGTATGTTTTCAAAATTAGTTTTTAAGACTAGATGCGCTATGCATTCGAATGGATGCAAAATCAACGTCGTGTGATTGTTTCCGTGATTTTTACCTATCTTTTTTTATCTGTTTAAATGAGACATTTCAAGATTATGAGTTCCGCCAATAGGATCATGTAATGTCATACTCTTCATGCACTTCTTTTTTACTTTCAATTTTCGTTCTGCCATTTTCCAGCGTATTAATTGGTGCCTTTTTGGCTTTTATTCCAATTCCATGTTCATTAGCAAAGTGTGATGTCATTTCAGGCAGAAACCTGTATGTTACAGCTATTTCAACACAAAAAAAGTTACCATTCTTTGGGATTTTGCTGTTGTATTTTCTTTTCTTTGATGATTCGATGTTGTGTAAGTACATGGCAGTAAGCCAATGAGCCAAATTGTCCAAAAAAAAATTCAATCAGCATGTTTTTGGTTCATATTTGAACAAAAAACTCCTAAACATTACAGTGTCTAATTCTGAAATGACATCACAGAAATAGCCCCCCCCCCAGGACCATTGTCTAGAAAATCATTGTAGTTTTGTTTATTAATTAGAGGTGCACTTTTGAATACAATTATCCAGAAATGGATGTTCAATAATTTTCATACATTGAGAGGAGACGAAAGTTGCACAAAATGTGTTCCTATGAAAAAAACAAATTCATGGATACTTTCAACTATCCGGAAACACGCAGGAAAGTAGAGTGTCTGTGGTTTATTGCGTCCATAAAGGATTTCCAATTCTTGGTTTACCACTCGAGTCCAGTCCATACAAAAATAAGGACTGTCTCTCGCGGTGGGGGGGGGGCCTTAGGCTTGTTTCTAGGGGGACGGGAGGCAAAGCACACCCCCTATAATATTATTGTACTTTCTCTAGCATATGTTCTCAATTTACCATTTATTTTCGAGGCTGGCCGGGGGACATTTACCCATCCCCCCCCCCCCCATTATCACCCCTGAAGACGCCTACTTGGTTTAATGTGTAATAAATTAATAGCAACTATGACTTCTAACTTTGCCCCCTTGCCACATCCTGGCGATGCCTGTGGGGGAGGGTTAGAGACGCGTATGTTTCCCAGTGACATCATTTCACAAAAGCAGACGGATTGCAATAGTCAAACCAGTCTGATTTTACGGTCAGTTGGCTTGTTGGCCCATATGCATATATATTTATTATTATTATTTTTTTTTGGGGGGGGGTGTTTTAGCCGAAATGCAAGTGTACAATTGAATACCGAACATTATTTAAGCCGGGTGTCTGTTTAAAAAAAAGGTTAGAGGAATTCACCTAATATCAGATTCATATGTAAAGACCTTTGGCAATAAATGAGAATTTGGTATTTGGAATTAGATGTTAATGTTATGACCAATTTTGTAGGACAAACGTCCTCTTTTGGGGGCGTGGTCATAACTGCAACGGTGTGAGTCCCCACTCTTGTCAAGTTCATTCCGAATTCACTTAACGGGGAATTAAACTAAACATTGAAGTTGTATGTTATCTTTTATGCAGATGGAACTATAGTTCATGATAAAAAAAACGGAAAATTTAAAAAGCATACAATTTTGTTACTAAATTCCATTTTAGAAATCAGAGCTAGGATCTTTTGTATGTTGAATCTAATTCGACAAATAACCAAATAGTTTGGAGTGGTTTAAAATAATTTAATAAAATAAAATAATAAACAATAAAATAAAACAAACATTAATGAAGTGGATGAAACAGTCACATTTTGTATCAATTGTTGGCGTCAAAATAATGTACAATTGCAAATTTAGGTTCAATTGCAGATGTAGGCCGATAGTAGTATATTCATATAAGTAGTACTTTCAAGGAAGACAAATTTGCCCTTTATGTGAAAATCTGTTTTGTTTTATGACACTTAATTTGTGAGATACAATTTTATGCCTGTTAATAGACGTGCATCCTAAACAAAATTCTGGACGTGGACAAGAGTTACATTTTTTTCATCGAAATTTGTGTCAGATTGGTTTTTTACCATTAGCCAGACGTTTCCCGATTAAAAAAAAACATGTTTGTGATCCGCCTCAAAGGGTGAAGAATGAATCTCGATTTGACATTTAAATATTCTGCTCACCAAAATTTTAAACAAACTGGGTAGAAACATCGTACTATGATTACCAGTAAGATTGCTGCTTTTCATTTCCCCCACTTTTAAAAATGTGGCTCTTTGCCAAAAATAAGCGGAATTCCAGGGAACATGGATTGTTCATACTTTTCTTTTGCACTGAGTCAAAACTTTTTCAATCAGGTCCCGCTCTGTTTATTATTGATGTTTGCATTTGATCCTGAGGATTGTCATAGAGTTTACCATAAATTACATATACTTACAACAACCCTATTAACTATATGACCAATCCAGGATGTGTCTCTTTCCTTTCATTCCTTTCTTTCTTCTTGTTCACTGTTTGATGTTGACATGTTTTTGTTTTCATTTCTTTCAATTTTGAAATACCCTCTGAAAACAAATCCTACAGGGGATTAATGTGCTTTTCCTCATAGTCCAATTTTTGTAACATTTGCTGACATTGTCTACTTAATTGCCGGACTCTTAGTAATAAGGCCTTCATTATACCATAGAAACCAATAATATAGATTTTAATATTTATTGTAACTTACCTCCCGAAATGAAGTCCTCACTAGACCACAACAGTCAGGATACTATTCACAAAATCAAAATGGCGCTGCTGAGGGAGGGAACATCTGATCGGACCCACTTATAAAGAGATTAGTGGAAAAACCCATACGTCCTAGCCAACAATAACACTCTACGTAACGACAGTCGTTTATCAGTTGCTAATCAGGTGCATTCGAGTCGCCCAGGGTCAACCTCGTCCCCACAGTGTAGCTTGTTTGACATAGCTCACAGTCCTCCAGGGTCAGGGGTGAAACCTAGAAGCTATTCGAACGCACCCAGTAATTATTGTCATGTACACAATTCCACCAATGACCTTTGAACATGAATATGGCTATTTGCTGCCGTGATATCAATATTGATTGAGTCGATCACAAAAACGGGTGCACACTTCAACCGGTGAATATGTAAAACAGTGACACCGAGATAGCACATATTAATTGGCCTGAAATCTACAATTAAATGGGGTATCAGGGCCAAACGCTATGATGCTAAAAAAGTGCATTTGGGAGTAAAGTTTCACACACGGAAAGTGGGTGTTCAATCTTTTGAAAACGGGAGCAGAATCCAGGGGCATTGCTGTTGCACCGATTCCTTACCTCAAGTCGATTTTTTTTGTCTGGGCTGCAGGGAATTTACTTTGGTGGAAAAGCATATTATTAAAGGGGTACATCATCCTAAAATTGCCGAAAGGAAACTGAGGATACTAAGGAAAGGAAACTGACCCAGTCAGTTTCTGATAAATAAGAAAAACCCCGGTTGTTGCCTTTTCTTTCTTTTTTTTTTTAAAACGTTCACAAATTACCCTATGTACTTATGACGTCACATGTTTACCGCAGTGCATTGCGGGATTGAATGGGGTCGCTGCATAGCGTTCGCTGTAGAAAACGTGAATTTTGGTTCTGAATCGTTTTATAATGCGCCACTAAAATGACCCTCAAATATGATAAAACATTTTTTTAAATTAACTGAAACTGTATTTCAGGTCGATTATTCTTAAAATAGCTGATAATTTCACAACGTACGCTAGTCACGATGGCCATCGATATATCGCGGTATTAGCGCACGTGACTGCACGCGCTGTGTACAGCAGACACACCGCTTGCGGCGGCAGGAAGTTTGGGGGAAACACGCTACTGCGAGTTCGAGCGGTACAACCGGTTAAACATCGAAATAAATGGTTAAACCAAACAAAAATACATCAAAGCGGAAACCATTTACCACGAAAAATACATTAAAAAAAACAGACAGATCACGCAACGTGAATCAAATAGTTCCTTAATTTTAGGGCAAATAATGAAAAACTGAAAGCAAGTTAGCGATATAGCCACGAGGATTCAAGTTTGAAGTCAACTGAAATTTCGCACAGTATAGCATTTAAACAATGTGTTGTCTCTTTGGCCGGCCATACAAATTACAGACTGTTATACTCAATAAGCGAGCACGAGCGCGGTGTCACGAAAAGTTCACACATAACTTCTTTTGTTGTATGGGATACAGGCATACACACGTGTGTTGTGATGAGCGTCATTCGTAGCAACGCGTGCATCGACAAGGTTGGAGTTTGAAGTGTAAAAACAAAATTTAGGTTGAGGTTTGAAATGTAAATATTTAATACGATATGAACCATGAACTGAGTTGTGAAAGCTTGAGTTCAGCATATCGAAGGACATTCTAGGAATCAAGGGACACGTTATTTTGGAGAGTATTTTTGTGAATTTTCGACTGGACTATAGGCATATATAGCGAGGCGGCCAGTAACCGCTGGACTACTGCTCAAGGGTGAGTTGCAAGATGTGTGTGTACTATATGCAGGACGCCTCTATTTAACTAGTTCTTACACGCCTTCTTCAATGACTTCTTCAATTCAGAGTAAACTATTTTTGTCCAGTGACCATAGTTTTGTAATTGTGAACAGTATTATTTTTGGTAGAAAATGAGATATCGTTCCCAGTTTTCCTGTTGCGCCCCACTGACTCAACGCCGTCTTTTGCATTCAGTCACGGTGCATCGCACGTGAGCTGACAATCTTCACTTTTGTGTTGTTGTTTGTTTTTGAGGGGTAATCGTCATTTACTCAATCATCATCAGTTCATCATCATCACCATCATCAATTCAATCATTAATTTTACTCAACTCGTCATTAATTGTCATCCTTGTACTCATCAATACATAGCATCCAAACTAAAACTCACCGCTTTCTTAAGTCGCCAGCTATTTTGTTTTGTGACTCCATCAGAACGTTAAGTCGTAATTTGATAGAAAATGGTCTTAAGGTACCATGTTATCGAGTGAGCAGTGAATTTCTCTATATTTGCTGGTCCCTGAGGGCCAGCCTATACGGTCCATCATGTAGCTATCTTACTGGGTCGTTCCGTGTCTATTCAACACGATTTTGTACCCAACCCTCACAGATTGAAATGATATTTGTTGGGATGATTGGCCTGTATGAGAAACCCCCAGAACTTTTTTTTTGTAACTTGGCTCGTTAGTTTTTGAGAAACAGGTCAACAAACTTTTGACTAATTAGCATAACATCCACACTTTAAATACTTATCTCCAAAACTATAGCACCTACAAAGCCAACTTGTCAGTCGTATTAAAGCTCTTTGAGTGGCCTCTATTTCATAAAATAAAACCAAAATCGTAGCATAAAGCGCAGAGAAAATACGTAACAAAATGACGTTAGATCTTGAATTACTTTTGTAATTAAAGTCCCCGTACGTCTCTAGACTTCCATTCAACTACAGCTCCCTCATCTGCTCATTGCCAATAGACCTTATGCATAGAGGCCATCTTAGAGAGCAACACCATATTTTTTGCCTTGTTATGCATGAGTGAATCGTTTATGCATTCATTGCTGCTGAGTGCTAGATAAAAGTTAAACGATGGCCACTGTTATTGCCACTAAGCATTACGTTATTGTGACCACATGCTCTATCTCTATGGTAGTACTGATGTCCTAATATAGTGAGCGGTTCTTTGGACAGTTTATTGAAACAAAAAGCTTTTCTTTCACTGGTTTGACAAGTGGGCACACCAAGCAACTTTAAATATTGCCTGAACACCGTTAAAAATAGTTTTGGTTGGGGTCGATACTGTATCCTATATTTTGATGTATTAACAATTCTGAAGCTCTGATCCACACTCAAGTGCACGTGAATCGTGAAAATTTAATACCCCTACGTGGCGTAAGAGTCACCAATATCAAAGTTCCAGTCAACTGATTGTCCACACGTACAATATTCAATCCCAGCTACACGAAGACGATCTTTGTCTCTTTCGCCCGCCATAAGAACCCGTCATTGTTATGCTAATTCAGCGCGCGCGAGCCAGCTGTCAAAAGTTCACACAACTTCTGCCGTTGTGTGGGATATAGACATACACACACGTTAGCCCTGGTGGACTCCCTTTCCTCCCTACGTTACGGAGGGAGTCCTGAGTACACATGTGCTCACAACCGAACGAAAACATTTCTGACCAATAATTTCAATATTTTTACCTTGTTGGAGAAGCTAATTTTTACGTCGTATATTCTATGTGTCCTTATCTGTTAGCACGCTGGGTTCAGGAATTCCCCCTTTAAGCGCGGCCATGCATACAGGCAAGCCATTGATGCATCGCTTTTTACCCTTAGAAATGCAGTATTTTTGACACTTAGTCCATCAATTGGTGTAAACAATGTAGGGTAAATACAATGCAACCGATAATGCGCACATGCCATCTGTTGCAATGGAATGTGTAAGTAATGTATGTCCACTTGTTTTCTGTCATACAGTGAGGAATTAACTGTATCCATTTGTAGGTCAGATATTAAACGTAAATAATCTCCACAAGCCAGGCTTCATTCCTTGAAACATACCACAGTTCATATGTGATTTGAAACATGAATGATATCTTCTTTGTTGCACTATAAGCTTATCTTCGTCCGTCTTTCTTAATGTGAATAACTTTGCTGTCGGAACCAGACCTTCCCTTTCCATACATTTAAATTAATTAATTAACAATAAGCAAAAAATTAAAACAATTAAAACAAAATGCAAATTAAACAAATGTGCCGGAAAATCTTCTTTTATTTTTCAATACAGAGAGTAACATTACAATGAAATCTGAGTAAATGACATTTGGCAGTACGATTCACAAGCTCTGCGTATTTTAATATGCGTCATAATGTTCCTGGAAGTTATATGCCAGTGTTAAAAGGGATTGTTGTCCACAAAATGGGTAGAATTGCCCCATAGAGATTGAAATATTCTCACAAAAACGAGAACACAAACACAAGTGAAACCAAGTGAACATTAGTTTCATGCTCTTTCTAGAATAATAATAGTAATTATACAGAGATTAATAATCCGGGCAGGTAGCGATGATGGAGAATTATGTACAATTGAAAGTATGTTATACTTCTTGAAATGAATATGATATTACTACTTGGAATAAAAGGCAATGACAATATACAAGTTCTGGTTTTTAGAAAAAAGACGTTCGACAAGATGTTGTCTCCACAAACTCCTACTAAATAATTAAAGTCATTATGTGAGATTTCAGCTGCGATAATTTCATTGCATGGTTTTTCAATAGGAATATTTTAAGACCAGCAGCATAAAACAACGTAAGATTGCAATACACTCGTCCATTTCTATCATTATGGTGGGTGGGTGGGATGGTTGGTTGTTTATCTCGTTTTAACAATGAAAACATTATTTTGACTACAAAGTGTTTTGATGTGTGTCAGGCTTCCCTCTTTAAGGAGAATCAATACTTATCTCAAAGCACCTGTTTTAAAAATGTAAGCGATATAACTATACTATTTTGTCTACAGAAGCACTTATATCCTTCTAAAAGTCCTATACATCTTTGTATTTAGGTGTGTTTTTTACAAAAATAGGGCGATTCCGTAAAAATCAACTTACATCCGACCACATGATGTGCATGTACAAGATCTTTAAAGATGGTGGTAAAGTTTTGTCTGTAATTGTTTTCTACTCATTGTATATCAGTGATGTATCACATTCACTTTTCAACAGCAGCTGTTTTAAAAATGTAAGCGGTATAACTATACTATTTTGTCTACAGAAGCACTCATATCCTTCTGAATAAGAAGAATTGTTGTCCTATACGTCTATGTATCTAGGTTTTCTTTACAAAAATAGGGCGATTCCGTAAAATCCAACTTACATCCGACCACATGATGTGCATTTTGTACAAGATCTTTAAAGATGGTGGTACCAGTTTTGTCTGTAATTGTTTTCTACTCGTGGTATAACAGTGATATATCATACTTTCTAAAAGCAGCTCATTAAAGTGTCTGACATGTGAATTCGATTTTAGGGAATTGCCCTTTAACTAATAAACTATAAAATCACCACTAGTCAAAACAAAAGTCAGCCATATCTTTTAATAAAAGGACTTAAGATCAATCAATTGGTGTATTTTAAGAAATAAAATGAAATTTTTGCGATGATACAAAGATTCGCCATCAATCATTTTTGAAAAATCAAAGAAACCATAATCTGCAGCATATCATTTTAAAACAGCTGAAATGTATATATATACTATTTACAACATACGACGGTTAAATTTCTCTTGTAGCCCAGTTTCCTCCATATTAACGCCCCGATCCCATCTGAAATTTCAGCTTGCATGGAATCTCTTTTGCTGTTATTGAAATGTTCAACAGGTGACACGTGTGTTTTGCTTGTTAACCCTAAATCCCCAGCCTAATTTACTGGAAACCATACCCATTCTGACAAATTCCAAGACCCATATGGGAAATTGTACACACACACTGTTGGACTTATTAATAGTTTCTAGAGGTTTGCCAACCCCAGGGTAAAATACATCAGTTTAGGGGTACTGTACCTATCCCAACAGATTTAAACAAAACCTGCTGTTAAACTTTGATGGGTTGAGTTCGGTTAGGGTTAATTAATGCACCGCTAAAGTTGTCATAAATGGAATGTCACCTGTAATTTTATGATAAAAGACAGGTATTACTAAAAAAAAAATTTGAGAGAACCTTCATCCTAAATTTGTTTTACGTAATGATTCAATTCAAGTTGAAACTTTAATCAATATTCATGGGCTAATTACTGCGATTACATATCGTTGCTTTTCACCACATTCAGTTTTGTTTCTACTGTATAAGTTAATATCAAGGCTTTGGTCTGTGACATAATCTGAAAGCTATTCCAATGCAAACGTCGTCCTCAAAATCAAATATTATTAACATTGAAATGTTTAAGCATGCATTACTAAAAAAGAGATTGTGCCATTGCGTAATGCATTGTATATATTGTGTATTACATTGTTGGAGTATAAATTTATATTCCATGTTGATCCAGTAATAAGAAACGTGTGACGACTGTTGTCTTATATGCCGACTACTCTCCTGTTGGAAGAGTATTAAAACACAGCGGTATTGAACATTTTTCTTAAAACCACCATTCTCTTTTGAGAAACAATTCCAACCTTCCTTTGTAATCATGTTATGTAAACAGCACTTATTTTAACAAGTAAACGATTACATGTGTTTGATGAATTTTTCAATACGTTATACACAAGGAAACATACACAAAAATATATAATAGAATTCACCTACTTTCATTACGTATTAAGATCAAAGAGCTTTACAGTATTGTACGTCTTGCCTATAATCTGTACTATTCTGTCTTTAAACCATCATATGTCAGTAAGTTACACTGATACTGTTGAAACAGAAAACTTTAACAGTCTTCATTCTACTGTACATTTATTGAATTACCGCATTCAATAATCGGTAAAACTGTGTATTTATAGACGAAGAAAATTAATACTCAACTGGGTAGACAAAAACTGTTTTTTACTTTATTAATTCTAACCTTCAAAAATCCTCCAAAATCCTCTTTGCAAAATGGAGGATTTTGCAGGATTGAGGCTATAATGGCAAAAATGTGTGGCTGATTTGGAGGATGCACTGTGTCAAGGTCTTGGGCCTGACCTTGTGTTATTTATGTTATAAACCCTCCGCACTGCTCCGGGATTTCACTGGCGCTACCTCAACACAGCGACAGTGATTGCTGGAGGATTTTACAGGATTGAGGGAGTGGTCCGCCTCCAAAGGACCACATTCAAGAAATAAGTAGGATTTTGCAGGATTGAAGCTGTATGCAATTTCTACATGGAGGCAGTTGGAGGATTTTGCTGCATTGAGGTTACATATCAGCAAAAATGCCTAAGGAGTTAGGGTAAATGTCACCAAAGAGAAATTTAGTAGCGCGAAAAACTCATCCGGAACACACGCGCACAAATGAGCACACGCGCATGCAATATCCCATAGAAATGTCTTGTATAATTTTGCCAATATTCCTCATACAAAAAGAGTTTCTGGTTGGACCGAGTTTTTCAGTTATCTATTTATTGATCGCGATCTCTTCAGTCGAGATCTTCTTGTATAATCTCCACGGCTCTTTCTAAGTTCAAGTCTTTCATTATATCAACCAACGACTGTATTGCCTGCTCGTTTGTTTTGTGAGTATGTCTGCAAACTTCGAAGTAGAGCTTCAGCACATGTGTCGTGCGGACTCCAGCTAAATCAGTGGCAACCTCGACAGATCTTCCTGTTTTGTTGGTCAGCCTTTCCAAAAGTTTTTGACAGTTGTTGCCTCCGTCAACATGATCGCATAATGCATACACGGCATTTGGTGACAATCCACCATACTCTTGGGCTGTAACGTCTCCGTGAGCTATGGTTGAAATTCCAGTGCCAATCCTTTCCTAGGTAATGTGAAAAATTAATTCGTTTTTGGAATAATCCTTTTCACAAGTTGTTGTTAATGGCCGGATTAAATTTTTGCAAAGTAACACTTTCTGGAGTGTACTTTTGTTAAGTTTGGTTTAAAGTTATTATACAGGGCGAGACAAACCCCCCAAAATATATTTCATATCCAAAATAAATGTGTAGCACCAAAAACAATAATGTCTGGAAGGCCAATTTCAGAAAGTACTTGTAGATTTACTTAAATTGCTCAATCTGTTCAAAGAATAACACCATTTAAACGCAATGACCCTTATACCTGTTTCGTACAAAAAAAAACAATTTATTGTGTTTTCTGACTGTTTAGAACAACAAAGAACATGACACAGAATACTTGACTCAACAACTGTCAACAACTGTAGTAAACAATATCGCTTTTAACAACCCTGCTTGGGCAAAGAATATGATTTATAAAATGCATTTTTTTTTAAGATGGGCCTTCAGAAGGACTTTGTTGAAAAAAAATTCCTTTTAATCTGAGGCTTTAGTGCTGGTTATGTTTGAAGACAACTGTGACGACGATTCTTGAACAAAAGAGGTTTTGGGGTTATTGTGTTTTAACATATTTTTTTAAATATAAAAAAAAATGGGGGTTTGGGTTTCGCTTAATTTTTTATTCACCCTGTATTATAGACGGATTTGGGAGTTACTATTTTATAGCAAATATCGTTACACTGACCTGTGGAAATTCGGTCAATTAGGGGTAGTATTTACAAATTCGGTTTTTCCAACAATTGTTGGCTGGAACAATTTCCCCATAGGTTGCAATTTCGTGTGTGCCCCATAGGTTGCAATTTCAGGTGTGCGCTTGGTTGCATGAACATTCGTCAGTTTGTTCCACTGGGTTACTAAAAGTACTAAAATTCATAACAGTTCTTGTTTGCTTAATGTAAAGACATTGATAGAGATGCATGACTTTGTATGGTAAATGTTGTTTAAATATTGTTTCAAAATGCCTGGGATTTGCTTTGAACAGGAGATTGTGCTAAAAGGGCTAAAAGTTGTGATAGGGCTAAAAGTTCTGTCAGTATATGCTAATCTTGTATTAATACCTATTTAAATGAACTGTAACACGAGAATGACATATAATATTACCATGCAGTAGCCACAGAGAGCACCTGTCTTGAATAAAAAGAAAAATTATGTTAATTGAGCTTCCTTAACATATCAAAGCTCCTAGTGATTTGCACTTGCAACAACCTAGTTCGAATGTGTCACATTACATTATGTGTCCACCACCGGCCAGTCTTATCCATACTTTTGTAATCGAGTCCATCACATAGTGGACCGGCCAAAACGGAATTGTACGTTTTTGATGGCATGATTTTTGCAATTTATGCAACCATGTCTGATCAATTAGTCATAGGATGGGAAGAAAATGTAGGTGGGTGCTCAAATAAATTTTAATTTCAAATAAGGTCAAATGTGTATTTTTTTGATAATGTGAAAAACAAAATACCTTTTATTTTTCACCTGAAAAGGTATCTTATCCTTTCAGTCCTATTTTTAACCTTTTCAGCATCACAAGTATGTCAAAATATCAAAGACATTGCACAAAATGAACGACAATTGCACAGTAGGCTTGTAGTATAACATACTTTACTGTTTGAAGCACCTTTGGAAAGGATGAACCAATGCCACCAATGTGCTGTTTTCGTGATATTTTTCATTGTTGGAAAGAAACAACTCTCAGCTTTAATCTGATATCCAAAACATACAAATTCACACATCACGTTTTAAAAAAAGGCAAATGTTTCACGGTTGCCCTATTGAAGATGTGGAACATTTTTTTAGTCATCCTGTATTTTAATACGAATGTGAACATTCGCTGTAAATTTCTCTTCAACTGAATTATATTTTACTTGACATATTCATACTAGTGTCTGTGCATGTTAATATAAAAAAACACACCTGAATTTCTAATCACTGGGTCGTAATTCCTGTACAAGCATACACTTTTTACCTGGATCCATCACATGTATTTTTTCTGTTATTCTTGTATTGATTATTGTCAATTATGTTGTGATACGAAAATATACCACAAGCCAAAAACCAAGATTCGTCCACCAGGGTGATATAAAAACAATCAACCTGTGTAAATGTAGGTTATCAGTCCATGGGCCCTCGGTACGAGTAAGGATACTTTATTGGTACTGTACGGTTTATCTTTTGTTTGACATGAGTTTGTCACAAAGTCGGTACAAGTTTAACTTGTCCAACTTAGTAGAAATGCAATCGTAAAAAAAGCATTGCATTCTACAATAGTTTTGCTCAAGGGTAAAAGAAAACGTCAAAAGAAATTTGGTGGCCATTTACTTACTCGCTCGCATTCACAGCGATTGTTGTCCTCAGTTGACGTAGAAACAGGCTAAAAAGAAATGAACAGTCTATTTTGAAATCGCGATGTTTTCATTTGAGAAAAGTGAATATGTTTACCCTAGAAACTGTTAAAAATAAAAGTAGTATAACAGTTATTTTTAAAGCTCACTCTTCGCTTTAATAACGTATTAAGTTGTTGCACTATGCCAAATTTGTCAAAACTTAATTTTGGCAGCCATGAGAGGGTGGAATTGAAAAAAAGGTCAAGAAATGGTGCTTTTCGCTTTTCAAATAGTATCTTCAAATTTCCAAAGAGCTGCTCATCATATGTTGCAACTGCTCATATTAAATACAATTCTTCCTTCGCTCGACCCACCGTATTTGCATTAATAAGTAATAAAGCTAACCAAAATCAAGGACACACTAAATCACATATCTTAACACTGAGCTCGTCCTATATAAGTATCTGTGGCGCACAACAGACTTGCCTTGTTTCGTATCTTAAACTATGGCAACCTACCCTCTGTTGACTACTACGTCCGAGCTTTCTTAAGATTTTCTTCAAGAGACTCAACTTTTTCTGCAGCAAATCCAGATGACAGATTGTTTAACAATAATCGTATACATTGATCAAAACTGGTTGGTAGACATTTTTCCAACCCAGATCTTGATTGAAATAACCTATCCGAAATATGGGAAATTTTTAAACATTTGTTTTGTTCATAATACTTTTCTTTTTCAAAGTCAGATTTGGTACTTGATTTAGCCAAAAACATATTTACATATAGTTGGTTACCCATAGTAACTAACTTATTCCTCATCTGTGTGGAATTTTATGTCAGACCTGAAATGGCCTTCAAGGGATCAATGAACTTAATTTTGTACGTTTTAGATAATTAAAGGATTTACTTTTTACAACCCCCTTTTTTCATAACCTTTAATTAGATACGTAGGCATTTCATCTTTGACCTCTGGTGATCTTTTCGAGTTCAATAAACTTTGTATACCCTAATTGACGTTACTTATCATATTTAATCTTTCAAATGCCACTGTTTAAAGATTAAGTCTAAATAGTGCAAAAGAAGTAATCATTGTACATCCTATCATGAATTCGGACCACCAAAACAATTTCCCCATGACCTCTGATCTCAATTTCTCTTTTTGTAAGAGTAGATGCAAGCGCAACAGAATGTCATAGGCACATCGGCCCAGTATCACACTCTAACCGTGTCCGGTGGGCTTGGTAAAAGGTTGGAAAAATGGTTACCCAAATCCATCTGGATAACATGGAGTGTAAAAAGTAAACAAGAATGCGTACTGCTTGACGTTTGCACATTATACCATTGCAGAACAGTCCCATAACCTTCGATTCCAATAGCATCATTTTGTGTCGACCAATAAAAAACGGGAAATGGAGGTCAAAGGTTACCTCAAATTTGTTTGTGGGGTCTGACATCATTACATAACTGCAAAATAATAGATGCAACAACTTTCTTTGGCACTATTGAGGCTTGGGGCACATAACAATGGCGTTTTGACGAATGCATATGATAAATAGCGACAAATAAACAGTTCGTTGACCTCTACAAAGGTAGCAGACGTCGATAATGTCCGCACATCTGAAAATTGTTTTCATCTCACAAAGAGTTAACTTTTGTATGGCTGGAAAAGAAACTAGCGTCGATGTCTTTTTGCGTAATCTACTTTAAATCACGGGTTGGCTTAATAGGCATGGCACGAACAGTGAATACAAAGGCATAATGGAAAAGCAGGCAAAAATGTCAACTGTAAATTTTTTGACATTTATTAGACTGTTGTGCTAAGCAATACAAGAAAAAGGTAGCAAGGACTCCACATTACAATTAAAGTTGTTAACTTTCTGAATCCTTTTTAATAAGCAAATGTGTTTGGAACCACTTAACTGAGGCGTTTGCTTGACTTACTTTTTTGGGACAAATCTTAAGGCGAATTCCAGCTTGGTTTCTCGAATCATCATTCGGAGAAAACTGATATGTACTGGCAACGCAGTACAACTCTGCACCGTCTGGACTCGTCGCTGGTTGTGTCAGATTAAAGGTCACGGAGTTCTCAGGTTTGTTCCGTATGTATTCCTCATCGATGGTCTATCGAACATAAGGTTGAATTGAACAATTTCCAAAGCATAAATTAAACATCTTAAAGAAATTTATAAAGGTTTTATTGTGAATTTTTCTGTATTGCCTCCCATATTAGGTGATAATGTCTTTTGTTCTCGGCGCAGTTGGTCGGAAGGTTGTAATTTTCCTTTCTTTGTATCAAGGTCATAAAAAAGTTTCGTTAAACATTATTTAGACCCGGATTCTATTTCATGAGAGTCTATCTTATACGTAGTCCACTCCCGGATGATTCACTATTATTAAAATATGAAACCAAAAAATAATATATTTTAGGGTGATGTATTTAAGGAAACACACACATTTTTTTTTCAAAATCAAATACCGAATTGACACACAGTTTAGTTTTTTAATGACCACATTGTCAATATACC
Organism: Patiria miniata; assembly: GCF_015706575.1. Lineage (NCBI taxonomy): Eukaryota > Metazoa > Echinodermata > Asteroidea > Valvatida > Asterinidae > Patiria > Patiria miniata. The sequence continues at coordinate 8,024,302 of NW_024037064.1, read as the reverse complement.
TCTTTTAGATTTGTGTAGTTTTTTTTAGAATGGTTTATGATAACTTTCAAGTGTGGATAACTTGAGCTAAACGACTCGCCGTACATCTGCTACCTCATCCTAAAACATCACATAGATTTGAGCCAGGTATAACCTAGAAATACCTTTATTTTGGCACTTAAAATTTCAAACAAAAGCCTAAGATTTGCGAATGATCGAGGCAACAACACATGAAGATCGGAATTCACTGTATTAGACCAACCTCTTCAGTCGGTCCTTGCATCTTCCATTCACTTCTTGAATCGATATCTGAGACTCTGACAGCCAAGTTCCCAGAATCCCAGAAAAACACCAAGTTCCTTGGGACGTCCAACATTTTGGATTTCATATACTGCTCCTCTTGGGTGACCTACTTTGCAAAGAATACAACTATGCAATTGAGTTACAAACTTGATTAAAGAATTTGGGTAGCAGTAAAGTCAGACAAACCTTCCTGTAGATTACAGTTCACAGTTGGGGTGCAAAGAGCCGTGTACAGGGTGAGTCCAAAAAAGCGAAACCCAAATGTCCGGACTTTTGTTTTAGTGAATTTCTAATTGTAGCACTTTCAAAATCTAGGATATGAAAGCCCAATTCATTAGCTTTCCTGTAGTACAACAATTGTTAAAATCACTTATGTACTTTTCACTTTACGGAATTTTAAACAAAACCATTTTTAAAGTTTTGTCCGCGGATCACAAAAAATGGTGTGCGTTCTTTCAGCAAAACGAAAACAATTCACACATCCCTGTATGTGATTTGTTTTCGTTTTGCTGAAAGAACACTTACCTTCTTGTAATCAGTTGACAGAACAGATGGTTGTGTTTAACTTCCGTAACTTAAAACGCACGTGAGTGATTCGAATGATTCTTGTACTAAAAGAAAGCTTATGAATTGGGCTTTCATATCCTTTGATTTTGAAAGTGCCACATGCAGAACTCTGTATAAGCAGTTTACGCTTTTATGTCACAAGTTGATCAGAAATCATTACCCAATGATTCCTAATCAAACTTGCTACATAAATGTACAACAATGTTTCAACTTCGAGGGTTATGTTTGCATGTCATGTCCACATGTGAGCGTGTGTAAGTCAAGGACTCAACGCCAAAGGCAGTAATGTTACATATAATCACAGATAGCTCTACCAAAACAAGATGAAATGTTTTCTTTATCGTTTTAGTTTTCTTTATCGTTTTAATCTGTACATGCCTTTTGAAAAAAGGTTCCTTCGTCAACAACATAGACCCGAAATGCATATTGAGGACATTCCTGGTCAAGGCGGCCACCAAAGGCACCGATCTTCAGCCGCTTGCTGTTTTCACGAGTAGCTATACGAACCACATTCACGTTGCAGAAGTGATCGAGTAGGACAAATACCATATTCTCTGTTACTGTTGCGAGTTTGGCACCTTCCAATTGTCTCTCTTGCGAGTCCTCATGACGCACTTGGATATCTGGCTTGACATTCACTTGACCTTGCAAAACAGCGTAGTGGGGAAAGGAGAGCACAACGCTTTCATTAAATGTCAACCCATCAGGGCCGCACTTGACTTTAGGTGAAAGCAAGACCTCTTTCTGATCAGCCGCGTCGTTCGGTTGTGCAATCGGGTCTACATAGATGTAGATTTGTTGAGGAGAGCCTCGAGCTATTGCACCACGCGGGATGGTGAGGTGCACGTTATACTCATCCAGGGACAAGCTTCCACCCTCCTCGTTGAAGTAACCCATGGTGATGTAGGGTAACTGGATTCTCCTGTCCAGCCGCTCGATTGCAGATAAATCATATGTGAGCTTGTTGACTTTATCCAACACCTGTTGGAAATGAGTTGGTTCTTGTGGCCTCTGATCGTTAAAGTCTTGTCTAGTCTGAAACAAATTAATTACAAAACATCGTCAATGTCTTGCCAAGCAAAAATATTTTAATTAGACAAGCCACTTTCATTGTTATTCACGAGTACACGTTTTAATAATAGCGATATTTTATGACATTGCATTAAGCAATGCACTGAAAACACCAACAGAAACAACATTTCTCTTACGGCATAAGTATTTGCAATAGAACAGGAAATCATTGCCACTAGTCATTGCAAACCTAAAGATGATATACATAAAGGTGTTCAAATTGATGTGCATTGTGTATGTTTTGTTTTAAAGTAACAAATACCTCCGTTCTAATATCGAACGTCTGCAGCCCTCTAAAAGGGAAAATACATTGTATATGTGCACAAATAACTGCCCTGTGACATCCGAGTTATTAGCTAATATAATAAATTCGAATTTTGTGAGGAAAAAATCAGTAACTATACGTCGGTGGGTGTATCGTTCGTACCGTTTGTGTTATATAAAAGTGAAAAAAAACTTAATATTTCTATATCTATTTCTATATTTTAGGTGAAAATCGCAAATGGCACGAGGAACACATCTTTTAATTTGTATTTTACCTTAAATTTAACTACTAAAATGACCACTAAATTAAAAATCGTACAATTTAATTCAGCATACCTTTGTTGTAGTTCGTGATACCGCAATTATAGAACCGATTCCTTGAAATATTGAACTATCTCCTGCGTCAACGTTGTGTTCTTTGTCTTTTTCAGCTGAAAAAGGAGAGGAAAAAGTCAAGTTATAAAACAATATGATTACAAATACGCACGTTCATTAATTGATTTTTTACGAGTAGAATCCTTGATTTAATGATTGCTAGGACATCATCCTCAACCCTTACTTTCTGGAACACCGAACATGTTGAACGATGACAGAGAGTTTGACGGATAGGTGTTTTGTTTTTCTCTGAATTTTCGAAAGCAAAATAAGCCCACTTTAGTAATAAAAAATGTATTGATTATTAGTCTAAGAGTAAAAATAGTCTGATTTTGATTTTTAAAGAAACACAAACGTGTGTACAACCGAAATGAAGGTGATTTTAGTATACAATGGAATTCCAAAACAACGAATTTATTGAAATTGGTAGTTCATTACCATTGTATATAGCAACACTGTTTGCTTTTATAACTGCAAGGTATCGTTGATCAGCTGTGGCGGTAATCCCATGTGGGAGTAGAATGGGCTTGACAACGCATTCAACAAACTTCCCTTTGTTGTCATATTGGTGTAGATGTCCTGCTTTCTTATCACCACATGCACCCACGAAGACAGCCGATTTGGTGCAGCATAACCCCCAGGACGTAGCTGGTTTGCCACCTATCGTTGGCGTAATGAAGGGATCAGCACTTCTACCGTCTACTACGCGTATGGTTTTGTTATCACTGATTAGGATTCTGTCGTCGTTATCAACAGCCAGCAAACGCGGCTCTATCGGTACTGGTATGGTATACAGTATCTTACCATCTTTTGGCCTGTGCGCAGTCAATATCATTCGCTTGGCATCGCCCACCATACTTACACTACCCACAACGATAGTGCCATCCTTCTTGACTACTACACCATATGGACACGCGCTCATCGGTCCTGTAGCAGCCTCCTCGCCTTGGTCATGTTGTTCCGTCGAGAACTGAAAGTCTAACTGATCGTCCATCTTGTATACTTTGACATAATGGCTTGCTTTTCCTGTGACGACCAATCTATCTTGCGTAGCTGAAATGTCATATGCATCTGTATCATACAATAGTAATATTCAATATACATGTGATTTGTTGAAGACAACTTTTTCCCGAACCTAAAATATCAGTATCAAAGAATGTGTCGGTTATTTATTGTCGTTAAAAATCACACTTCATTACACAAAGAGAACACATCGCATGCGTTTTATTAAAACAACAGCTAATTAGTATCCTGTACCTTCTTCGATCGATATTTTTCCTGTAGGAATACCGTTGATGTCATATATCTTTACTCCGCGGCCCAAGTCTGCCACCAAAATGTCATTGGACGGAGTAGCAGCAATACAATCTGGCCGAAAGAACTTTTCTTTGGGACCAATGGTTGTCACGAGCGTCAAATTGCTGCGGTCAGGATGAGAAACGTTTGAGAAACGCCCTGGCAGCCGATGGGACACTCGTATACCTTTTTCAATAATAAAACCACATTAAAAAAATGGCGTTATGTCTTGCGAAATGTTACTGTCGAGCTGTAGGGCTTACAGTTAACTTAACACTGCAAAAAGTGTCAAAAAACTTTTATTACAGATTTGAAAAGAGCACAATCTCCACAGGCTGCTGTGAAAACTGCATGCTGATACCATCTGTAGTTCAAAAATTATAGAAGTCGAAACACCAAGAGGTGTAATAAAGTGATGTGATGAAGTGGCCCTATTTTGGCCTGTATCTCCAAATGAAATTTCCCGACAAACGACTCATGTAGCACAATTTTTAAGTCATGAATTAAAAAAAGGAATCCCAAAGAGCGAACAAATAGCCCCTACATTTACATATGCTTTCATCAGGTTTTTCATCGTTACTGGAATTAACGGTTTTCTTGTATTCAAGCGCCATGAGTGTCGATGCTTGGCGGATACCGGGGCTTTATCATTTTTTTGTATTATTTATTATCATGTCGAAGACAGTTACCTTCATTTTTATTTTGTTTAAAACACAGTTAATGGGGTTCACAGTAGTGTCATTGAGGTTGTGTCTTTTCTAAAATCAATATTTTGTACCTAGAATTTAACATACAAAACAAGAGGAGGGAGACGCGCAGCTATAAAAATAGTGGGGAAGAGAAGTGTAGTGTAGAGCCTAGCCCCAATGTTTTCTTGAAATGTGCACTTTGTGATAAAAGCATCAAGCTTGGCATGTGGGTTTTAATGCCATGAAAAGAAATCATATATAGGGACATGCCACAATTGACCTCTGGTGACATTTGAGAGATCAGTGTCCTTTACATAACATTTGGACTTGTCGGATCTTGAAAAGGTTGGGTTTTAAAAATTACACGTTATAAATAACCGTAGAAAAAGATATACAACGCCATTGAAGTCAAAATGTCAAGAGAGGTCAAATATGAAATTTGTTTAAGGTCTGATTAATATTTTATGATATGAAGACCTACAACGTAGACTTGGCTCATAGGAAAGTGAAGCTTTTAAAAATAATTATTATACACTGCATATAGAATATGTAAAGATCATTGACCTCTCAGAGGTCACACGAAGTCAAATGTTAAATATTCCCACATCTAAAAATTGGCTCTATGGCATGAAGAAACAACATGCGAATGTTCATTTTTTTATCACAAAAGGCACCATTATATGTCACAGCCTCATAAAAGGCGCTTTTCAAACATGACCGTACACGCGAGTAATAGTATATACCTTTCCTGTCATACTGAGATGTTTAACCGCGGATGCATGGCAGAAGTCTCGCTTGATGTCAGTCGCATTTTATATTGTGAGTAGTTAGATAATAAGACAAGGTCTGAAAGCAGAAGAGGTTGAAACCTTAAGGGAAAATCCTTCCTCTATGTACTATGTACACTGTTATTTCGGCTGTGTTCTTTATGAACCTAGTAACCAGTTGTGTAAAAAAAATTAACAAGTTGTGTAAAATTTTACACAAGTTGTGTAATATTTTACACAAGTTGTGTAATATTTTACACAAGTTATATAGTTCATACACAACCGTCTGATTTTTACACAACCGAAATAACAGTGTACAAACGTGTTAGTTTTTGTAAGCTCTCGGCTGCTTTTGGTGGCTACTTACCCTCTCCTCTGACGGGTTTAATCTCCTGTGTACTTGGGCTAGCCCCTCCTTGCGATTTTTCGTCTGTGTCTGTTTCACAACCGTCCTCTTGTTCAAAAGCTCATGGAATCAGAAACAATAATATTATATAAGTACAAAAATAACGATGACTGGCAAAATGGTTACTAGAAGTGGTTGTTACCATGGTAACTGAACAACCACTAGAGCTGTTTCCAAAAATGTTTTTGATTATCTGTTGGCTGTACCAAATGATGTAATGATATAAATAACAAAATGTCAGTTTCAAAATTGATATTTTAATAAGCGACGGTGCACTTCCAGTAAGGTAAGGGTCACATGACCTTGGAATTTTAGTAGGCACACCTTCACTACACTCCGTACAATGCACAGAATCAGTAAACTGCCGAGAAATGAAGGCTAAAAATGCCTAATGTAATGTTCATGACGTAATATCATTAGAACAATAGACTCTACGGTAGATTAATTAATATTTGCATGTTTGAATGTCGCTTGATAATTAGTGAGATATGATAACTAGGATAAAATCACACCTTTTGTAACACCGGAGGTTTAGGTCACATAGTTCACATGACCTTGCCTTTCCAGCAAACTGCGTGCGGGTCAATTTAATGCAATGGGCGAATAACGGGATTATACTTTATCCTATTGCTGATGAGATATAGTAACGGCAAAATCGCCTCATTAGATGTTCATGACGTTATAAAATGAGAACAATAAACTGCACTGTAATAAGAATGCAACATATTTACATTTAAAAGCTGCTTCATAATTAAACGGTATCAATTCCATCCAGAAATGAATTACAATTCAAAAGTGTAATTCCATCTAATTAATACAATGTCATGTTATTCCTATTATTTCTTTCATTGCCCTGAAACCCATTAATTGTTGTCATGGTTTTCATATAATAAACATTGTGTTGGTTATGTTTTGGGCAGTCACAAGGAAAGGCCTATCCTTTTCATGCAAATTTGGTAACCTCTCCCATTTTTGTGGGAGACATTGAGGACATATCCAAAGGTACAGTTTTTGGTCTCGCCCTACGTGTTTCATTGTAACTGTTTTTTATATTCCTAATCTTTCATCCGGCCAGGGTACTTACCCGCCTCTGGGCTTGAGCTAGCCTCTCCTAACGATGATATGGAGTCTTTGTCCATGTCTGTTTAACAAATAACGATACGAAACAGGGGGATGATGAAACAGTTGTTAAGTATTTGCCCGGTGTATGTCTTCAACAAAATAAATTTAAAAAACCAGATATATCGATTGTCCATGGACAATGCAATTAGTTTTTCTAGTTGAAAGAAGGTATTTTTCAGTTTTCCGGTCATTATTTTGAATACTTTTATGAATATCGACCTCCCTAGGAAGGTTTATTTGCCAATGTATTAGGAACTTACAAAAATTGAGTTGTGAATAATTCGTCGGGTGCCCGGCAGAAGGGCATATGAGCGTTCTGACGCAAAAATCATTTTCAAGAAAATTGCATTGAAAGGTCCCATTGTTCCCTCGCGCGCATTTTGTATCCAATGCTCTCCCCCACGTAATATAAATCGTACGAATTTGAAAATTTGTCACACGTATGAATCATAAGTTTTAGAACAACTATACACGTTAATTTCTGACGAAAATGTTTGAATCTCATTAAAATGGAGGCAGTTTTCTGCATATGCCCTTTTGCTGGGAACATTTTGGTCATTACGTGCTATTGCATAAGGGCATATGCACATATGCCCTTCTGCCGGGCACACGACGAATTATGATATAAGATTTCAGTAATGGAAAACCTAATATTCTCAGACAGTCCCCCGATCCCCGTGGCACTATCATTGATCATACGTGTGATACTTCATTCGGAGTTCATGTTGATATATTCACTTTAATTGGAAAAACTACAATAAATCATGTTCCTACCATTTCAAAAACCACTGGGATCATTAATCGATTACAATATTCATTCCAATAAACTGATATTTTATTAACATTTCACTTTAATTTTTTAGGAAGTTTCCTCCTTAGCACAAAAAGGAAAATAAGTGCAGCAAATTAATCATCCCCCCGCTGCGGTATATATAACCCCGCCTCTTTAATCCAAACCTGAATTTACATGAACAATAATTATAATTTAAAAACGGGTTCTTATTTTCTCATCTGCACGATTTAAACTGTTCTTGTTTAAATAAATTTTATCCCATGCACTGATCCGACACACTGCTCAGTTTTTGAGTGCAAGAGATTTGCACGTTATACGAAGTTTTCTATAAAAAAATATCTGTAAGCACTAAGTCAGTCAAACTTTTGACAGGATAAAGAGGTCTATTTCATAGTCGACAACAACTTTTGAAATTTGAAGGGCATAAAACGTTTTGTGTAATGTTTGTCGAATTTTGTCTTCTTCACAAACCCGTAATAATAATGCATTTACCTCCACGAAAACCTATTTTATTGATTTGTATTGCTACTGTGTTCACTTAACGAAATACTCAAAAAGCCCCACAAAAACACAACAAAATGGCGCTTCCTGGAGGCGAAATGCAAATACATTGTATTTCGAAACACTCAGCGGGGGAAAAACCTGTGATGCGTCACTGCCAATAAAAGAGCCTGAAATCAAGTAGGTCAACGTCAGGCATTCATTTATGTTTGCATTTTTTTGTCCACACTGTATAAAACACATTAACCGACAAACCAACCAAACGATTGAAGGACCGACATACCAAATCTAATAAAGTGGGTTATGTCTACTAAATTTGACTTATTAGATAAACAAAATTGCCGGGGTTTTTTTTTGGGGGGGGGAATAAATGACTGGGGGAGAAGATTTCTGATATCAACAATAATTTCTACAGATAGCATTAAAAGATATACGATCTCATTTCTAACAGCATATTACGGTTTTCAAACCAAGAAGATTACAGTCACGTTAGTCGTAAACACACAGATTATATCGCCAACCAACTAAGTTCACTGTTTGGGGGGTCATTAAATTTTGTCCCTCGTGATATTTGGAATTTCCTCTTATTCCCTTTGATTTTCAGTTTGATATTTTCATGTGGAAATCCCTTCTCACAACATGCCAGTGGAATTCCATACGATTATCGTATTTTATAGGTCAATCTGTGATAACTAATAACAATTCTGTCTGTTATATGTCTTTACTTTCATTTGCAACCAGTTTTACAAATTTTGATTATGATCTACCAACTTACCTCCCAAAAAAAACCAACCAAGTTCAGGAGCTATCACAAAAACAACATGGCGCTACTCGAGGTGGAAAAACCAGTGCGTCACAGCCAACAATAACGGCTATACGTAGAGGCAGTTGTTAATCTGGAATATTATGTAAACACAAACAATCTTGAACTTTGAACACATCCGAAGCCTTTTGCTGCATTGATGCGCGTCTCTTGGCCGACAAGGTTAAAAAAGGTATTGCATTTATAAGGCAAATGGTTGGGGGAAGTGTAACAAGTAAGTAAATCCTGCCGAATGTCTTTCCCATATGAGACATGCTCCCACGAAACCCGGACGAAGTTGCAGAAGTTGTGTTCGCACGAAGGGCATATGAAGTCACTTTGGGTAGGAACTGACCGTTTTGAGGTTTTGAAATTTTCTGAATCAGTACCTTTATATTTACAACCTCCCAAAATATAAATATAATCCAAGCAGAAGTGTGGTTTTGGTCGATTTTGTGGCAAAAAAATGTGTATAGGAATTCATACAAAAATCATTAAATACATTGTAAACCATGTGTTTAGGTTTAGAACACCTAAATACAGATTTTTATCCAATGAACATGTATTTGAAAACATATTTGGTGTTTAAAATCAATCTTTCAATGGAACAGTGTTTAAAATATATAAATCAAAGGCGTTTAACATTTGAATACTACTGACGTTTAAAAAGTAAACACACAGTCAAAAAGAAAACACGTCAATCTGTTGTAATTTTTTAAACATGTGACACGTTTATTGCCTGTGACAGATTTTAAACATGTAACGCCATTTATTATTATTTTCAAGTGTTTAGATTCACAGTGTGTGTTAAGTGTGTCGAACAGTATTCAAAATCGCAAGTAAAACTTCAGTCACAATATAAACAACATTGAAATAAACGCATTTAGGGCACTTCACAAAGCTGTCTTCGTTTACACCTATAGGATTGTGGTTAAGGGCCTATTTAGTTCTATCGAATCCTGAAAATGACAACAACATATTCAGATTATAACCAAAATGGACACAATAAAATAATGTGTTTTTATGGTCACCCCACTTGAGAATATTTTACATCACGACAGCAAAAATAATATGACATTGATATGAATATAATATATACCGGTACTACCATGCCCATCAGTATGTTTCCAAACAATCCTTTTTTTAGATCCCAACATTTTAAGGCCAATTACAACTTTTACAATTATCAAAACAAAGAAACAAAAACATAAACAAACACAAAAGGTTGAATTTGAAGTAAATGAATATATCTGTAAAAATGGCTAAAAACAATTATTTTCCAATTCAATGAGAATTGGAAGTAAAACTGCAAATGAATTACACTTGTTTTCAAAACTTATGAAGGTTTGTTGTGTTAAAATAAGTATTGATCTTTAGCTGAGATGTCAACAACATATCCAATTAATTTATAAACACATACCTTGTGGTGAACTGAATGAATTTGCTGGAATCTGCCAGGAATACTTTTCTCTGATTATGATTTTTTGAAAAGAACTCAAAGCATGTGAAAATACTTTGGATAATCCAAATCAAAGGCATAGTACACCGAGGATGGAGAAGAAGCGCATCATTGTACGTTCGAGACTATCTTGATGGTGTCTTCACATTATATGCAAACGGTGGTTTTGATGCAGATAGTCTGTCTGGTTCATCAGCATTCTGTGGACATAAATAAGATTTTTGAGTGAGCCAAACAAAAACTGATCAACTTTGAAAGTGAAACCACGCTCACAGTAAAAAAAAAAAAGGATGGAAACCATAAAAAATGACAAGTCATTACATAAAGTTTACTCAAGGAAGAATATGAAAACTGATTACAAAATTGGGTTCAAAGTAAATTGCACAATTGTCGACCTTTTTGGGACTCACGTCAATATTAACCTTTGTTATCCAGGATGATGTGCACAAAGACTGTAAAGTTACAGTTTGAGCTTGATCATGGATTAAACTTCTTTAAAAATCTGAAGAAAACAGGGAAGCTTTTTACAGTTTCGTACCAATAACTTTGCAGTCATGTAGGTATTTACGGAGACGTTGTATTTAAAATTGTATTTTAAATCGAACTTGAGTTTTAGGTCACCTAGAATGTTATACTAGTTCATTTCAAGATGTTCAACCGCCTGGGTAAATTTACACAAGATACACAAGGTTCTTACACAAGATAGAATCTCAGCCAAACATCATCATTCAATGAAATTGAAGATTTGAATAATATATTTTACAATACAAAATTACCTCATGAATAGTTAGCACTCTCCTCGTCTTCGTACCCTATACAATCACACACTGCACTGCAAAATGACGATCAATGCCAAAAGACACTAACCTTATTTTCAAAGTCAATAGCTTCCTTTATCTGCAAGGGATTAGACACACCCTGAAAATTACAGACAGAAAATATTAAAACAATATACGCCCATAACATCATGTGAAATGGAAATTATGGTTAAACAATTTGAACCTGACCTTACAATACTAGATTTTTTTCTTCAAAATCATTCATGCTGGTCCCTTTCAGCTGACATAACTTAGGCAGTGGTGATAACCTAGCATGCTTTTATTTTGTAGTTAAATCACGATTTCAAAACAAAATCCACTTCGCTGAATCGTCTAATATTACATTAAATTGGCCACTGCGTCCCATTTCATTATTTAATTTCATGGATTCTTATGTGGTGGATTTATGGATCAAGGTGCTTTGTTTTGGCTTAATTCTCTAGTTGTGCAAATTGCAATTGGCACCATAGGCTATAGCCTCATATTAACTATACACTCAACATAGACCATCCCCATAATGTGGCTCCAATACAGAACTTCCTTCATATATTGTGAGCTGCACAGCAGTTAGTATACTTTATAACACTATCGTCATCCAAGAAAAAGAATATGAGGAAATCGAAATCAACGTTGTTTTCCCCCTTCATATTCATGTTTCGTCATGACACGATCCTTTGGCCAATAATTGCTCCCTCTAATTCATCTCAATTATATTTCTAAATCTATCTTACTGTATATCGGGATTAATTAAATCAAACAACACAAAAGATAAAACTTACCACCTGTGTGAAGCTTCCAGAACTGGTTCAAACTACAATCGTCGGACTGCATGCACACAATATGTTGCATCTCAATACTCTTGCTGACTTGGCAATATGCATACCAAACTTGACCTCTAGCCTAGGTCATGACCAACCGTCAGTACTACATAATCTACCTTCTGTAAGACTACATATTGTTTTATTACCCCCAATGCAAATTTTGTTACCACGAATGAGGATACTAATTATCGCCATTACGTTATTCTATTAGTGTGCCCAGAATATTTTCAGAAAACTGGCTCGATTATGCCAGCACGCAATCAGATTTAATCCTATTGGTTAAGACCTAACATCACGTGGTCATATTTAAGCATCGTGACGTGTACCGTGTTTATTAGGTGTTGAACACAAACAGCTAAATTAATTACTTGAGTTATTATTTGTGTCCTAATTAGTTAATAAACCATTTTTAAACAAAGTTTTATTGTTTGGGAATAAACAAAATGCTAACTAGTGAAATTTAACAGTTAATACATTTTCTAAAACCTATCTCATAATAAACATCCTGTAGCACTGTTGAAAATAAACACTGGTTGTTTTGTTTAAAAACACAAGAAGTGTTTAATTTTGTCACATAGTGTTTCAATCTAAATCACTGCGTTTATTTTTTAAACGTGTCACATGTTTTCGTGTTTTACAGTGTAGTAGTAGATTCATATGTAAAGACTGTTGGTAATGCATGAGAATTTTATGACCCATTTTGTTGGACAAACGTCCTCTTTTGGGGCGTGTCACATTTCATAATGTTTATGTGAGCTAAAAACGGTTTGAATCCTCACTCATGTCAAGTTCATTCCGAATTTACTAAACGGTGCATTAAAGTACAGTCGAAGTTGTATTTTATCTTTAATGCAGATGGAACTGTAGTTCATGATTAAAGTAAAATTGGAAATAATGAAAAGCATACAATTGTGTCATTAAAAGCCATTTTGTGTCACCAAAGTTAGAAATCAGAGCTAGGTTCTTTTGTTTGAAGAAGCAAATCCGACATATAACAGAATAGTTCTTGGCAGTTTAAAATAATTTTTTAAAGAGAACAAAACAAAAATGAATAAAATTGATGAAACAGTCACATTTTGTATCAATTGTGGGCGTCCAAATAATGTGTAATAGGAAATTTAGGTTCAATTGTAAAATGTAGGCCTATAGTATTATATTAATCAAAGTAGTACCTTCACTGAAGACAAATTGGTCCTTTATTTGAAAATCGGTTTTGTTTCATAACACTTTTGTGAGATAAAGTTTTATGCCTGTAAATCGACGTGCAAGCTAAACAAAATTCTGGACGCGGGCAAGAGTTTGTGTCAGACTGGTTCTATACCATTAGCCAGACGTTTCCCGATTTCAAAATATGTATGATTCACCTCGAAAGGTGGAGAAGAAATCTGGATTTGACATTGAAATATTCTGCTGACCAGAATTCAAACATATTGGGTAGAAACATCGCGCCAAGATTGCCAGTTACAGTAAGGTTGTTGCTTTTCAGTTCCCCCACGTTTAGAAATGCCAAAAAACGGAATTCTAGGGAAAATGGATTGTTCATAACTTTCTTTCCCACTAAGCCCACACTTTTTTAAATCAGAGCCCGCCCTTTTGACTTATTGATGTATCCCTGTGAACCTGAGATTTTCGAAGATTTTACCCTACTATATCGATAGTTACCACAACCCTATTGACTAACCGGCGGATCCAGGATGTGCCTTTTTCCTTTCATTCCTTTCATTCCTCTGTTCACTGTTTTTATGATTTTATTTATTAATTTCTTTCAATTTTGAAATGCCTTCTGAAAAAAAAAAAATCCTGCAGGGGTTTTCATGAGATTACTGTGCTTTTCCTTTAAAGTCCTATCTGTGTAACATTTGCTGACATTCGTCTACTTAATTGCCGGACTCTTAGTAGTAAGGCCTTCACTACCATAGAAACCAATAATATAGATTTTAATATTTAGTGTAACTTACCTCCCGAAATGAAGTCCTCACTCGACAACAACAGTCAGGATACTATTCACAAAATCAAAATGGCGCTGCTGAGGGAGGGAACATCTGATCGGACCCACTTATAAAGAGATTTGTGGAAAAACCCATACGTCATAGCCAACAATAACACTCTACGTAACGACAGTCGTTTATCAGTTGCTAATCAGTTGTGTTCGAGTCGCCCAGGGTCAACCTCGTCCCCACAGTGTAACTTGTTTGACATAGCTCACAGACCTCCAGGGTCAGGGGTGAAACCCAGAAGCTATTCAAACGCACCCAGTAATTATTGTCATGTACACAATTCCACCAATGACCTTTGAACATGAATATGGCTTTTTGCTGCCGTGATACCAACAATGATTGAGTCGATCACAAAAACGGGTGCACACTTCCACCGGTGATACATAAAACAGTGACGCCGAGACAGTAATTGTTAATTTGCCTGAAATCTACAATTAAATGGGGTATCAGGGCCAAACGCCATGCTAAAGCAAAAATGCATTTGAGAGTAAAGTTTCACACATATAAAGTGAATGTTCACTCTTTTGAAAACGGGAGCAGAATCCAGGGGCATTGCTGTTGCACCGATTCCTCACCTCAAGTCGAAATTCTTTTGTCTTGGCTGTAGGGAATTTACTTTTGGTGGAAGAGCATATTTTTAAAATTGCCTGAAATCATCCTGAAATTGCGGAAAGGAAATTGAGGATACTGAGAAAGGGAAATTGCCCTAAAGTAAATTACTGATAAAATATGAAAAACCCCGGTTGTTGCCTCTTTAAATACATTCACAAATGTCCCTATGTACGTATGACGTCACATGTTTACCGCAGTGCATTGCGGGATTGAACGGGGGTCGCTGCACATCGTTCGCTGTAGAAAACGTGAATTTTGGGTCTGAAGAATTGTTTTAATATGCGACACTAAAATGACCCTCAAATATGATAAAACATTTTTTAAATTAATTGAAACTGTATTTCAGGTCGATTATTCTTAAAATAACTGATAATTTCACAACGCATGCTAGTCACGATGGCCATCGATATATCGCGGTATTAGCGCACGTGACTGCATGCACTGTGTACAGCAGGCAACCTGCTTGCTGCCGCAGGACGTTTGGGGGAAATACGCGGCGGCGAGTACAAGCGCTACAACCGGTTAAACCTCGAAATAAATGGTTAAACCAAACAAAAAAACATCAAAGCAGAAACCATTTAACCACGAAAAATACCAAAAAAAAGACAGATCACGCAACGTGAATCAAATAGTTCCTTGATTTAGTTGTAATTTTTAGGGCGAATAATGAAAAACTGAAAGCAAGTAAGCTATATAGCCACGAGACAGACCACGTACGCAACGTGAATCAAATAGTTCCTTAATTTCTGTTGTAATTTTTAGGGCGAATAATGAAAAACTGAAAGCAAGTTAGCGATATAGCCACGAGGATTCCAGTTTGAAGTCAACTGAAATTTCGCACAGTATAGCATTTAAACAATGTGTTGTCTCTTTGGCCGGCCATACAAACTGTTATACTAAATAAGCGCGCACGAGCGCGGTGTCACGAAAAGTTCACACATAACTTCTATTGTTGTGTGGGATACAGGCATACGTACACACGTGTGTTGTGATGAGCGTCATTTGTAGCAACGCGTGCACCGACAGAGTTGGAGTTTGAAGTGTAAAGACAACATTTAGTTTGAGGTTTGAAGTGTAAATATTTAATAGGCTACGATATGAACCATGAACTGAGTTGTGAAAGCTTGAGTTCAGGATATTGAAGGACATTCTAGGAATCAAGGGACACGTGTGAGGAACGGCATTGTGGATAGTATATCTGTGAATTTTCGACAGGACTAGGCCTTTATCGAGGCGGCCTGTAACCGCTGGACTACTGCTCAATGGTGACTTGCAAGATGTGTGTGAGCTGTATGCAGGAGGCCTCTATTAGGTTCTTACACGGCTTCCAAAATGACTTCTTCAACTCAGATTATTTTTTTTTCCAGTGACCACAGTTTTATAATTGTGAATAGCATTAATTTTGGTAGAAATTCAGATATCGTTCCCAGTTTTCCTTTTGCCGCCCACCGAATCAAGGCTGTCTTGTGATTGTGTATCGCACGTGAGCTGACAATCTTCACTTTCGTTGGGTTTTTTTTTTGGGGGGGGCGGGGAGTAATCGTCATTTACTGAATAATCATCAATTCATTATCATCACCATCATCAATTCAATCATAATTTTTACCGTCAACTCGTCATCAATTGTCACCCTTTTACTCAAACTAAGTAATTCAAACTAAACTCACCGCTTTCTAAAGTCGCCAGCCTTTTTTTGTGTGTGACTCCAACAACGTTAAGTCTTTATTTTATAGGAGATGGTCCTAAGGTACCAAGTTATCAATCGAGCATTGGATGCCTCTATATTTGCTGATCCCTGAGGCCAGCCTACAGTCCATTATGTAGCTATCGTACTGGGTCATTCCGAGCCAATTCAACACATTTTTCTACACGACCCTCACAGATTTAAACGATATTTGTTGGGATGTTTAGCCTAAATGAGAAACCCCTAGAACTGATTTTTTTTGTAACTTCGCTCGTTTGTTTCGGAGACACGGGTCAACAAACTTGATGGACGAACTTCAATCGGCCATCCGGGATTCAAGTTGACAATTTACTATGAAGGACTCGGTAAATTAAAGACGGTGAACACAGACTTTTTCCGTACTCAAATAATTTATTAATTAAACAGAACAAGACCGAATCCATAAATACACAAACTGCAGTCTACAGGGAGCTATGGTGACCACACGCCTCTGGAACACAGACAACCAGCGTGGGGCAAAACCGTGGGTTTTATACAGAATTAATACGGCTGGGTTATATAATCAAATTTCAAGGGATACAGTAAATTCGGATTAAGTAGCACATGTACTCGTTCCGCAATGACGTAAGCGAATAATCAGGTGAAGGCAATGTAAATAATCAGGTGCATCACAAATCTCCAAAACTATAAAACACATAAAGCCAACTTGTAGATCACATTAAAGATCTTTTTGTAACCTCCATTTCATGAAATACAGTGACTTTTTCTAATGTATACATGTTTGTACATAATTGTAATGAATGACATCATTGAAATAAATGTTACTACTACTTACTACTACAATCAAAATCGTAGCATGAAGCGCAGACAATATAAATATGCCTCAAATTTCGGGCGTTTTTTTATGTTAGTTTTGGATGTAAGCAACAATCTTGGAAAATTTAGGGATGGGCGCTCTTAAAGTTTTCAAGATATGATTTTTTTAAAGATAGCATGGCAAGGAAAAACCTAATTTGCATGAATTTACATACCAACGTACATACTGCATAAATTTACATACCAACTTTACATACTGCACGCAAACGTTTACCGACTGTAAATTGCATTTTTAGAATTAAAGTCGTGTACGTCTCTAGACATACATTCAAAAGTTGATCGCTACAGGTCCCTCCGATGCGTAGAGGCCATCTTAGAGAGCAACACCATATGTATGCCTGTATATACATTAGTAAGCCATTTATGCATTCATTTCTACTGGTTAAAAGCTAAAATAACAAACGATGCCTGCTAGGATTGCCGTTATTGTAACCACAGAGTGCCGGGTAGTACTAATGCTACATAGTGAACATTTCTTTGGGCTGTTTATTGGAACAATACGCTATTAATTCACTGATTTAACAAGTGGGAACACCAAACAGCTTTTAATAGTGCCTGGACACAGTCGCAATTAGTTTTGTTCGGGGCCAATAATGTTTCCTATATTTTATAGTATAATAACAATTCTGAACCTCGGATCCACACCCGAAATGAGCACGTGAATTGTGAAAGTTGAAAGCCCTTGCGTGGCGTAAGAGTCACGAATTAGAGTTCCAGTCGACTGATTGTCCACACAATATTGAAACACAGCAACGCGAACGAGATCTTTGTCTCTTTCGCCCGCCATACGAACCCGTCATTGTTATGCTAATTCAGCGCGCACGAGCCAGCTGTCAAAAGTTCGCACAACTTCTACTGTTGTGTGGGATACAGACATACACACACGTGTACGTGTAGTGATGTGGTAAGCGCCATTTTTAGCGACGCGTGTATCGACAAGGGTCAAGTTTGGAGTGTAAATATGATTCGAACCTTGAAGTGACTTGCAAAAGCTTGGCTTCTGCATATCGAAGGACATTCTGGGAATCAAGGGACACAGGCAACGAACGTTATTTTGGAAAGTATCCGTCTTTTGCGCTGTGAGTTCGGGTGCATGTTCGACGGGACAAGCGAAGCGGTAACCGCTGGACTGCTACAGTGCCGCTAGGACTGCTACAGTGCTATGCGTACTTATTGGTGAGTTCGAAGTTTCTGCGCTTTAGGACCCCTTTATTTATCTAGTTTTTACACGGCTGTTATCATTTCAAAATAAGTACATCTCAGAGTAAACTTCTTTTTAATTCCTGCAAGTATAGTTATGTTATTTTGATCGATAGTTTAGGTAGAAAATGAGGTTTTCGTATCGAGTTTTCTGTTTGTGCCCAGCGAATCAGTCACGGTTTTGTACACTCAGTCATGGTGCATATATTACATTGAGCGGCCATTTTCATTTTAGTTGCCTTTGATGGGTAATTGTACTCAATACATAGCATCTAAATTAAAACAAATCACCGCCCACCTTCCATGACATTCCTGTTCCTTTCCATAGTCGCCAGCTGTTTTCTCGTGTGACTCCGAGCTGTAAAGTCGGTTTTTTTATAGGAGATAGTCCTAAGCTCCTATGTAACCGATTAGCTGTGTATTTCTGTATATTTGCTGGTCCCAGAGGGCCAGCCTACAGTCCATCATGTGGTTATCGGACTGACTCTCTGCATGGTTTTTACCTTTAAAGTAGACTTGCTTAAGCCTCACCTTGGCTCCAAAAATGCCTGAGCTGGATATCGACTCCCCGTAAATTATAATGTTCTTCGACTTTCTTTACGAAATATGCCAAGTCTGTCTTTGTAAATACTTTGCACATGAGTTAGTTGTGCACCTTCAATTGGATTAAGTCAGTCTAAAATACCCGTTCCGATAATTGATATTTCACACATCTACCGAATTTTATCAGTAGTAAATCTTGAGAGAGGGTTGGGATCGGATCCAAAAATAAGTGGAATGCTGAAGTTTTTAAGTGTGTTCTCAATTTGCCTTACAATGCAGGAGAAAGAAAGTTAGTACATTGTATACTTTTTCTCTCCAGCCTCCCCTCCCTCACGCCTTCTTTCATACCCCACCTTCATGTCGACCTCCTCACCGTTTCCTGATAGCTAGGTTCGCCCTTGTTTATGTAAAGAATGGTATGGTGGTGGAATATTTTGTTCACTATTTCAGTGTCTTTGAACAGCTGTTTTCCCGAGACAAGCCTTTAGGGCAAGAATAAATGTGAATTATTCCATGTTATAATCTGAAATAGATTTAAGAACCGAACAATCCTTCACACGTCAATTCCGTACATAGATATCTTTAAAACAATCCGCATTCGATTCATTTCTACTTAGATTTTATTTTCAAGAAGTTGTCATTATGTGATACAACAGTTTGCAGAACCATTGAAGTGTCAGAACTGACTTAATAATGTAATGTCTCAATCAAAAGACAATAAAGGGAACATTTATTATTTTATTTACTATTAATGTATGGGGTTTATTTAAAGTGGACAAGCCAACTGAAGGTAAAATCAAATTTATGATAAATTAGATTTTTGAAATGATATAACTACATGTATTTGGGACAGTTAAAGAAATTTCATGAATGCTTCTCACTGTTCCTTTGACATACATATGTTGAGAGTCGAGGTAGGGTTTTCCCCTCTTTGTATTTGTTTGTTTTAGTGATGTAATGCATGCAGCAGCTTCGTAGAATTTTAATACAAGCGATCGCACATGTAGTATCTGTTTTGTTCTTAGAAATGCAGCCACACATTTTAGTATGTCGGTCGGTGTAACAAAATGTATGCCAAACACAATGCAAACAATGTACGCCCCGGGTCTTCTGTTAGTGGAATGCCCAAGTAATGTCCACAATTTTCGTGTCATACTTTGCTATCGTCTGCAATGACAACTTCCATTCTATTGAGTTGTAGGTCGGAAGGAACGAATTGAAGTTTTCTCCATAAGTTACGCTTCATTTATACTCATTGGAATTGCATGAACTCAGGCGCGGTTCTACGGGGGGGGGGGGGGGGGGGGGGGTTAGGGGGGGCTTTAGCTCCCCCCCAAAAAAAAATTCCGTAAAAAAGATTTTGCATTAGCAAAAAGAAGGATTGTGATGTACATGCGAACGGTCTCCCCCTAAAGAAATAGTCGTGACAAGGGTGCATTTGTAGTTAATATAGTGTGAATGATTTTAGGATTTTATTGGCGCTCCCCATTGAAAATATGGCATGAGCCCCCCCCCCCCCCCAACCCCACCCACCTATTGATTTTCAGAGGCCTAAGTGTCTGGAGGAAATAACTGGTCTACCTTTGCAGCACGCATCCCTGAAAAATAATCAAGATCCACCCTGTTAGCCCCCCCCCCCCCAAAAAAAAATATTGGTTCTAGAACCGCGCCTGCATGAACTATTTCTTCACTGTTTCGCTATGGTTAAGTTCTGACTAGTAATCTTCACCTAGCTCTATATTTTGTGGGAATAATAATATTGTGGGCTTGAACACCAAGACATTCTCATGTTTATACTTCAAAAGCAGTAGAAACGCATTAGGAAAATAGTTGAGAATTAAATCATAAAGAAAGGCAAAATATATGTACAGCCTGATCTACTTTTTTACGATAAACAGAAAGCAGCAATATTGAAAGTAACTATGAATTTGCAATATGATAAAAAAGCTATAGAAATTTGACATGTGTTATATCAATCAAGGTAATTTTATGCCACTGACAAAAGCAGGTTTGTTTACAAATCAAACTGTTACAAAACGGTTTTTTAGAATAAACGAGTTAACACCAAAAACAATAAAATCAAATAAGTATCAATTTCCTTCTATTTTATAGATAAGCAATTTTTAGTGTAAAAGTTTAAGTACAGTGATCATGAATCTGCCTATTTAGCAATACGATGCAGCATTGCTATCGTCTACACATACTGCTTGATATATTTAAAGTGTAACTTAGATTCAAACTTAATGAAATGAAAAATGTTAAGAAGTGCAGGTACTGGTTGGTGTGAAAAGAACCTCAATACTTATGACGCCCTTTTCAATACATGTTTCTACCCAACAATTGTGTTGATTAATGCATTACTTTTCCGGGAAATTCAGCTTTGATATCTTTGGCTACTTACATTACTTAATATTTTCAACGATTTCACCTCGAAAATATATATTGTATTCATATTCCTAGCAATGAAAGTTATAAAAGTTATTCACTTTTGAGTGAGACACTGGAAAACAAATTCCACCAACATTAGCTGTTGAATATTTCGTCACAAAAGTTGGATTATTGGCTGCCAGTTAATAATTCGGCTCTCGCAGGGTGGATTATTTCTGCAAAAAATGATAGCTCTTTTCAGAGGATTACAGACACCATCAAATTGGAAGAATGTATTTGTTTTCGTAAACAAAACATACAAACTGAAAATACGTTTTGAGAAAACAATCAGTTTGTGAAGATCATGGCACCTTTAGACTGATCAATATGAAATTATGGGTATTAATTTCATTTATCACATTCGAGTGTGCTATGTCTACATTTTAAACAAAGCATTGTGTTTATGATACTACCAAACTTTGATATTTAGATTTAAACAAAGTGCAATATCCACAAACGGTTTAATAAAACATCTCCTATTTGTTATTATAATATAATGAGCGTACGTAAATGTAGTATAACTGTAATGGGAATTGTCTCCAATACAGGGTGTATAAAAAAAAAATGCAAACAAAATATAACGGAATGCCAGACGTAGAATGTGTAACCATCATGGATAATATAGGTATTACAATGCGATATTAAACGTCCAAATCCGATCATATTTGGCAGAGTTATGAGTAGTTTTCAAAGTGATGTCAAATTGACCATGGGACCAAGTTTTCAATTATAGGCATTGGGACAAAAAAAAAACCCAATTGCCTCTGTGTGGATATTTGCCTGGCCTACTAATAAAAAAATGTTTTTAGCTAGTAAACAAAATTCAAAACACATACGTGCTATCAGTTATCCAGTTTGTAAACATGTTTCCATGCTAAACATTTTTAGCACAAGGTGATAGCAAGAAAGTGTTAAGAATTGTGTTTACTAACTAAACACATTCTACGTCTGGAATTCTGTTATTTTTGTTTGCATTTTTTTATACACACTGTATAACTGAATAAGTATGATGTTGTAGAGGAGAATTTTAAAACCTGATTGTGTAACCCACATAGCTCAAAATAATACTAAGAGAGCCGAAGCTCTAACAATTAGCGCAAGTCAAAACTAGCTGCTGGATAATTCTTTCAATATGACGAATTGGGTAAAAGCCAATTGATGGAAAATGAGACATAAAATGATTTCTTCCGCTGGTAAAACTACTCACTCAAAGCAAAACATTCAGTAATAAAATGAAGAAAAAAAATAGAATCTACATCCGCACTTCATACATTTAAACGGTTATTTCAGATGAGGCACAAAGTTGACAATCAAAACCATGATAAAAAAAAAAGTTGGAAGGTCTGGAAAGCCTAAGCTACGCATAATATCAACAAAGAGAAAGTAAATATTATCAAGACAATTCATTAGCTACAGTATCTTGATTCTGCAAAACAATTTCATACCACTTATTACAAGCAACTTTGGTTTTGAATAAAATGATCCCGAAGAAAGTGAAAGACCTCTTGAATTTAATGAGCATGAATGAAAATAAAATTCAATAGCGTTAATTTCATGCTTGTCTATTTACAAGCAGTTTGCAATAATATCTTAATACATATACAGTTTATCTGGGCCAACAGCAATTTGCTGTAGCATCGTTATCGTATACATAGATACAACTTAGAATGAAGCATAATGAACAAAAATAATGTCAGTAATTTCAATTACCTTTCTTTAATCACGGTCATCTCTACAAAAATAGCAGTCATATCAATTTGTATCACATTTTAAAGCAGTTGACATTTTCTATGTAAACGACATACAGGGTGAGTCAAAAAAGCGGAACCCTAACCCCCAAAATATATTCCATATTTAAAAAAATATGTTGCACCAAAAATAATAATGACTGGAAAGCCAATTTCAAAAGCCACTTTTAGATGGAAAAAATTACTGAAATTGCCCAATCCGTTCAAAGAATATCACCATTTAAACGCAATGACCGTAAAACCTGTCTCGTCCAAAAAAAAATCAATTTGTTGTGTGTTTTGACTGTTTGGAACAACAAAGAAAATTGCCCAGAATACTTGTTTCAAGAAAGTCAGTCACTAACTTTAGCACACAATAATTTGATTGACAACCCTGCTAAATCAAAAAATATGATTTATAAATCTA
This sequence comes from Patiria miniata, assembly GCF_015706575.1. Classification (NCBI taxonomy): domain Eukaryota; kingdom Metazoa; phylum Echinodermata; class Asteroidea; order Valvatida; family Asterinidae; genus Patiria; species Patiria miniata. The sequence goes on along the minus strand of NW_024037064.1, from coordinate 8,000,776 downwards.
CTTTTTTAAAAGAGGGCCTTCAAAAGGACTTTTTGCATATTGTTTTTAGATTTCATCGCTGGTGATGTTTGAAGACAATTGTGACGACGGTTGTTGAAATCGCATTTTTTGGACGAGACAGGTTTTAGGGTCATTGTGTTTAAATGGTGATATTTTTTTAATGCATTGACCAATTTCAGTATTTTTTCTCATCCAAAAGTAGCTTATGAAATTGGCTTTCGGTCATTATTATTTTTGGAGCTCCATATTTCTTCAGTTACCCAATTTCCCAAAAATGCATTTCAGCCTTCTGTGCATTCGGAATGTACCTCAGTTTTATGCATGCTTCCACACACATATTTAACAAAACGCACCAACGTGATGACGTCTGAAATCTTAGCTTGTTTTGGCAATCTCCTGATATTAAAATGCTCCACAGTTGGCGTGTTTATTTCTCAACGTTATGCACCGAATAATATGGTTTTTCATAAAAATCATTATTTACCCATCACCGGCATATGATGACAGAGATGCTCTATATACAAAAAAAAATGTAAGTGATACGTTTACGTTATAGTATTCCTTATGGCTGGACTAATTACAGCAATTACATAGCTAGCTACTTTTCACCGAACTCATTTTTTTTTTGTATTTTATACGTTTTGACAATGACAATGCTTTCTAATTCAAAAATAAGCTCAAAACTCAGAGTAAACGCCTACAAACTCTCAATTGTCTTTGTAACAAGAAAATAGCTATCGTTACCCGAATTAATAGGGCCTATGCAGTTGTATAATGTTCTGAACCACATTTTCACGTATTCGTTATGAAAACTAACTTTGCATTTTCGTCGGAAAACCGCGTGTAAACATTATTAAGAGATTAAGGCACTAAACAAATATACACCTAAAAACAATAAACCTCAATTTATTACTAGTTTAGTTGATTATCTTTCAAACAAATCTGAAGGCTTTAGTTTCTATTTTCTTTCTCAACATAAATACTGCTCTAAGGCCAAAACAGTCTTGGGTTTCTGGTGTCAGCGCGCGCGTCGCCGTAGCCATGCGCGTCGGCAGAATTAAAACGGGTCTGACTTATTCTATGTAAGATGATGTCTCCAAACCGCCAAATTCACTGGTTTGTTTAGAATCCTACTGCTACACAGTTTAAGCCTGTTTCTAGATGGGGTTACAATCGAGTATAAGCTTTATGTAGCTTCGCTGGGCTCCCATATTTAGTCGGGCACCATTTGCAGACTGTAGCAATTTTGCAACTAAACTGAGAAACCGATGGTCGTGTATCTGTAACCTGTAAACGTTTTTAATTAGCACAATATGAAAGGGAGCAGACTATTGACCAGCATGACAGCTCATGCACGATGTCCTGCTTGGTCCGATGTATCCCATTTTTTTTCTAATTTGTTGTCTTGACTATCCAAATTTCCCAAGGAATGTTCGTGTCGGTGTCGGTCGAGATCGTAAGTGGGTTCAGAATTCTAAAGCCTTATGGCCTTACTGAGGTCACCTGAAGCTCCACTCCGAGGGATATTTTCGAGAGTTTTAAAAGGATCTAACCGAGATCTGCAACACCAGCCCAAATTTGAATTTAAAAAAAAAATGGGAGGAAAACGCGTCGCCACACCACTATTGGCGCAAGCTCCATACCAGAAACCAGATACTTTTGTGACGTACTCTATTGTCAGTAAAAAAAAAGGCCTTACATTGTTTGAAAATAAATTTATTACATGAAGATCTACTAATAAAGAAGGACTCGTTTCTTATCTGCCAAATGCAATATGTTTGAAGAGTTTTAGGCTAAAGTAAGCAGAAACTAATCATTTTGCGATTTCGTAATCAACGTCATGGAATTGTCCATTACATTACCGCTCAATTAACGGTGATTCATTTGAGAAACTTATCCCACCTTTTCACATTTGTCGTTATGTTGTGACAATGTGTTAAACAAGACGTCACCGTTACTCAAATAAATTAGAACGGTCCCGAGGCTCAACTCGGTAAGCCTTAGTTAAAGGTTATCATAAATACAAGTCAAATGAGTTTTCAGTATAATTACCTTCATTTGAATTTAGTCACGCGGTTGGTAACATATTTTTCGTTTTTTAACGCCCGTCGACGAGGAAATGACGTTGGTGTTTTGCAGCAGAGAATTTTCCTTACAGATTTGGTCGAAGTTACCTGCATTAAAAAAAAAAAAAGTTTGCAGGATAAAATGTCGACTTATTATAAGGTACATGCATTTTGGTTGCTTTTACGTGTCAACAGTTGGACCTACGTTTTGAGCTGGTGTTGGTTTTCATGCATAGTTGATCACCACCAGTGGCACTCGCATGGTTGTCACCGGGTTGTCTTTGCTCCATGATTTCAGGCTCCTCGAGTAGTACAAACTTATCGGGGCCTCTATCACTGATCAGCTCTGAGAATTAAACAACACATTGCAGTTACAAGAAATTCGGTGAGAACAAAGATTATTATCTGCATTAAATTGGGCCTGGTGAGAATATCGAAACTTAACAATCAGGGTCTAAATAGAATGTTGGACGTTGGTGTTTTACAGCAGAGCCTCTTCCGTACAGATGTGGTCGAAGTTACCTGGATTTTAAAAAGTAAGAAGTTTGGAGGGTAAAACGTTGACCTATTATAAGGTCCATGCATTTTGGTTACTATTGTGTGTCAACAGTAGGACCTACGTTTTGAGCTGGGGTTGGTTTTTATGCATAGTTGATCACCACCAGTGGCACTCGCACGGTTGTCACCGGGTTGTCTTTGCGCCATGATTTCAGGCTCCTTGAGGAGTTCAGGCTTGTCGGGGTCTATATTACTGATCAGCTCTGAGAATTAATAACAAGAATTTGCAGTTACAAGGACAGCTGCTTAGCGATGCAACTCGGTGAGAAAAAAAAACACTATCATCTTCATTAATCATCTGCATTAATTTTGGTTGCTATTACGTGTCAACAGTTGGACCTACGTTTTGAGCTGGTGTTGGTTTTCATGCATAGTTGATCACCACCAGTGGCACTCGCATGGTTGTCACCGGGTTGTCTTTGCTCCATGATTTCAGGCTCCTCGAGGAGTTCAAACTTCTCGGGGCCTTTATCACTGATCAGCTCTGAGAATTAAACAACACATTGCAGTTACAAGAAATTCGGTGAGAACAAAGATTATTATCTGCATTAAATTGGGCCTGGTGAGAATATCGAAACTTAACAATCAGGGTCTAAATAGAATGTTGGACGTTCTATTTAGAACGTCGGGGTCTATATTACTGATCAGCTCTGAGAATTAACAACAAGAATTTGCAGTTACAAGGACAGCTGCTTAGCGATGCAATTCGGTGAGAAAAAAAACACTATCATCTGCTTAAATTGGGCCTGGTGTACGGCTGACCTTTTCAGGATCTTGGGGGGCAGCAATATGCCAACTCCGATCTCAATCTGAGAAGTGGTACTTTAAAAGGGGTTCTTTATTACTTTACTGAAGTCATAGTTGAGATCGGAAATTGCACATTATTGCCCCCCCCCCCAGCTCCTGATAAGTTCAGCCGTACACCGGGACCAACTTTCTAGTTTGCATCGTGTGTCATTAGTTATACCTACCTTTTAGACTTTTGGTTTTTATACATGGTCGATTACTACCAATGACGCTATTATGGTTGTCTCTGGCTTGCTCCATGATTTCAGGCTTCTCGAGGAGTCGAGGATTTTCGGGATCTCGGTCACCGATCAGGTCTGGGAAATAATAACAAGAAGATGCAGTAATACCGGGTCTGTTGGCGGGAAAACACCTGCTGAACTCCAGCCAAAACGCCATGCAGTGCATGGTACACTTAAGTGGTACTCATAGCACATACCAAGCAAACGTTTCTGCCTATAATTTCATGTAAATTGCACCAGGTGATAGATTTTACCCGAACCATGTTGGTGAAAGTAGGTATACAAGTAGAGTAAAAGGCAACGAGAACGTTTTAGAAGTAGTTTGAGTCATTTGACCAAAAAGTAGCTGCTTTAAAGTTTTTATAAAGTTTTTGTTGTTGAAAAAGTATTACTATTATTTACCAAATTCTACTCTGATTGGCCGCAGTGTTAAGAACCTAATAATGAAAACAGAAACATAAGAGAAGATCGTGCTCCAAAAATATGGCATATTTTTACTCGTGTACCTGCCCCTAAAACCCTATCAACCCCCTGACATATTTGATCACTAATGCATTGGTAACCACACTTGTGTGCATGATAGGGATAATGTCAACAGTAGCGCAGAAGGCATATAATGTGGTTTCGGCATGTTAGTTGCTATTGTGTGTCAATATTAGGACATACGTGTTGAGCTGATGTTGGTTTTTATGCATGACTGATCACCACCACCAATGGCACTCGCATGGTTGTCACCGAATTGTCTTGGGTCAATGATTTCAGGCTTCTCGAGAAATTCAGGTTTTTGGGGTTCACTGTCACTGATCAACTCTAAGAATTAATAACAAAGAAAATACAGTTACTAGCTTTTCAGCTGAGAAATTTTTTGAGAAAATACATATTAAGCAAACAACAAGTTACCAGCCAAAATGCCATGTAGTGCATAGAACCGTTAATTGGTACTCTGCTAGTTTAATGCTCAACACATACATTTAATGAACAATAGCTTCTACCCCGAACTATCTGTGTCTAAATAGGCATAGAATTAAGACCGAGAATAGAATCTGAGAAGTGTTTTACACCATTTGAGCAACAGATTACACATGAAGCTGGTTACCATTAAAATGTTTTCTTTGTAAATCATTACTCAATAAATGAGAACAGAGGTGGCGAATTGTGCCCCCGCTCCTGATTTGGTCAACTGCAGAACTATCGGTCGAGCATATTAATTTGTGACGATGGCAAGGCCTACCTTCATGGCTGTAGTTGGTAATCATTAATGGCGGTTTGCTCGACATGGCGCTAGCATGGTTACCACTGGTTTGCTCTATGATTTGAGGCTTTTCGGGAAGTTGGAGTTTCTCGGGGTCTCTTATACTGATCAGCTCTGAGAATTGAAAACCAAAAAAAATCAGTTACCAGGCCAACAGCTTAGAGAAGAAAATTGGCGGGACAGTACCTCCTAAGCAAAAACAAGTTATCAGCCAAAATTGCATGTAGCACATTGTATCATTAACTGGTACTCGCTCATTTTGGTAAAGTTTATCATCTCCATAAAATTGTGATAGATTCTACCCCAAACCATCTGGGTCTAAACAAGTACTCATGTGGAGTGAAAGGCAACTATAACATTTTAGAAGTAGTTTGAGTCATTTTTACCAAGAAATAGCTGCTTTAACAAAAAGGTTCTTTGTAAGTTACTACTCAAGTATTAATTAGACAAATTTGGTGTACCTCTCACTTGATGAACAAGATCTTTCCTCTCGACCATCTCTAACTTCTTGCAGAGCTTATCAATCTGCATCTTTCGGGATAACTGCTTATCACGCCACTCAACCAGCATTTGAAAGCTGTTTTCTCTTGTATCACAAAGATTGTTCTGAAATTTGTGAGTATCGACACAGAGGGCTGTTGCTAGAGGCTCCCAGTGAGGACCAAGCTTGTTTGACACCATACGAAGTGAAGAATCATCAATGTCTTAAAAACAGCAAATCGGAAAACATAAAAAAACATACTTTGACGCTCTCATTTAACAGTGTACCTAGATATATTCTACATTACTGACTATGTTCAACCAATGCATTTTAATTTCTGTAAAAAACAAATGCGCGTGGATCAGCAACTCGCTTAGTTTAGGTGCTATTAGTAGTTTGTTTATTTTGCAAATGTGGTGAACAAAGCCATCCGGCAATTTCCAGAAATCATCTTTATTGTTCTCCAGTTGTGAATGAAATGTTTCAGATGAAGAACAAACCGAATTCCATAGAAGGTTGGTAGAAGATAAATGTGCATACCAGTGATAACGCATGTGATCAAATTTATCAATTCGTTAACATAGAAATGAAGTAAGTGCACATATTGGACTAAACGTTTATACCTCGCAGTGTTTTGACAATATCTCCTCTCTGCATCTTTGTCAATTCGTAGCCGAGCTGATCAACTTGGTCTTGGAGGTACTGCTCGTCTCGCCACTTAACCAACATGTTGAACATCTGGTTGAAAGTATTGTGTGGATTGTCACTTTTTATTTTGTAGATATCATGTTTGCCAATACCAAGGAAGGTTGCGAGAGACTCCCACTCTGCACCAAGCTCTTTCGACAAAGTGCGAAGGGTTGAATCATCAATAACTGAAAGAACTGCACACACAAATGTTGTTTTGTTACACACAATTTTTTGTATCAGTACAAATGAAAATTTTTGTAATGTACCTATTATTAAATCAAATTTAAGGAGGATCATTGTAATGGTTTATTCTTAAGAGTTTTCTTTAACAATATCAGCTAGAAACATTGTGTCGCCAACGCGGTTAAACTGGGCGATTAAGGTTGAACTCTAAATTGAGTCTGGTATCATTTACCATTGTTAGTTTAAAATCGTTGCTTGGGTATCGCTTTCAGTCGAAAGCGAAATCGTGGACATGACCAGCTTTTCATTATCAAAAATAATATGGAGTTTCCTTATAAAGTGTCCATGAGTTGATTTTTGAGGAACACATTTTGTGCAACTTTCTACTCCTCTTTACGTCTGAAAAAAACTGGTTGACATTCCTTTTGGTTAATTTTATTGACAATTGCATTTGTTAAAATGTAAACAATTGTTCATGTTTTTGGACAACTGAGGGCGCTGTTGTGATGACATTTCATGAAGACTTTTTCATTTCTGTTGTAATTTCCAACCCAAACATTTGCGAGGAAAGTTTGCTCATTGGCTTACTGCCATGTAATGACACAACAACGCATCACCAATGAATCTTTACGAAAATAAAATATCAAAATTTTGGCATTTTGGTTGTTTTTTAAAATAGCTGTGACGTTCAAATTTCTGCCTGAAAGGATATCAGACTTTTGATAATGAATTTATATGGAAATTTGCATCACTATAAAAGAAAAGGCATCAAAATACCCTTGAAAATGGCCAAACGAAAATTGATCATAACGTTAAATGGGACACAGGTGCATATTCAAGAAATTCTTCAAAAAGTTGCATTGCATATGGTCCTTAAATAAAAATAATATTAAACGAGCTCAAACTTAAAATGTTGTTTGTGTTAAATTCTGAATGCTATTCGCTAGCCTGGAGTACGACGAGAGTGAGATTTAAAACCTGGCTTAGCATTTTGATACTCTGTTGAACAGTTATCGCTATATAAAGTTCAAACACAGCTGTAGTTGTCATTGATGAGCTAGCTAAGTGGTAAGATGTTTGCCTATGTCATGACATGATGAGTCTGTAGCGCAAACTACATTTATTGTACCTGTTCTGCGAGACATTTTCAGTTCTTCCGTTTCAGCCTAAAAGGGAAAAAAAATCAAGATATTAAATTTAATTACTTCCACAGATCACGGTGCATATAATCCTCAAATGGATATCGACCATATACGACCATATACTGTTCATTACTAAACGGTTGACAAGTAATAAGCCTATAATGTTTCTATCACTTACTCTGCAAATCTCCTGACTGATTTTGTGACATACAGTGGATGTATTTTCTCCATCAGTCTTGAATTTGCACACCAATGTGTTACTGTTTACAGTAATACATTGTCTTGAGCTGTCAACGTTGTCATTGTTTGCGTCCAGTAGCTGCTTCACTTGCTTGTATGTTTCCGAATAACGAATCCTCGCCAAATCACAAGAGTCACCCGTTGCGCTTTGGTTAGGTTGCCGTTTGGAAAACCCACTCATGACTGCATCCTACGTCGCGAAACAAGAAAACAAACCCTCGTCATTGATTGTTGCTAATCGTTGTCCCTGTCCTGTTACGAAAATATTTTAAGCATGAATGTCTATAGCCATTTTCAGTTTTCCCTGAAATGCATTGCTGGAAAATGTCGAAGAATAGTTCAGAATCTAACAAAAACTATTGTAATGGTGTCTCTAAAATTAATAGGAATACACTACACCCTTTGATTCGTTTTTACCTGGAGGGTCATGCTGGTTCCATCGCTTGTAGTATGCTGAGTCGAAACAAAAGACAAAATCAATATGTGCTCGATTAAATTTATGATGGAGCTTTAACCAACATTATGATTGGTTGGTTTTTTTTAACATTGACAAGAGTAAAAAAAAACATTTAAATTGGTTTTGTGGATTTTTTTCTGTAAACAGAATCTGGGAATTCTGACCGTTTGACTGCACGCAGTGGCTGAATCACAGATACACCTTTGCACAGCAGCACCTCTCTCTGGCTTTTTCATCTGCAAGAAAGGTACAGAAATGTAAGTAAGACATTATAAACGCCATGGCTTAATTTGCCTTAAAAATATGCACGAACCACACGAAAGACGTTTTTGCGCTTAAAGATCATAAGATTTCAACGTTTAGACGGTAACGCCAGCAATAGGTTTGTGTATTCGGTGACATTATTGGGTAGAAGGACATGCTTAAAGTACGTCAGCAAAGCCGATAGGTATCAGAATGTGGCCTAGTATGTTGGACACATTTGATTGTATTTCTTATGTCTTCAGATGGTGCGATTATTGTCGTAACGGCATCGGCGTCTCACAGTGTGGTTATTGATAATACTTGTTCTTCCGTTGATGTATTATGTTGTCTTGTAATCCCATCGACTCTTGGTACACCATGAAGCAACAAACAATAAATTGACGCTGTTCAGTGACTGCTGTATTGAAACATTCAAACAGCTTGCCGACGTTTGGTATGAAATGAAAAACGAAAAGATTAGCTCACGTCTGGACAAATTGACAGTTGAACTTTGCCTTGTTCTCCTTTATCTTCATCTTCACAATACTGGTAAATCTCCACAGCACAGTACAGAATGTCATCTGCAGGCCAGTTTGGTAATCCAAGGGTAAAGGTCACGCAGTTTGATGCATGTTCCTTTATTTGTTTTTCTTTAATGGTCTGTCGATCAAGCAGTAACAAAAACGCAAGACATTTACTAAGCTTAAATTTCAGCGAACAATGAGATAATCTCATCTAATAAAAGTTAACGATTGGAAAATTAACACACAGCTCATAAAACAAACCTGTGTTTCTCCTTCAAACACCTTACATCTTCTTGGAAACTCTGAAAGCTTAACGGCCAAGTCGCCCTCACCCCAGGAAAGGTTCTTGAAACCGTCCAGTCTTTTTGATTGCTTCTCATCTTTTTCCACGTTCTGTGTTGAAATGTAACGATCGTTTGGGTTTATTATTCAGGTATCACACTTCATCAATCTACTAGAACACAATATCATTTAAATGTTATACATGTACAGTTGTACTTGTCTGGTTATTGTGCAGGACATTTTATATTAGCAAATAATATGAAACTGATATTCTAAGAATATAGTGTGAAAGAATGCTCAGTAACCCACCTTTTTAACCTGTTTGTCGTCGTTCAGAACGTACACCCGTATTTGATATTTTCCTTGGCGGGGGTCAAAGACATCTCCGTAGGGAACTATCAGTAGCCGTTTACTGCTTTGTCCGGATAGATCAAACCCTGTGAAATGATCTACAAGGAGAATCACCCTGTCTTCGGTTATCACCGCATTTCCATCAAACTCTTCCCATCTTTCTGACGAGTTATTGTCTTGACACATTCGGGGTCTTAACGTGTCAGATCTCTTACTTTTTACATCAGCGTGGTGAGGGAAGGACAGCACTACGCTCTCTTTAAACCTCAACCCTTCAGGGCCGCACTCGACATTCTGTGAAAACGAGACTGTTGGCTCATCCGCACCTTTTGGTGATGCAGAAGGGTCTACATAGATGTAGACTTGCTGAGGAGAGCCTGGAGCTATTGCACCACGTGGGATAGTGAGGTGCACGCCATACTCATCCAGGGATAAGCTTCCGCCCTTCTCGTTGAAGTAACCCATGGCGATGTAGGGTAACTGGAGTCTGCTATCTAACCTCTCACTCGCTGTTAGATTCTCCGTGAGCTTGTTGACTTCATCCAACACCAGTTGGAGATGGCTCGGCTCTTGCAACCTCTGATCCTCGGAATCTGCACTGATCTAAAACACATTTATGACAAATACAAAGTTGGTAAATTCCGTAAAAGATCAAAATGTGATATGTCACAGTCACGATTAATAACTTGCAACTAAATAAGAACGTCAGTAAAGTTTTGTTCTTCAATTTACTATTGACAATGAAAATTGCACTGAAAGGGTTCATGGTCTTACAAAAGCAAAGATTAAACCTTCCTCTTAGGAGTCAATTATTCCGCCCAAAATTTGAAAAGTTTATTACAGTTGATAATGTTTTAACTAAGAGGGTAAATAAAGTGGAGGCTGCCCTGCTGTTGTCGAGTTCCGCAGTTGCAAACTGGCAATCGGTGGAGGTAACCTCGACGGCCAGTTCCCCGTTTATAAATTCTTCAACGTTGGAAAGAACATTTTGACAGTCTTCTGAACAATTCCATGCAGTCAAGTTGGTCTCATTAACATCATTCAAAAGCAAAAGGTTCAACTAGAGCTAGATGAACCACCGAGCCGTGATAAAGTGGTGACAAAGGTGCGGGTGCTGACGGCATCATAATGGGAGTGATACGAGCTTGCAGCGAGAGGTTACTACTTCATGCCCTTCGTGAGTTTTTAACCACTGTTTGGTGTTTAAGCGGCTCACACAACAGTTCCATGATGCGACCGTTGTCACGATCTTCAAGCGTAAGGTCGACTACCGTGGATTCTCCTGTCCATCCCTGGCAAGGCCTTTGACAAGCTTTTCCTTCATCGTCTAAAGCCAATTGCTGAGACCTAATGTCAATGTCTGAATCTCAATGTGGTTTCAGGCCCGCACGCAGCCCCATTGATATGTTATTAACCTTGCGTCAACTCCAGGAGAAAGTTATTGAGCAACATCAACCCCTCCTTACACTGTTTGTTGATTTCGCAAAAGCATTTGGACACTGTCTCATCAAGGTCTATGGTGCCTCAAGTCCAGATAGTGGATTCAACCCAATTTATCTCTCTTCTGCGTCAGTTCCATTATGGCATGTTTTCCCAGGTCCGCTCATTTAAGTGGCAAGCTTTCAAACGTAATTCCGGTCGCACATGGTGTGCCACAGGGTTGTCCTTTGGCTCCAACACTCTTCACAGTGTTCATGTTGGCAGTTCTCGAGCTTACCAACCAACATCTTGCAGAAGGTGTCTACATCCGCACCAGGATGGGCAAAGTCTTCAACCTGGCCCGACTCAAGGCTAAAACCAAAGTCCGCGCTCTCCTTGTCCGTGAGCTGATGTATGCTGATGACACAGCTTTTGTTACCCATAATTACAACGACCTGCAGAAGATCTTCAACATCTTCAACCTTATGACCAGTGATTTGGGACTCTCCATAAATGCAAGGAAAATTCATGTAGTCTTTACCCTATTTTCCACTAATCAAGACCATACCTCCTGTACTGTTTAACAACACCCCACTGGCCATGGTCGACAGCTTTGTCTTCCTGGAGAGTTCCATAGCAGCTGACGGAAGCATCAACTCAGAGATCAACGCCCGTGTTAAGACGGCATGTGCGGCTCTTTATCACCTGCGCCACCGTCTATGGTCACACAAAGCATCCGTCGTTCGACGAAATGTATCGTGCTGTGGCTCGTGACAATCTAGTAAATGTAGTAGAGACGTCTACTCTGTATCAGCGTCACCTCAAAAAGCTGAATCAGTACAACTCTGACACCTCCGTCACTTATATCCTAGGCATCCGCTGGCAGGACAGGATTTCGAACACCAATGTTCTGCAGCTGGCCGGCATGCCATGTGTTACCAAAATGATCGAGGAGCTACAGCTCTGATTGATTGGCCATGTTACTAGAATGGTTGAATCCAGACTTCCGAAAGCGATATTCTACACAAAGCTGCAAAGGGCTAAGAGACCTCGTGGACGACCCAACCTCCGCTACCAGGACACCCTGAAACGAACTCTTAAAGCATGCTGCATTGACGTCACCACCTGGAAGGACAAGGCTGTTTACCGCTCCCAATTAAAGCAGACCGTTGGCATTGGCACAGCAGTCAGAGGATGCTCGTATTGCTAGAGCCATGGATACTCGCCAAAGACGCTATTCTCCTACTCCGCATGATAAAGTTGCAGACCTTACTCTGGTGTGTAGAGGATGCGGACGTTTTTGTCGCGCCCACATTGGCCTACACTCACATCAGAAAGCTTGTCAAAGGAGATTAGGACGCCCTGGTCGACACCGACCGACTACCACGACGACGATTTTATCAATGCCCAATTCAATTACCAACAGACTTGTGAACATTTTGTAATTAGCCTACTTTGTTTCGATCACTTACTCTTCGGATCTCTTGACTGATTTTTTAAAACAATATTGATGCATTTTCTCGGTCAGACTTGAAGATAAACACTAACGTGTTACCATTTCCAATTATTCATGGTCGACAAACATTCATTAGTTATCTCGTGGCATCAATTATTCCCCCAAGAAGTGGAAGTGTTTCTTACTCTTTAATATAACCTCCTCAAAAGGCAGTGGCCATACAGCTTATTTGATGGACGCATATTTGCCACTGTTTTGTATGAGCTTTAATAGACGCGTCTTAGAAAGGGAATTCAACTCACAATATACAGAACTATCTAAAAGTACCTCGTGTGTGGGTCTTGACGGCATCTTTGAAGACGTTGTTTCAGTAGACATGGATTTAACTTTGTGTTCTTCTTTAGCTTTAAGGTGATATAAAAAAACAAATGTCAAAGTGTATCATACAAATTGGACCGTAATTTAACACGAAAGAAAGATAAAGGTATAAAACGCAAACAATTATGTACAAATATGGACGTTAATTTATTTACGCGTCTGGCATCAACAGCGCCCCTCGAGTTGGATGATATCCATCTGATATACCTCCCGCTTTTCTAATTTGTAAAAGCCGGAAAACTTATAAAGACATGAACATTTAAAAAATACGTTGTTCATTTACTCAGTTGGAAATGAAAGCGGGTGTTTTGCGTTAAAAGAAAGTGCCAAATTTTGGGAATGCCAAATACTTTTTCTTCAGCCACTTTGAGTAAAAATGCCACCCCAAAAAAATTACATAACTGCACCTGTTGACATGGATTTCAAAATCACCAAGAACATGTATGAAGTGAACATGTAATTTTAAAAAGGGAATAAAATTAAGGTGTGCTTTGCCGGTTTTAAAAAGTGTTAAGACCAGCCAGCCAGTCTTTATCATCTGTTTAAGACCGGCCATGTGACGCGCTCTCGACCAATAGGAATGGGTAAACTGTCTTAGTTATTTATGAATACATGATACATTTCCCGAAACTATCAAGAAAGTCTTTGAACATGGAAGTTTTTATATACCTTTGTAGATCATCAAACGGTAATCAGATGCAATTACAAGATATCGATGATCGGCTGTGGCAGTAATCCCCATATGACGAAACAGACCCAAGGCGATGGATTCAACAAAGTTCCCTCCGTTGTCATATTGGTGTATACGTCCTGTATTACCACCATCATCAGATACAACCACGTAGACGGCCGATTTGGTGCAGCATAAACCATATGATTTAGCTAGCCTACCGTCTATCATTGGTTGGGTGAAGGTTTCATAACCGCTATCGTCAAATACGAGTATAGTGTGGCAATCACTGACGAGGATTCTGTCGTCGTCATCAACGGCCAGATATTCAGGTTTAATCTTTACTTGCATGGTGCGCAGGATCTTACCATCTTTAGGGCTGTGCTCAGTCACTACGTACCTCACCACATCACCCACTACGATGACACCATTCTTCTTGGTTGCTACACTCCATGGCCAAATGGCCACCTGCTTTGCAGCATCCTTGACTTCTTCATGTTGTACTGTTGAGAACTTGAAGTCTAACTGGCCGTTCATCTTGTACATGTGGACAAGATGGGTAGAAGCTCCTACCATTACCAATCGGTCTTGCGTAGCTGAAATGCCTTGCATATCTGTGTAATGGGATGACATAGTAGAATTTTAATTGAAGAAAAACATGTAAAACTAGATTTAAACGCATGACTGTTTTGGCATTGTATACTGCGTTTTGCGTTGTGTTATAGACTGACAAGACACGCTTGCAAAGTAGAAAATTGCAAAGTGATCAGGACAAATAGTTTGTAGATAAAGGCCTTAAAAATGCACCGTTAATGTGATTTCACATGTCATTTTATGACGTCAGCATGGCGAAAGTTCCATTTCCATCTATAGCACATCCAAGTTTAGGTACATACAAAGTGTCAACTTAAACAGACCCAAAGTTCTGCAGATATATAGCCATCACAAAACAAATGCACATTCTAATGTGACGTCATATGACATGTGATGACGTCATCATGACGTTGCCTTAATTTTCATCCATAAAACATCCCGGTTTAGGTACAAACCAAGTTCAACCAAATCGGACTTGTAGTTCTTGAAATAAGAGTTTTTAAAAATGAAACTTTAATATAACAGCACGTGTCATGTGATGACGTTATCAGGACGTCATTTCACTTTCCATCTATAACACAGCCCGGTCTATGAACATACCAGCCAGACCTACAGTTCTGTACAAATAGGCCTTTAAAAAGAACCACCTTTTATTCGACGTCACGTGGCACGAGATGGCGCCATGACGACGTCAATATTCGGCACACATCATGTCAGCAGGTGCTGGTTTTGTGTATGCCAAGTATTAAGGGATCGGTGTAAGTGCATTAAGTGCCGGACACGCTGAAAACGTGTACAAGTGCTATGGACAAGTCTGAAAGGTATTCGGACAAACACATGGGAGCTTTGTCATTGCATGTTTATGAAATGATATAGACTGATATGACAAACGTGCAGTACAAAGATGCAGTGTGGTCAGGACCAATAGTTCTGTAAAGTTACAACCAAATCGGACGTATAGTTCTATCGATATATAGGCCTTAGAAAAGTGTAATATGTAATGTGACGTCACATGACACATGATGACTCAAGGTCAAGGCTGCAAAGGAAAGTAAGCAGGAAAAAAAGTTACATTTTACTTTGATAGTTACCATATTTTTGGGACACAGTTTCAACTTCCAGCCACTTTGCGTTCGAAAACTTGTCTCCAGCTTGCGAAATGGAGATTTCCATGTTACTTAGTATGCAATAACTTATACGTAATCCTTTGAGCACAGGAAGACGACTTTAAAAGGAATTCATGGCGGTGATACAAAATAGGGGAATAGCTAAATTTATTTTAAGTTTGTGGAATGTATAATTTTCCAACGACCTGTTTTGATGCCACATTACGGACATATGTCAATAAAGGTGGGAATTAGCCATACAGAGAGAAAGCGCCACAGATCGCGTATAAAAGAAGCTCAGTCCCCTCTACCTTCTTCGGTATCGATGATTGTTTTAAGAACACCGTTGATGTAGTGTATCCATACCATCTTGCCTCTGACTGTCATTGCTATTACATTATGAGTAGCAACGATACAAAATGGCCAAGGCCTCTCATTCTTTCTGTCAACGGTCCCCGTGAGCGCCCATTTGCAGAGGTGAAGATCGAGTGCTTCAACTGAGGAACGCCCTTGCAACCATGTTGTCGGACTTGAACCTTTTCGGAATAAAACAATCAAATTCAAATATGAATTTGCGTTTCTATTAAGCAAAAAGTTCTTTTAAGTGGTACTTTTGACCAGCACTTCCCATCCCCCTCCCCAAAAAAATTCCCTCCAAAACAATGAATTCATCTCAAGTAAACATTATTTTTGTCGTAATGCATGAGGGGGAAGAATTGTCCTTCCATGCTCTACAAGAAACCAAACAGGTGATACAGGCTTTGAACCTGCAGTTGCTTTTTCGGAGGACAAAATTTAAAAGCAGTTTTTTGAAAGAGAAATGTCTAAAGGAAACCAGAGAATTTGCAGGGGCCTTATAAACATGTAACGTAGGTGCATTCATTAGAAAATATCCAGGGAGAACCAAACAACAGCGAGCTTCCGTACGAAGTGGATTACAGTGAATTCTGATTGAAAGTTAACACTGCGTATGTGAATGCGAGTTTTTGTGAAAAGAATGAGCATTCGCACTCCCAATTTCGTGGAAATTTTTTCCCACCTGTGTGAAAAGGGTAGGTGGGAAAACGGTGTCCTACATGTGTGAAAAAGAGTGAAAATGTTTTCCAGTTGTGTAAAAGTGTGTGAAAATGGTTTCTAAAAGTTTCACTTTATGAAATGAAATGAATCCTCTGTGGGAAGAAAAATTCCATTTCTAAGGTTAACTTTCAATTACAGTTCACTGTAATGTTTATTATAATAATGTTCACAAAATTTAGCACAAATTTCATATTTTTAACTAGGCCATTAAGACTCATTATTTTTTTTAATTGCCTTTTTAAAAATAACATCCATGTCATACACGCGTACATAAATATAGTTAATTTTGCGCGCTAAACTGTCCTCACGAATTTTGTGGTTTAATAGTATACAGGGTGGTTAAAAAAGGACACCCACATTTGACAGCAATTTTCACCTATTTTTAAAAATTATTTTTAACTGTCGATTAGCTATTAAAGTACTGGCAAATGTGACGAAAAAGTCGTTGCATCAGCACATTTTGTCGTTGAGCTATGCGAATTTGAACATTTCATGTGCGAAACCTGTTTGTCCACGGAGGTATACATTCCCTTCGCTTGACTGAGCTCAGCTATCAGCTTTATTTGAAAGGGCATGACATTCGATTGTTACGTTATGTATTGTTATGCAACAATGAACTTAAGCCGACAGTTCATTGAGTAAATGATCTTAACACTGAAATGAATAATTGGACAGCTTCAATAAAAGTTACCAAGGCAAAATATTTTTGGTGGGAAGGTTTTTTAATTTTTATGAACTACGAAAACGTCCAATTTACATAGAATAACCCGTGGACAAGACTGATTTTGGTGACTTGTATTCAAATTAGCATAATATCACTATTTTGGCGACTTTTACTAAGCTTTTTTTCACCATGCACGGTTAACGGCCTATACTTAACTACTATCTGAAAGAATATTTTAAATAGGTTCATTAAGTAGGTGAAAATTGCTGTAAAAAATGGGTGTCCTTTTTTAACCACCCGGTATAGTGTTTCAGTCTCGTGTTCTGCCAGTCTATAGTTTTAGCTATAGAAAACCAGACAACCTTTTTTGCAACTCAGAAATAAGAAAGGTTGTACAAGGGGGGTTGAAAGTGGGAGGAGTCGTGCATGCATAGACTATGGGGCTTCCTTCCTTGACCCCTTCTTTTACAAATGATAACTAATTGTTTGTAAACTTCCAAACTGATATCTTATGTAAATCAAATCGTCATTCTGTTTTGATTGTTCCTTGTCCACTTATCTGAAGGGTGACTCGTTATGCAACATCAGACATCATCTTGTAGCCATCCATCTAGTCGCCTCTTAATTGTAGTTATGTACTCCAAGAACAGCTAATCAACATTACTGATTTATAATAAGTTGCGATTGGTTCAAGCCGGAATATTCAAGGTACCTTTAAACAAATAATTAATTTTGAAAAAAAAAACTCATCGACAGCGCCCTGATCGAATCATTGGAGTGATGGAAATTATGTAAAAACTATTGAATCGAAACTTATGATCTGAGTGAGCGATATTTATGGAAAACTATCAATGGTGCATCAGACTGTGACCTCTTTTGTAATCACGAAGTACTTGTACTAAGCAACCTATTAATTACTCGAGTGAAACATCACCCTTTAATGAATGATGTGACACAATTAATCTACGTGTGTTATTGAAAACAACTGGACGGAAATCTATGAACGAAATTCCAAAACATTCGACAAGGAGGTGACTATTATCAGCCATGTGTTGTGAAGGCGAAGCTCGGCCGTTGATAGGCAAACGTAATCCGATTACGTATTTAGACGCCATAACAGAGCAGTGAAATGCATGCAGCCCCAAAAAACATGGCCTTTTGAACGTTTTTTTTTTCTCAAAAAATATGCTGAGTATGACTGAAACGTTTAATTATAACGGAAGAAAGAATATTTAGTCTCAGTATATTCCAAATTTCAGCTTAATCTGTTGTTGTAAATGCTAGTACTACACCTATAAATATCTCCCAGGAAAATTTCGACTGTGATTTTTTGGAGACCAAACCCACGTGCATGGTTTTCAGCAAAGATTCTACAACGCCGTATGCGCTATGATTGACCGATTTCGGCCCGGCAACACAATGACGAAGCGCATATTACCAAATTTATTAGCGTCACTCGGCGTGACTGGGCGTGAGTCTCGGTGTCGACCAATAGAAGCAGGCAAAAAGGCTGATGTTTATTAATTAATAACTCGTGAAGGAGGACTTTTTTTATTTTACTGAATACCGTAATGGATAGGAACCTTTTAATATTCGTGAACATGTCTGTGTGCTTGTAGTTTCATTCAAAAGAGAGTGTACGTAACCTTTAGAAATTGCCATTCGCAACCACACGGCTGTTATAACCTGTGGATGTATGTGGCAGACCAGCTGTACAGCTGTGCCTCTCTCTGTCTCTAGTATAAAAAATATATATGAAATATGAAAATAGAAAGAGGGGCAGGCACAAAAAATGTGGACCGGAGGATAACAGTCTTGTCCCAGAGCAAAATATCTGGAATCCGAAGCACTTGTCGTGCACCGAGTACGACGGAAACCCCCTGACCTTGTATTTGTTGACTTTTTTTGGTAAACGTTATAAATGATATGCTATGTAAATCGTTACCTGGTGTTGATTGCTTTGCATCTCCCCTTTTGACTTTTTCTTTGTGAATTTCTGTTTCATTGAATAAAATAAATAAACAATCAAATGAGTGTTTTAAAAGTTGCAAACGATTCCATCGAAACTTTTAAAGTTGCTTAAAAAGTATTACAACTTTTAAAATGCACGTAGCCAGGCCTATTTTTCCAATTTCAACGAAAAGTAATCACCATATCACAAGGATTGTCAGCACATGTTGGATCATTACAAAGGAATTGAACCCTGAAAGTTGCATGAAGATACGGTTATCCGAACGGGACAAATTTATTTTCAAAGATTTTGCCCGCCAACTTGAACATGTCTGTGTGCTTGTAGTTTCATTCAAAAGAGAGTGTACGTAACCTTTAGAAATTGCCATTCGCAACCACACGGCTGTTATAACCTGGGATGTATGTGGCAGACCAGCTGTACAGCTGTGCCTCTCTCTGTCTCTCATTTTCTCACACGATGGGCAGAAGAGTGTCCTCTGTCATTTGCATTTGGGATATTGTTAAAACCGTGCATTTCTATTCCATTAATTAAGAATAATGTTGGGGAGCTTAGGACTTGTGATACCTGTATTTAAAAAAAAGTCGACAGGTTACTTTAATCTTCAAATAATAATCTCAAACATTCAATAATAAAGGTTGTTACCTGTGGTGATGCTTGTATATGGCTGATGAGTTGTGCCCATTTCTGTCAATAGCATAAGACAATGAATTATGAGAATAGAAAGAGGGGCAGGCTGAAAAAAATATGATTGGGGGATAATCTGCATGATTCCCATTTCAAAACTTAATTCGGACAAATGTGGTCAAGTATCCGCCACTGCTAAGGATAAACATGATGACCCGTTTTCAAAGCTCGGCTTAGTCTCCGCCTTGGCTTTATCTCTGACCTCGGAACCACCAAGGTTAAAGACCAAATATAAAACAATACTTGATTCATATACAGTTGGATATACCCTAATATATTTGAAGGAAAACATTGGCACATGATGAGCGGGAATCTCTAAAGTTAGGGATCCAAATATCAGGCAAAGCCGAAACCTATAGACGAAGCCGAGGTTTGAACAACCAAGGTATAAACGTCGACATACAAACTTATGTGACGCCCCTCGCGTAGAGAATACATTCTTGGGGCGCAACGTTTACTTCGGACATTCAATTGAGATACTCCAAAATACAAATGGCATTAACATGTTTAACTGCTAGCAACGAATATATGAACTCGATTTTTTTTGTCGCGTAGGGGCTTTCCTAACCCAATATGTTGTTTAAACATTAATACACGAGTATTTTAAAGTAAATACATATTAACTCACACAAACCGTTTCACCCTAACAGAACCATTGCACTGAGCAGCAAATGGGATGTCCTGCTTAAACGCCGTATAGCCCAATAGCAGTTTTAAAACAAACTGATAGGAGTATTTTAACACAAAACCAGAATGGTTGTTTTAATGCCCGATACCAAGAGGGTAGTGACTTGTGGTTCCACTGAGAGAATTACACAATTTGCAATAGTTGCCCGAGCCTCCTCTGGTATCTGAAGGCAACAGAACAGAATTAGTTACCATGTCCCCGTAATCATTCAGTCACTTATATGCTTAAGAAAATGTTATTGAAGTATAAGGATTTGTAAGTAGAATCATCAAAATAAACTTTTCAAAAAGTAAAAAAAAAAAAAAGAATAAACCCAAATATGGGAATATATATATATATTTGTAAACACAGCAGGGATTAACAATTTATGCAAATTGGGTATATTTATTGATCAAAATTAAGGCTGGCATCCACCTCCATTTTCTTCTCTTTCTTCTGACATGGTTTCCTGCTATTAACAAAAAATAATGCGGATTGTTTACTAATCCTATTTCAAACATCTGGTTGAAAGGAACCGACCTTATGTCTTTACCGTTCCCGAGAAAAGACGGAAAAAACGGTTGTTTACATCGGACATGACGGAGTACGAATACGTTGTTTCTGACGTTTTCATTTAATGTACGATAACACACGTACACAGCATCGGTCGCGAGCACCCAAACAGCCCGACTTTTGGGAGTCGAAAAAGTGGAACACGAAAGTCGTTTTCGCATGTATAATACAGGAATAACATAAAACGCCCAGTTTTTAAAGGATAGTTGGGTCGATGTTTATATCCTACTTTTAAATGTTCTTTCCGATCAACATCATTTCGTTCAAAGCGCATTTTATATCCCAATTGGGCTGTTCCAGGACGCAGTGTCCCTTTAAACCTGCTTTCTCCCTCATGAAATTAAGAAGGGGCATCTTCACCAACAGTTGAAGACATTTTTGCTACCTATCCCCGTGACTCAGCATATTTCTTATTTTGATCTGAGACAGAGGAATCAATAAGAATCGGAATGAATTATTTTTATTTGTTGTTGGCTGCTTGCTACCAGGCAACACTGACGAGAAATGCTGTATCACTTTCTCTTTATTTTCATGCCAAAGACACACATAGTTACTTCGTAAATGGTCTTCTAATGATACCTGACCCTCAAAACATGGGTTTAGACACCTTATTGGTGTAGTTATGTGCAATATTGGCCGAGATATTGGCTAAAAATCAAATATCTGATAAACCGACACTTAATATTTTACATATTTTCATGCCAAAGACACACATAGTTACTTCGTGAATGGTCTTCTAATGATACTTGACCATCAAAACATGGGTTTAGACACCTTACTGGTGTAGTTACGTTCTACATTGGCCGAGATATGCCAAAAACATGATGTTCCGGTATTAGCGGCACTAATTTGCATATTCCTATGCCACAGACACATGTGGTGACTTCCAAAATAGTTTTATTGTGATCTCTGACCTTGAAAACATGGGTTTAGACACCTAGTTCGTTCAGTTATCTGCAATATTGGCTGAGATATAATTAAAAATAGATTTTTCGGTAATGGCGGCACTAATTTGCATAAAAACAATACGTGGGAAATTTTATGAAATTTTTAACATAGCAAATCGTTTTCTACGCATTTTTTCTGACCTAGACACGTTGATTAGAAATTGATTTCCGAGGGTGCACGATACCCCCCTTTTCTGACTAAACTATGTTGTATTTCATGATCGTTAAGATCGGGCTGGACTGGAATTTTTGTTCAATCTTTTTGGAAGTTTTTAATTTTTGTTTTCACAAAATGCTGCCCAAAATTTGGCCGCATAAAAAATAAATGTTTTATCATTTTTGGGTGGACTATTTTGACGTTGGTGGCGCCACTTACCCTTTTTACTACTCGAAAATAGGCCACATACATATCACCAAGGTCAAATCGTGGGACTTAAACACACAAAAAAACATTGACAACCTCTTGGGGGGGGGGTGGCTTAACCCACCCGACCTCCCCCCCCCCCCCCCACCTTGGGTGCGCCACTCGGCTGAACTTAAGAATTATGTAATCCTAGGCATATCTCATGCTATCCCAACCACTGACTCTATCACTGTGGAAGCAAGAAGATTTCGACGTTTGTAAAATATTAAGACACATACATCATGTATCCGGGGCTCAGCAAGATAGGGACAGTCACAAGAACGAAGGATCAGTAGTTGTGGATGTTTGCACAAGGTCAGGTGAAGGGTCAAAACTATTTAAGGGCTAAAAAAATGTTAATTACTTAAAATTATTCAAAACTTATGTCAGTATTTTTTAATTTGGCAAAATATGTAACGTTCCCTATCAAACATTCTTTAGGACTGAAATTTGGTTAAAGAGCCGTGACCCTTAAACAGACATTCATAAATAAGACAGTTTACTCATTCCTATTGGTCGAGAGCCGATCACTTGTTAATAAAACACCGACTGGCTGGTCTTAAACACTTTTCCAGTGTCACATGAAATTTGGACTTCTTAGAAATCTGATCCTTTTTATACCGTTTGTTGGTTAAACGTTCACAGTCCTTACATAGGCATGCGCAATTAGTGGGGAAGATAAGGCAACTATTTGGGGGAATTGTTCATTTGAGGATAAAAGCATGGAATTTGGCACACAGTCAGATTATATCATGAGAAAGATATTTGGCTATAGGGCCATCGGAGATTTGTCCTCTGAAAAAATATGGGTAGAATTACAAGCAATTTTCACAATTTTTCAAAATGGCTTCCATTGCTTGTTATTGAGAGGTCGGGCACAATAGTAGGCCAGCCAAATGTGGAAAACGTCTCTAGAAAATAATTTCACGGCATATTAGGTCATAGCTGGCATCCATGCTAGATCAAGTCTTTGAACTAAAACAAACAAGATGTGAGTGGATGCCATCATTAATTTTGACCCTAAATCTACCCAATTTGCATAAATCGCTCAAACCTGCAGTGTAATACATGAATATTTTTTCCTAGATATTTGGATACATTTTTTATTTTGGGGGGTGAACATTTTGTTTTGGTGATTCTTGTTACACATACTTACTTCAATAACATTTTCTAAAGAATATAAGTTACTGAATAATTATGAGGACATAATGTTGTAACAATCCAAAATGGCTTCTATACCCCAAAATTGCGCGCATTTACCTTGTCTCCAAATATCATCAAGTAGTCTTGCCAAGCCTCAGTATTGATGAGCTTCAATTTCTTACTGTTACGGTTACCCTATTAAAACCTTATTGAAAATCGTTTGAACAATGATTCCGTTGTGATATTTAGCCCAGGAAACAAAAACGGGAAAACGAGGTGTCTGTTCAGTGGCCTAATTAGTGAAGGGTTGCCTAAAGTGGGAGACTTGAAAAAGTTCAAGGAAAGAAGGTAATGGAAAGAAAAAAATTGACATTGACATAATTATTGCAAGCATTTTTTTTTGTAGGGGGGATTTCTTTGACCTTTTCCAAGTCTACTACGTTAGGCGACCCTTCGCCTAATTAAAGCCCAGTTTACGGAAAGCCAGCTCGTTTTTCCCCGCTTTTGTTTGGTGAGCTAAATGTCATGATGTTACAATTGTTCATAAATGTATGATTTTCTGTAAGGTTTTAGTAGGGAACTCTGCCAGTAAGCAACTTGGTGAATTTGAAGCCCATCAATGCTGAGGTTTGCCAACTACTTGATGGTATCTGGGGACAAGGTAGATGCTGATAATTTGTGGGTATAATAGTCGTAGCCATTTTGGATCGTTACCATGTCCTCATAATTATTTAGTCGCTTATAATTATACTGAAGAATAGGTAATTTAAGTAAGGGTGTGTAAGTAAAATCACAACAATTAACTTTTCAATAATTTGACTGATTGATGATTACCAAAAATGCGGTCCAAAATGTAATTATCCACTTTGGCTGGTCCACTATTGAGTCATGCTGAGCTGGAATCTCCAAAGTTAGGGACCCAAATATGAAGCTGAACCGAAACGTAGACGAAGCCGAGTTTTAAACAACCCGGATAACGTCGACATACAAAATGATATGACGCAGCAAAACCGGCCCTTCGCGACAGTACATTCTTGAGGCACAGCGTTTAAATTTGGAATTCATGACAGATACTGGATAATACACCTGACACTGACTTGTTTAAATGCAAGCAATGAATAAATAGAGTTTAATTTGTTATATTTTGTAATTTTTATTTAACGGTTTGTAATCATTTTGGGCGAATTTTGTCTTTTTAAGCATTGTTTAATGACGTGTCTTTCCTTTTGTTTGTGTGTGTTTTATATTATTTTTTCTATATATATTCTATATATGATTTTTAAGCACTTTGATGTGGGGCAACAGGTCCCCGGACCACAGTATTTTTACTTTTGCTGCCCCTGACCCATCACTGTGTTTGTAATTTTGGTCGAATAAATAATAATAATAATAATAACTAGAGGTGGTGGTTGTGAACAACCACAAAGCTGTTCCCAGTTTTGATTGTCTATTGGACCGTAAACAAAATGATTTGGGCCTAATGATGTAAAACAAAACAAATTAAACTAATAAATCCGGTACAACCGGCAGTAAGGGTCACATGATCTTGACTCTCAAGGAGGAGCATTTTCAGTACAATATGAGCAAATGTGCAAAGAACTGTAATCATAACTTATTGTATTGTGGAGATATGGCGATCACAATATTGCGTCATAC
Source organism: Patiria miniata (assembly GCF_015706575.1). Lineage (NCBI taxonomy): Eukaryota > Metazoa > Echinodermata > Asteroidea > Valvatida > Asterinidae > Patiria > Patiria miniata. The sequence goes on along the minus strand of NW_024037064.1, from coordinate 7,975,870 downwards.
CATGAGAATAATAAAACGCACAGTAATATTAATAACATAATATCAAACTTTGAATGTTACTGCTTTCTATTAATCGTTATCAACCCGATCAGATTTATAATTCATGAGATATGCTAATAAGGTTCTCAAATTACACTTCCGGTAACACTGGAAGTAAAGGGCACATGACCTTGACATTCCAAATTTTATCTATAACATGTCCCTGTCTATATACCTACCAGGTTCGATATCAATCGGTCAAACAGTGCTATAGTTATAAGACTGTAAAGATTGCCTATTTAAATATTCATGACGTCATAACATGAAAACAATAAACTACACAGTAATAAATATGCCACATATTTGTCTTCAAATGTTGTTTTATTATAATATAACGTATCAATCCCCTCGGATGTATAAGTCATGAGATCACGATAATGAGGGTCTTAAATTACCACTTCTGTTAAAACCGGAAGTGAAGGTCATGTGACCATGACATATCAATTTTCATCTATAACCCTTCCTTGACTGTATACATACCGAGTTTGAAACCAATCGGCCCAATAGTTCAATAGTTATGACACTGTAAAAATTATTCATTCAAATCAATGTCACGTGACCCCTGATGACGTCAGGATGACGAAAAGTTTCGGCATGCATCCTCAGATAATAGTGATTGACTATGCCAAGTTTAAAGTTTAATTCATTCTTTGTAAGCTTCAAAAATATAATCTTTTGTATATAACTTCTGAAACACATCTGCTACAAAGACTACTGTAAATGAAAAATAAAAACATATGTAACCAACAGCAAAACAGTATTACTGATGAAGAAGTTACGCACCTACAAAAAATATTCCAACTTATAGTTACTCGACCGAGCGGGATTTGTTATTGGGAAGTCTCCAATGGTACATCAACATTATGTGCTCCTTAGAAATCGCGAGTTGCTTGTGCTTTAACCACCTCATTAAATCCTCATATGAATCATGCACCCTTACTTATATTAGAGAAAGAACAATTAAAGCATTCCTGGAATTGGCTTGATATTGAAAACAAATGGATTAGCTAACTTAAATGCTCTAAGAAAGTTTAGTATTAATACCTTTCTCAAACTCCGAATATGGGTGGTCCTCATCGTGAAGATAACGCTGAGCTGCTATGCTCCGTTTTATCACTAGCATATCAACAAAAAGAAACATGAGAATGGAAAAAGGGGCACGCAGAACAAACGCAATTGGAGCGGAAAGATAGTCTCGTCCCAAGACCTATGCGGACAAATCCTAGGTGAAGTAGCCGCCACGGCTAATAATATGTCATGAGGTTCCTTTTTCGAAGCTTTTTGTTAAGGCTCGGCTTCTTCTCAGTCTTTGGCTTTATCTCTAACCTCGGAAAACGTGCTGCCTCATGTCAGATCAGAAAAAGAAAGCTGCTTCATATTACACAGTTTGTCATTTCCCTTGTTATTTCTGTAAGGGAACTTTGAGTTATGTTGACCTGATGAAATTTACAATTTTAGAACCCAAATATCAGTTGAAGCTTGGCCTAGACGAAGCCAAGATTCGGAAAACCCTGGTAACCGTTGAAATTAAAAACTAAATATGTATGACGCAGCAAAGCACGCCCCTCACAAGAGTACGTTCTTGAGTTAAAATGCCTTTATCGGAAATTCAATACAGATGATAGTGCACCTGACAGTGACATTTTGGAATGCAAGCACTGAATAAATAAATATTTAATCACATTCTGACCATAATAGGTCACCCACTGATCTTTACTTTAATTAATTCAATGGTTAGATCGAGCACATAATACCAGCTGTAATCTCGCCTCCTAAACAGTTGCTTTTTATAAAGTGGTGCGGATCGAATTAGAAAATCCTGCAACTTCTTTTGCCACTGAAAGGGACAAAAAGTCTGACAGAAGGTTTAAAACCTAAAGGGCCATGCATGCATGGATTACAGAGAACTCCCGTTTCTTTATCCTTTCTTTCGTAAACTATCTCAGTCTTTGTAAACTTAAAAAATGTCATTATGTAAATCGTCACCTGATTTGGATGGCTCCCCAACCGAACTGACCAGTCTACTTTTTGTGCGGCCGAAACTAGCCCTTTCAGACGTTGGCAATTTGTCTTGCATTTCTGTTTCACAAAATAGAACAAAACCAACAATGTACAAGTTGTAACATAATACTTTAGTCATCTGCTGTAAACTCCAAACATCTTCTGAAAACTCTATGACAGACCAAGCCGACCGGCCGACAAACAGAACGACCGACATGCCAAATATATTGGGCATTTTGGGCAGAGTGGGAGCCCAGAACATGTATTAATGGGAAAAGCGCCAAAGCAGTCGACCTCATAGGGTGAAAGGGTATCATGGGGGCATCACACAAATGCTTTCTGCCGGGTCTAGGGCGTGGCCTAAGGTCCGAAGTGACGTCATAAACCACCGCCATTACCGAAAATCCCTCTTTTGACAATATCTCAAAAACTATACATGGTAATATCACAAATGTGGTCTCTACACCTATGTTTTTGTGGTCAATATTGACGTTGAACACCATTGTAGTGCCTGAAGATGTGTAGTTTATCATATATCATCTCAATTTGCACCACCATTACCGAAAAACCCATTGTTTGTGCGATATTACGAAAACTATTCCAACACAGGCATGTCTACACCTATGTTTTTGTGGTAAAATATTATGTGTATACCTTATTAACCTTGATGCATGCTGTATTCCCAGCTCCGCATATATTACTTCTAACAGACTGGAGACATTAAGCTCCGTCAGCGGTGCTGCCAGATTTTAATAATTGTTATTCTTTTTTCCATTTTTCTTTTGTAGTATAGATAATATAAGACTTGGTTTGAGTTTAGTGTAATCGTCTGTTGCCCGGTCTTTTGTCTATTTACAGCTGTCCTTTAAATTCATAGGTTTGCATTTCTTTTAGCCGTGGTTATGTAACATGTCGGGGTTTTTCTTTCATGCGTACTGGAGCGCAAAGCGCGGGAATCTGGTACAGGACAGAAGCTTGTAGAGACTCAAACCGACGTGACGCATGAAGCGACAGCTGCAAAATCTTGCCCACATGCAATTTTGCCGAGTTATTTTTCCGGTTGTGTTGTGCTTCTAAATTCCCACCGAGAGGGTGAAGAACCGTAAGTTGAATATGTTTCACTTTGGTTTTTATTTTCTTAAATATTCTTGATGTGTATTTTTGTCTACAAAAATCTGTGAATTTTGCATCCGTATGTATGTATTCGAAATGTAGTATGACTCGTTCTGGATAGCTGAAATTCCAAAACCATTGTATTGTGCATTTTTTTATTCGAGCTTAGGGTAATATTAGTCTATGTGTAAATTAATTATTTTCATTTATAGACGGCTTTTCACTTTTGGGGAGTGGCCGAGTACAGACCATATTGCGTATACCTACTTTTGTCTGGTTACTGCCAACTGAGGGCGCCATTGCAACGCAGTCTGCTACCTAGATGTCCCCCCTCATTGTAGCCGGTACTGGAGGTCTCCAGACACTGCAGAGCCCCAGCGCGTAGAAGTGGCATCGCCTTAGCGTGCTTTCCTACAATCACCGGTCCTAGAGAGGAAATTCTCCGTGTCATTTGGATTCTTCTGATCCGGAAGAACCCATTGTTATCTTCACGGAAGAGACATACTGACGCACCTCCATGACCTGCTCGTGTCACTGAACTGGTTGCGTTAAGTATTTATTCAGCTTCAATTTAATTCATTGTATATTTTTTAGTAAGATTGTAATTTGCAAATTGTACTGTGTGAGAAGGAATTCCTGAATATTACCTGATACATGTACTTGTACTGATAATTGTGCATTTCCTTTCTCGTAATCATATTGATTTGCACACTGTAGACGAGTGAATGAACAGTTGCTACTACTGGCGGGTTTTAGTGTTCATCACTGAATATAATTTTAATATTGATATTTGTTTGGATAATTCCTGAGATATATTTGGATTCAAATTGGAATTCATACTTGTACTTGTCTTTTCTGAAAACCGAATTTAGGCAAGCACTCCATTGTTGTCCAGAAGGGAGGTTGCAACCTAAATTTTAGTAGTGTTGATTGGGCATAACTTCATGTAGTTACTCTGTTTATATTCATGTATGTACCTGAATGATGGTGATAGTGTGTCATTTTGTGTTTATTGACATCACCAGTGCACCCTGTAATTTGGAAGTTTAATCCGTGTTCATTGATTGATTATTGTCTTGTATATATTAAATTATTTTCTTGATTTCCTTCATATTTAAATCTTGTGTCTGTGATACATTATTTTGCTTCCTTACTTGGGTAGATCAGCAAGCCCAAACTTAATTTTTAGACTTTTTCTAGTCTAGCCGTGACAAGCTCAAACAAACGAACAAGCAGTACAAGCTAAAACTTTCATAAGCTTAGACCATGTAGTCGATGTAAGTATCGGTTTATTAAAAGATGGCCATTATCTATTTTCCTAATTAGTAATAATTGTTCTTATGATTAAAATCAATAATACTCCATGTTATTAGATGTAATGGTTGTGCATCAAACTACTGAAGGTACATGTATATCGGTGTCTCTAAACTGGTAGCCAATCTTGAGAAGAAACAGCCTGGTATCACTGAAGCAAAAGTCGGGCTTCATGCCCTGACAGGCTGTGATTTTCATCATACTTCTTCAGAAAGGGAAAAGTTAAGCCCTTACAGCTCTAGAATCAGATCAAACCCATGTTCTTGCGATGCGATCTCTGACGACTGACAAAGTAGACATCTCAGCTGCTACCTTTGTCTGTTCGCTAAATGGGTTCAAAACTCACTCACTCACTCACTGCTGCACTTGACCATCAGTGGGTCGTAGTGACCTCCAAACCCGGTCAAGGGCAAGGGACCAGCGCTCAAGTGGTGACAGCTGCACATCCGAAACCTGCTTAAGCCAGGTATAAAGCCGGGGACGACTACAAGGCCTCGTCCAGGTGGCAGGCCGTTGCCCAAGGTGGAATTGGACGGCAGCATCAAGGGCAAGACGAGCAGGGGCAGGAGCTTGGAGGCGCTGAACATGACCACAAAGGGTGTCACCTCCCTGACGTCTCAGACAAAATGCTACCAAGCCCCCTATGCTGCTGGATGATTGCATTAGAAATGAAGTCGAACCATCGGATTCCAAGTATGCGACGCTGACACCGCACATGGAAGGCTTGAATGCGCTCTTGTTCTTTCTTGCGTAGTGTCCAGGTTTCGGACCCATAAAGGAGGGCGGAGAGCAACACGCATGATAAAACCGAAGTTTTACCGAAAGACGGGCCATGCTCCTCCAGAGACAATCAAATTGGCCCATGATGGTATTGGCGATGTCAATTCTGTGTAGTAAGTCCTTACTGCAGAAACCTGATGGGTCGATAGTGCACCCAAGATAGCAAAAGAACTCAACGGATTCGACAACATCGGAATCAAGGGAAATTTGAACAGCTGCTGGACCGCATAGTGACTGAACTTTGTTTTTTGTCCATGATGGTTGAAGGCCTATGTAATTGGCCTCACGCTCAAAGGTTTCGAGAAGTTCCCCCATCTTGTTGGATCCCTAGTGAAGAGGGCGGCATCATCTGCATACAGGAGGTCGGTAACCTGTGATCACCTACATCAATTTCCAGTGAATCATCACACCGTGACAGGATTGTGTCCATGGCTGAGCAGAACAAGGTAGGTGCCAGCACACAACCCTGCCAAACTCCGAAGGAAGTCAGGAAGGAGGGAAAGCCTTGGCTACTTATGGGCATTTCGGCAGATTGAGATACTCAGGGAAGAGTACGACCTGGCTTTAACTTGCAAATATGTGATAGCACTTCACCAAGAGATGGGGGATCACAGTCGAGATCAGAGACCACAGATTCGGGAGGTAGGACTACGTGTGGTCTGGGCGTTGCTGGTGGAAAGTTCAGAGACTTGTTGAAGTAGTTTTTCTAGTGGGACTTTGTTTCATCCACCGAGTTGCAGGGAGAACCATCCGCCTTGGAGATCGGAAATGGAGCTGAATGCCTGCTGCATCCGCGACAACACGTGCCTGCCTTGAGGGCGGGGTGGAGATTATTTTGTCTCAGGCCGACCTCGGCCTCAGAGACAATGTAGTTGTACCAAGCATCAAGGTCTTGCTTTGCTTTGGCCTTTTATATCCTCGTCAGACAGCTACTTTCGGCATGGTTGCAGCTCCGACGGGCAGCTCGTTTCTGCTCAATGAGCCAAGGGCGACGCTTAGAACGACATGTAGGTACAGCAGCCTCATCGGCACCAAGAACTGCATCACGAAAAGAGACCCACGAGTCTTCAACAGAGTCGGACAGTTCACCAAGAGCATCAAAGCGGTTCCAAACCTCAACTAGGTAGTTGGAGGCCACCAGAGGGTCTGGACGGGGTTTGGGCAAAGTCTTCTTGGTGATGGGATTGATACGAACTTGTGCTGCAACAAATCGGTGGTCTGTATTAGCAGGAGCTTCGGCACCACGGTAAACCCGGTAAGACTTCAGACAGCTACGGTCACTGACATGTATATGGTCAAGTTCTTTAACTGTATGACCGTCATTCGATAGCCAGGTGAGTCTTTGAATGAGTTTCACTGTCAATGAGACAGAAAGATACCATGCGAATGGACTTGTCATTTACAGTACCATAACCGGAATTGCCGACGACATCTTCAAAGCCCAACCTGTCAGAGCCCAAGACTGCATTGAAGTCGCCGATAACAAACAGCTTGTCATGGGGTGAAACAGAGGAGACACAAGCACAAAGTTTACCATAACAGTTGTCATTGTCTGAAGCGCAGGCGACCTCTGTGGGAGCCTACGTAACAATGATGGTACTGGCTCCGTGCTGGTGCTTGAGTCTGACAGTCAGCAGACGGTCAGATATGGTTTGCCATGACAAAATACAGCTGTTGGTCTTCTTGTCCAGAAAAAGAGCGATACCATTGGTGTGAGCAGATCCACCAGTGAAGATGATGGAACATTCACCAATATTCATTATGCTATTACCCAGAATACGGGTCTCAGTCAGCCCAGCAATTGCGAACTTGAGTCTACACAGCTTTTTGACTAGAGCCTCAGGGATTCCTGCATGGTCCAGAGTATAAGCACATACCAGGTGGCAATTCTCGTAATATTTCGAAAAGTAAGAGCCTGAGCTCCGGCACGAGCCGGAGTCGGTGAGCGACCTTCCCGAGGGCTTTAAGTTGTCTACGTCATAGATACTGTACCAGCAGGGACAGGTGAACGGACACCAGAAATAGCAGGGGCTCTAACCCTGGTGCTATAGTATTGACTTGGTCCATAAGAAGAAGAGGTATACCCAACAAATAATACCAAGTCCTTGGGAGGGGGGCAAGAGCCTCTCCATCCAGAACAGACTTGGTTCCACCTCCTAGTCAAAAAAACACCATTGACAACTAAGGAGCTCGATCCGCTGATGCGAGTTAAAGCAGTGCTGCTGCCCACTGCCAGGATGGACTACCAACCAAGGCTAACGAGCTCCACCCGCCCGGGTTTAAAATCAGAGTTGTCCTTCTCCTAGGCAGACTATAAACCAAGGCTAATATAGTACTAACCATTCACTGACACCCCCTACAATTCTGTAGAAACTGAAGTTGGCACGAGAAGCCAGGCAGCAGGATTTGGATGGAGAGGCTAATGTTGACACGCAGAGCTATAAGATAGGGTACTTCAAAGTCCCGCAGACTACGGCTGGAAGTTAATTAAAAACAGCTTTGAACCAATAGAGCTATATTTAATTTAATATAGCTCTATGTTTGAACCAGACTGGTACCAAGGAACTTCGGTACCACAGACTCTCACGGATCTACCTACAAATGACAGTGACATTTAGTGGAACCTGCATCCATAGATGACGAGGACCTGCTCGTGTCACTATTACTTTTCGGAAATGGCGGTGCTTTATTACGTCATTTCGGACCTTAGGCCACGCCCTAGACCCGGCAGCAATGCATTTTTGTGATGTCCCCATGATACCCTTTCACCCTATGAGGTCGACTGCTTTGGCACTTTTTGCATGAATAAATGTTCTGGGCTCCTGGTCTACACATTTCAAAAACTAAATCGCCGTTTTCTTTTTGGAGTAAATTAAAATGGTAGGGAAAACAAGCTGACACTGTAATTTTTTTCTTTCTACCACCTGCCACCATTTCTACAATGATGGGTCTCGTAAACAATGTCTCATTTCTACTTTTGTGTCAAAATGTTCATTTTCCCCATTAGGTTTTTCGTAGAATGTTTATTGTAGTTCAAGCCATTTTATGCAAAACTCGCAAAACAGGCGGCAATTTTCCCTTTCAGTCCCCCCTGCTCACATGGTTTCAGGCTTACACTAATTTTGTTCACACATTTTTATTCGGAAATGCTTTCTCAAATTTATATTAGAAACCGACCTAAGGTCTTACCGTTCCCGAGAAAAGACGGACAAAACCGGTTGTTTACATCGGACATGACGGAGTACGAATACGTTGTTCCTGACGTTTGCATTTAATGTACGATAGCACACGTACACAGCACCGGTCAGGAACAGCGGTGACAAATCACCAATGCACAAATTGTGGTTTCTTACACGTCCGCAAAAGGCGAAACACTCTACGGAGATATCACAACTAGCACCCAAACAGCCCGACTTTTGGGGGTCGCAAAAGTGGAACACAAAAGTCGCTTTCGCACGCATAATACAGGAATAACACAAAACGCCCAGTTTTTAAAGAATATTTGGGTCGATGTGTATATCCTACTTTGAAATGTTCTTTCCGATTAACGTCATTTCGTTCAAAGCGCATTTTGTATTCCAATTGGGCTGTTCCAGGACGCAGTGTCCCTTTAAACCTGCTTTCTCAATCATGAAATTAAGAAGGGACATCTTCACCAACAGTTGAAGACATTTCTCCTACCTATCCCCGTGAGTCAGCATATTTCTCATTTTGATCTGAGACAGAGGAATCAATAAGAATGGGAATGAATTATTTTTATTTGTTGTTGGCTGCTTGCTACCAGGCAACACTGACGAGAAATGTTGTATCACTTTCTCTTTGATTTCAAAAACAAATCAGATTAGTAAAACAAAATACTATATTTGGAAAGGCAACCTCTAAATTACCATTTCAATGAACTGACCTACATGTAGTTAGCCACATGTTTGTGCTCTCCTAATGTGTAATGTCTCTTTTCACTGTGCAGCGCCATTTAATGCAGCGACAATTTAAATGTTGTTTTCAGAAACAACCTTGGATGATGTGCTCCCCCAAGTTCCAAGCAACATAAATGTCATGAAAGTAACGATTGAGGTGGTTCATTCTGATACCTACCTAACAGGGTATCAGCAATGTCCCTTCTACCGATCTCCATCAGAGCTGTGCATAACACGTCCCTCTGATCCATGCTAGTGGATTGTTGGTGCCTCCATTTGGCCAGCATGTTGAAGATCTGGTTGAGTGTGTGGCCTGGGTCATCCAGCACGATGTGCTCGATCTCTGCAGTGCTAAATCCGAGATTTGTAGCCAGCTTCCGCCATTCAGAGCCAAGCCTCTCAGAGATCATCCGTAGATCAAAGTAACTGAGACCTGCAAACAGACATGAATTATTTTATACGGTAAAAAATGTTTCAGTAAAAAACTTGCTGGACTGGAATTTTTGTTCAATCTTTTTGGAAGTTTTTAATTTTTGTTTTCACAAAATGCTGCCCAAAATTTTGCCGCAGACAAAATAAATGTTTTATCATTTTTGGGTGGACGATTTTGACGTTGGTGGCGCCACTTACCCTTTCTTACTACTCGAAAATAGGCCACATACATATCACCAAGGTCAAATCGTGGGACTTAAAAACACAAACAAAATTTACAACCTCTTGGGGGGGTGGCTTAACCCCCCCCCACAACCCCCCCCCCCTCCACCTTGGGTGCGCCACTCGGCTGAACTTAAGAATTATGTAATTTCTTTCTCAACTGGCTTCAGCGCTCTATTAGTGGTAAAAGCGAAATGCCATTGTGTGTTTCGCTTCTATGCAAGAGGAAGTACAGTTGTTGTTGTTTTTTAACAAAAAAAATAAGGGATGATAAGAATCGAATAGAATCCGTCCTTTTCACTAAAATTATAAAACAGAACTGCAATGACCATTCCTTGATGCGAATCCAGCACATAAATGTTGTACTTCAGGGTGGATTAAAAACGTTTTAAAAATATTGAGGGGAAGGGAGAAAACAAAAACGAGTAAGCACATTTGATGTAGCAATCACATTGTGTGAAATTTCAGTTCTCAAATGAACATTTAGCATTTATAGATGTATTGTTTTATAAACCTTTAACTCTCGCCGAATTTAGACAAGAAGATAGAAGACAAAATTTGTTGATGTAAAATCACTTGTTTTCCTACTGTTGTTCTTACGACTAAGAACACTGACATACCAGTTAAAATGTTATAGCAATATTAACGAGCTGTCCATGTTGTCATATGTGTTCAAAATCAAGATGTTGATTAGATTCTTCATCTTTTGTTCATATGCCAGATCTGCCTTCTTATAGGAAACAATTTTTAAGACATTTTAACAAGCATGCGACAGGACGACATGTACTTAGTTCGTACATAACCAAAGTTGTGCGCAGAAATAATGAGCTATCCGATAGTGTCAACGAAATGGTTTCAGTAAGTTTCACGCTTTTATGCAAAAGTGCACAATTTTTTTTCACATATCCGCTGGACTACAAGCCCAAATTCACTTAATGCCATTTTTTCTACAATCAAAAGGTTTTATTTGCGATGAAGACGTTAACATTATTTAAAACTTCATAGCGACATAACGAACTTTCCATGGTTGCTAATTTGATGTGTTCAAAATTAAGATTTGGGTTAGCTTGTTCGTCTTTTGTTTATATGCCAGGTGTGCCCCTAGTTTTATGGACAAAATCTCAACGGGAAAGGAGAATTATTAGTTTTGTTTACAAATGTAAACGTTCTGCACTCTCACGTCCACATATTTTGGAAGCTAAAAAAGCCGCACCAATATTGCCTGCTACATCTATATGAGGCCCCACTCCAAAAGAGGCAAATCCTGGGGTTTTGTTTCTCATGATGTAGTGTTTGGGTCATCTGTCTTAAAGGGAATTATAGAAAAGTGAATTTGTCAAAGGCTTTTTTCTTGCGCAAGGACCCCCACCCTCCACGTGGTTATGTCATGGCTCCGCCCTTAAAGATTAAAAAATGGCACAAAGTCTTTTCGTACTTGTTGAGACATTCTTAAGTGATTCATAAAGTTTTAAAGACTGTACCTAATGTATATGTGTCCCACTGACTTTTTTCTAACCCTGCGAAGTACTGTAGTCTGAATGCTTTGGTCTTTTACTGGCCTACTTGATTTAACCGTTGATCTGTCATGACGAATTCAGTGAATACCGCACCCAGTGATCTCCCTGTATCGCATCACATTGTGCGTGCATCTTCGAAATATTAAAACATTAAATTTCAGTACTGACGCTGAAAAGGGATAACTGCCATATCACAAATGACATGCCAGGCTCCGGGCCACCATAGCATGCTGATCCATACATTCTAAGATAAAAGTCAGACAAGTGCGTCGATGCAACTTCCTGTTTTAAAGATCTCTGCATGACACGGGCCGGGCTAATCTAAATATTTACGCGCGCAGACATGCGTGTAGCCAATCAGAAAACAAGGGAGGACGCTCCCGACCAATGAAATGTCCGAAGCCACGATGACGTTTTTACAAATTTGTATTCCAGTCACCAAACATCGAGTCCCAGTCCACACAAGTCTCGCGTCTTGATAGTCGCATTTTATAAAGTGGTGCTGATCGAGTTAGAAAATCAGACATTATTTGCGACTTTATATAAAAAGTCTTACCAAGGGCTTAAAAACTAAAGGGTCATGCAAGCATAGACCACAGAGAGCTTCCGTTTCTTGATCATTTCTTTCGTTACTATTTTTCTTTGTAAACTTAAAAAATGTTGTCATATGTAAATCATTACCTGATTTGAATGGCCTCCAAACCGAACTGGCTACTTTACTCTTCGTGTGGCGGAAGCCAGCCCCCTTGAGCGTTGGGGGTGTGTCCTCCATTTCTGTTGAACAAAATAAAACAAGACAAACAATAAACAAGTTGTAAACATTATCTCATCTGCTATTAACATAAAACATCTCCTGAAAACTCTCTGACCGACCGACCAATTAATAATAGACAGGCACACCGACAAACAGGCTTGTCCGACATGCCAAAAAATAATGAAGGCATATTTTAAATACAAAATTGTCGTTTTCCTTTCTATAATAAGTTAAGATTGCTGGAGAAAACAAGCTGACAGTGTAAATTTGTATCTTTCTTATATCTACAACCATTTCTACAACTATTGGTCGCGTACACAAAGGCTCATTTCTACTTCTTTGATGTTAAAATTCAAGTTGATATTGCAGTACCATGTACTTTTTTTCACACAGACATAGACCTTTAGTTGAATTGCCGGTTTTTTCTTCCGGACCAAAAAAATCAGATTGCTGGAGAAAACAAGCTGACAGTGTCACTTTTATCTTTCTTATATCTGCAACCGTTTATAGAACGAGTGGACGTGTATACAGTTTATTTCTACTACTTTCATGTCAAGAAGATCATATTTCCCTGTAAAGTTGGTCGTAAACGTAATGTTTATTGTGGTTTGAGCCGTTTCGTTTAAATTCGCAAAACAGGCGGCAATATCCCCTTTCAGTCCCCCCCCCCGGCCCCTTCCACTTGTTTGCATTAATTCTGTTGACAAACTTGTATTTGGATATGCTTTTTAAAGTGCTATTCCTGTGTTTTGAGATTTCGAAAGAGGATTTATTTTATTGGACCATGGGTTATTCCCTGAATTATGGTCACTTTAACTTATATCTTCAAAAGTATAGGTTTTTCCGGCCAATTTCCTAAAATGTTCATTCACTTCTAAAAAACGGGCATTTTTTTCGTCTGAATGTGTTAATCGCTCTGAACACGCGTTTCATTTTCGATCGCTACCAGAGCGTTCGCTTCCATTTTATGTCAATTGCAATTAAGTGAATGAGCAGCACCTTTCGTTAATGTCCATTCAGATTCCTTTACAAGACTTCTTTTTCGCTTTTAGAAGGCGATTTCAAACATTCACCATTCTTTTTCACTTTTACTTTAATGCCACCGGCACCACATAAAAACAAACGGTATTGCAAAGGGAACCAGAATCAAAAAAATTAGGATACGCAAATGATCCTTGACCAGGGTGAGAGAGCAGGTAGTGGTGTGAACGTACTGCTCGACACCCTGTGAATGAGGTTGGAAATGCTAGTATTTAGAAACAACAGTTGTGAAAAACCCATGAGTCACAGCCCACGATAGCGCCTGAACGTGTACCCCTGGTGGCGCGCTTCCTCGGAAATTGAATGCAGTGTTACTCTGGTGTAGCATAAGTTGGGGCCAAGTTTTGTATCGTTTCAAAGAAAAGTGTTTTCTTCAATGGTAACATTAATTTGCAGGTTTGACTTTCTGTTCGCTAATCACATCTCGCCTTGACTACTGCAATTTCTTTTATACGGCATAAGTCAAGGAGACAGAAACATGTTACAAAAACTTCAGAACCGTGCAGCCAGACTCATTCTCTGTGTAAGCCGCTCTACTGAGGCCTCACCGCTCCTGCATCAACTACATTGGCTGCCGATTGAATCACGTATTCTTTCAAATTAATTCTATACGTTTACAAAGCACAACACTGTCTGGCTCCTTCCTACCTGACCGATTTACTCTCTTTGTATCAATCAGGTAGGGCGGGGCTTAGGTCTTCAACAGACACTTCCCGATTACATGTTCCTATTAACACTAAGACCACAGGTGACAAAGCTTTCTCGATTGCTGGCCCCAGGGAGTGGAACAAGATCCCTCAACACATCCGACTTGCATCGTCAATCATCACCTTCAAGAAATCACTCAAAACACATCTGTTTCTTTAATCATTTCAACTTCATCTTTACCTCTCATTATCTCCTGGTTCCCTTGAGTTATTCTTAAATTAAGTTTTTTTTGTTTGTTTTTGTTTTTGCCTTGTTTATTTGTAGATTTGTAGTTTTGTACAGCGCTTTGATCTTTGTTAAAAGCGCGTTATAAATGCTCCATGTATTATCATTATTATTTATTATTCATAAATACCTCGGACAGTTTAGCCATTCCTATTGGTTGAGAGCCCGTCACGTGGCCGGTCTTAAACGGATGATAAAGACATGGCTAGCTGGTCTTAAACACTTTTCCAGTGTTACATAAAATGTGGACTCCTAAATATCCAGTGCCTCTTACCGTTTCATTGGTTTAACGTTCACAATCCTCACGTAGGCATGCGCAACACTACCAGCGAGTCAGAATTTTATAGTTCTAAATTCAAAACGCAACGCGCCAGGCGCGTTCTGCGCGACATCGCTCAGAACATGCCACGCGCGCGTCAATCTCCATAAAAGGGCTGTTTACATCTTACTCGCCAGCTGAACACTCCATTATTTTGCTAGAGGGATGTTTCAAAAAGTATGAAGTGAACTTGTTGAACAAATCGGTATTTTTTGAACGAATTATTTGATTTTTTTTACCAAAAAGGTATGTATAAATGGGAATAAATATGTGCTCAGTCGGTATTTATCACTCTGTTTAAGACCACTTAGAGTCTGGGTGCTGATAATTACCCTCGCCTCCGGCTCGGGTAATTATCAGCACCCAGACTCTATGTGGTCTTAAACAGAGTGATAAAAACCTCCAGAGCACACATTTATGTGATGTAGCTATAGGCCTATAATAGAAAAAAATACCCCTTTTTAGGGATGTCACATGACATTTGATGATGACATTACTTGTCTACACTATTTTATCTATAACACAAGTCAGTATGGGTGCCTATCAAGTTACCACCCAATCAGACTTGTACTTCAGAAGTTATAGCGATTTGCAAAATGCACATTTAAAATGCCGTCACGTGACACATGACGTCATCGTTAAAAAAAATCATCAGGGATCATCTTCGGTTGCTGGTCTAAGTGTCTGCCAAGTGTAAAGTTATCGGACATACGAAACTGCCAAAATGTAAGGTTTGAAGAAAAATATGTACGAAACATACAGGGAAAAATGCATCTTTAATGTGACGTAACCTGACACTTGATAATGTCACGATCAAGAATTTCTTCTAGGACCATTTTTGGGTGATGCTCTAAGTATGTACCATGCCTGAAGTCGATCAAATTTACGAAAGTGCCCATATTGGAGTGTTTTTAAACGTGTACAAAACCTATATGGGAAAAATGCATCTTTAATGTAACTAACCTAACACCTGATGACGTCACGATCACGAATTTCTTATAGGACCATCTGTAGGTGCTGTTCTAAGTATTTACCAAGTCTGAAGTTAATCAGATTTATGAAAGTGCCAAAGTGGAGTGTTTTAAAACGTGTACAAACCCTATGGGAAAAAATGCATCTTAAATGTAACGTAACCTAACACCTGATGACGTCACGATCACGAATTTCTTCTGGGACCATCTGTGGATGATGGTTTAAGCATGTACCAAGTTTGAAGTCGATCGGAGTTACCAAAGTGCCTAGGTGGACTGGTAGAAGTATGTACCATGCCTGAAGTCGAACAAATTTACGAAAGTGCCAAAGTGGAGTGTTTTAAAACGTGTACAAACCCTATGGGCAAAAATGCATCTTAAATGTAACGTAACCTAACACCTGATAACGTCACGATCACGAATGTTCTTCTAGGACCATCTGTGGATGATGGTTTAAGCATGTACTAAGTCTGAAGTCATCGGAGTTACCAAAGTGCCTAGGTGGACTGGTAGAAGTATGTACCGAGATTACTGTGCTTTTCCTTTACAGTCCAATCTGTGTAACATTTGCTTATATTTGTCTACTTAAATGACTCTTGGTAATAAGGCCTTCACAACCATAGAAACCAATTATGTAGATTTTAAAATTCATTGTAACTTACCTCCCGAAATGAAGTCCTCACTAGACCACAACAGTCAGGATTTTTTTCACAAGACCAAAATGGCGCTGCTGAGGGTGGGAACACCTGCGTAGGCGTACAATAATTAGAGATCACTGGAAAAAAGCACGTCATAGTCAACAATTACACTCTACGTCAAGACCGTTGCTGAGCAGGTGCGTTTGAGTAGCTTCCACGAGTCGCCCGGGGTCAACCTTATATAGTCTAGCTTGTTTAACATAGCTCAAAGTCCTTCAAGGTCAGGGGTGACACCTAGAAGCTATTCAAACACACCCAGTAATTATTGTCATGTACATCATTCAACCAATGACCTTTGAACATGAATATGGCTATTTGCTGCCGTGATACCAATATTGATTGAGTCGATTACAAAAAACCGGGTGCACACTTCAACCGGTGAATTTATTAAACAGTGACACCAAGATAGCAATTGTTAATTGGCCTGAAACCTGAATTAAATATGGTATCAGGGCCAAACGCAATGCTGCTTAAAAAAATGCATTTGGGAGTAAAGTTTCACACATATAAAGTGGATGTTCGCGTCACTCTTTCGAAAACGGGAGCAGAATCCAGGGGCATTGCTATTGCACCGATTCCTCACCTCAAGTCGAATTTCTTTTGTCTGGGCTGCAGGGAATTTTCTTTTTGAGGAATAAACAACAACATATTTTTAAAGGGGCACATCATCCTGAAATTGCCGAAAGGCTCGTTGTAGACTGCTTACTTATCCTATTTCTTACTGAGTGAAAGGAAACCGGACCTAAAGAACAAAATAACTGGTTGTTGCCATTTTGTAGAATATACGTTTACGAATAACCCTATGTACTTATGACGTCACATATTTCCGCAGTGCATTACGGGATTGAGTGGAGGTCGCTGCACAACAGTATTTTGGGCCTGAATTATTTTAATATGCGCCACTAAAATGACACTCAAATACGATAAAACATTTTCCTAATTAATCTAAACTGTATTTCTGGTCGATTATTCTTAAAAAAAAAACCTGGAGAATGTATGTGTGCACAACGTTCGCCAGTCATGATGGCCATCGATATATCGCGGTATTAGCGCGTGACTGCATTCAATGTATACAGCAGGCAACCTGCTTGCTGCGGCAGGATGTTTGGGGCCCGCTGCTGATAACCGGTTAAACCTCGAAATGAATGGTTAAACCAGATAAAAATAAATCAAAGCGGAAACGTTTAACCACGGAAATTGCCTGAAAAAAAGACAGATCACACAACGTGAATCAAATTGTACCTTAACTTTTGTTGAAAGTTTTGGGCGAATAATGAAAAACTGAAAGCAAGTTAGCGATATAGCCGTGAGGATTCAAAATGGAAGTCAACTGAAATTGATCACGGAATAGCTATTAACAAATGTTTTGTCTCCTTTAACTCTGTGCTGTTATTCTATAAAAGCAAAACATTTTAATCTAACAAACGATTAAGTGACTAAACTACGAAAAGAGGTCAAGATATTTTTTTTTTTTTGGTAACTAGCGTAACAAAAAAAGGGGAATCGCAAAAATTAGGAAACTTCCCAAATACAAGATATTACAGTTATTATAAATCAATTGATCAAGAGATTTCCAGGGGATATACTTTGGTAGCTTACGTTACGGTAACTCAAATTACTTGTTAAAATTACTTAAATCAATAATGTTTGCCAAAAAAGCAGGTTTTCGCAAAAAGAAAATACATTTCACCATGTTCCAATTCACTAACATACACATGAAATGAAAGGTCTTGTTGTCCCCTTTAATTTGATACGTCATTTTGAGGTTAAGGTTCTGAAGATTTCTTGCATATTTCTCTTTTCATCCACGTGTAATTTCGCCTGGAGTCGCCCATATGATTCCCCCAACCCAACTTACCAAGTTTTTTCAAAGGGGTGACCAAGATGAATTCCTCACCAAGCGAAAAATTCAGGAACTGCGTGTATTCACAAAAAACAAAATGGCGCTACTGAGGCGCGGAAAAGCCAATGCGTCACAGCCAACAATAACGTGTACGTCAAGGCAGTGGTTGATCAGTTACTATAGTGTAAACACCTCAAATGATGAACTTTGAGCACGTCAACCAAAGCCATTTGCTGGCATGTCATCAATGTTATTTCAGTCGGTCGCAATGGTTGAACACGTCTCTAGGCGGATATGTTTACACAACACTTGCTGATAGGTATATTGCTGGGGAGGTGTACATGTATTGTCAAGTTGTTTATGTAACATGTATCATCCTTAACGGTAGCATTGAAATAGATGTATCAAATCTCAATTCATCTTTTCACTCTTTTTTTTTCATCTCCATTTTCTGCCCCCTTGACAGTTTGCAAATATGAAATACATATTTGAGGTTGCATACAAATTTGGACTTGCATGTTGAACCATTCTTTACATCTTAATTTCCTGAAGTACAAATTTACGCCTGAAACCAGCAAAGAAGCTGATATTTCATCCGGGTATTAACCAGATTTTTATGATTGCTAATTTTGTTCTTTAAAATTCAATAAATTGAATTTGGTTCACTTTTCAAGAACAACTTCCCACGAATGTTTCCACTCTTCTGATGCATAGAGCAATGGTACAACCATTGCGAGACATACAAGTTGAGAATTAAGCTTGACAAAAAAAACCGATGGCTGACGGACCAACAAGGACAGGGATCCTCAACATTAAAAAATAATGACAAAATGGATGCTAAGAATTATAATAATAATAATAATACAGACATTTACAATGCGCAGACAATCGCAGAAAAAAATCTACCTCAGGCTCTTTAACAAAGAATATGTATTAGTTTGTTTATAAAAAAATAACTAATTTGATAGACACACCGAACGTTTGAAGCAAAGTCATAAAAGACAGCAGCCACAAAATATTCATAGTCACTTCTAATTTCTTTTCACACATCAAAATGCCGAAATCAGATGTTATCAAAAGGAACTTCGAAACTGTTTTTAGATATTTTATTGAGGAAATATTAAAACCTAAATAAGAAAATCAACATTTCAATTAACGGGAAAAGATAAAACAGCAAAATAACGATCAAGAGATTTCCAGGGGATATACTTTGGTAACTTGCGTTACGGTAATTCGAATTACGTGTTTGTCCACCCTCGTTTAAACAAGTAAAACATTCTAAAAATTCAAAAAAAAACTTTTGGCAAAGAGTGCATACGAACCTTTCTCTTTGCCTTGAAAACAACAACTCGCATTTTGCAGGTGAAAACAAGATATCAAAATGATTTCCTTCAATCCATTATGTTTTCTTCAAAACACCTTTTCGAAAAAAAAATTATATTTCACCACGTTCCATCTCATATATACCACTAAAATAAAAGGTCTTGTTGTCCCCTTTTGTTTGATACCTCATTTGAGGTTATTATACTAATGGTCCTGAAGAGTCGCCTATATGATTCCCACAAGCCAACTTACCAAGATTGTTCCAAATGGTGACCAAGATTACGTTCTCACCCAGCGAAAAAAATCAGCAACTGCGTGTATTCACAAAAACAAAATGGCGCTACTGAGGCACGGAAAAGCCAATGCGTCACAGCCAACAATAACGTGTACGTCAAGGCAGTGGTTGATCAGTTACTATAGTGTAAACACCTCAAATGATGAACTTTGAGCACGTCAACCAAAGCCATTTGCTGGCATGTTATCAATAATTCAGTCGATTGCAATGGTTGAACACGTTTCTAGGCGGATATGTTTACATAGCACTTGCTTAAAGGTATATTGCTGGGGAGGTGTACATGTATTGTCAAGTTGTTTATGTAACATTATGTATCATCCTTAATGGTAGCATTGAAATAGATGTATCAAATCACAATTCATCTTTTCACTCTTTTCTCATCTCCATTTTCTACCACCTTGACAGTTTGCAAATATGAAATACATATTTGAGGTGCATTATTACGTGTGGTTCGTCCATTTTATGAAAAAGACGCACATTTGGACTTGCATGTTGAAACATTCTTTACATCTTAATTTCCTGAAATACAAATTTACGCCTGAAACCAGCAAAGAAGCTGATATTTCATCCGGGCATTAACCAGACTTTTATGATTGCTAATTTTGTTCTTTAAAATTCAATAAATTGAATTTGGTTCACTTTCCAAGAACAACTTCCCACGATTTTTTTCCACTCTTCTGATAACCGTGCATAGAGTAATGGTACAACCATTGCGAGACATACAAGTTGAGAATTGAGCTTGACAAGAAAAAAAACCGATGGCTGACGGACCAACAAGGACAGGTATCCTCACCATTCAAAAAAATGACAAAATGGATGCTAAGAATTATAATAATAATAATACAAACATTTACAAAGCGCAGACAGTCGCAGAAAAAAATCCACCTCAAGGCTCTTAACTAACTAATTTGACAGACACACCGAATGTTTGAAGCAAAGTCATAAAAGACAGCAGCCACAAAATATTCTTAGTCACTTCTAATTTCTTTTCACACATCAAAATGCCGAAATCTGATGTTATTGAAAGAAACTTTGAAACTGTTTTTAGATAAAGTTTATTGAGGAAATATTAAAACCTAAATAAGAAAATCATTATTTCAATTAACGGGAGAAAATAAAACAGCAAAATAACTAACGTGATATATTCTTGAATAACATGACTTCAACTGCTCACATATTATGCATGTAAATGACAGGACTAAAAACGAATTTTAAAACAGATCTTTGGAAGGACAGTAGCGGACTAATTGGTCCACATGGACCGCTATCAAAACTGTGTTATATGACCAAATGCTTAAATACTTTCAACCAGTTTTATGACAAAATTCAACAAGCTATAAGATGTTTACAACTTTCTGCTTTCGCCAAATTGTGTTTCAGCATTAGAATATCTTACCTTATGAATGTATTTTCAGTATTTCTATGGAGTCTTCAGAGAATGTCTCTTGGGGCCAAAAATTCCTGACGTGAGGGTATCCCAGTGTGAACTGTACCAAATCAGAAATGGTCAACATGGGTGATAATGACACCAATCTCGCTATCATGATGAAAATAACTATGATGTGGTGTGTTTGCACAACAGCAGCTTACTTAAAATGAAACTTGGACCCTAAACTTCTTGAGGCCTAGTCAATTTTGATCTTTTATACTCATTTACATATCAATGGTAAATATCTCGCGTAAACGTCCTTATTTGCTTTGCGTTAATAATTAGAATATTACATCTTATCCGAGAAAGGGGACGGCGGCTGATTTAATTGTTGATTATAAAAAAAAACCATTTTTTTACAGAAAATATGTTCTCGCACAATGTCAGAACTGTAGGATTACCCCATGCTACAAGCTACATGTCTCCAAGCGTGACTCATCCCCTTACGTGTGGCTTCGCCTGATGTGCCAAGACAAATGTTTCTATTAAAAAATGTCAAATAAAGTAGAATTTCAGAAAACTCCTAATATAGAAGACCTATAAGAATATTCCTCTTCATTAACCTTAAGTTTAAGTACCCACTAAAAAGTTTAAAGAGAACTTTTACCTTTTTTGATTTGGAAGTCCTTGATAGTAGTAAGCAAGAAGTGAGCCCTTCTAACATTCGCCCCAAGATAAGAGATTAATTTCTGACACCCATGTTGTTGAATATTTGAGTGGAGATAATACTGGTTTATCAAAATTTGTCGACTCGACTGTAAAGACATTCTCTGGAGATTTCTGAGGTTTGTGCACAAATGTGGCTCCCTACCAAAAATAAGCAGAATTCTAGGGAAAATGGATTGTCCATAACTTCCTTTCGCACTGAGCCAAAACTTTTTTTTAATCAGATCCCGCTCTGTTTACTCATTGATATATCCATGCGAACCCGAGGATTTTCAAAGATTTTACCATACATGTAATAACCACAACCCAAATTACTACCCGGCGGATCCAAGATGTGCCTTTTTCCTTTCATTCCTTTCTTTCCTCTTCTCACTGTTTTATGTTAACATTTTAATGTCTTCATTTCTCTTAATTTTAAAATAACTCCAAAAAACAAATCATGCAGGGTTTTTCAAGAGATTACTGTACTTTTCCTTTATAGTCCTATCTGCGAAATTTTGATAATATTCGCCCACTTAATCGTCGGATTCTTAATAATAAGGTCTTCACTACCATTGAAACCAATAATATAGATATTAATATTCTTTCTAACTAACCTCCCGAAATGAAGTCCTCACTCGACCACAACAGTCAGGAACTTTTCACAAAACCAAAATGGCGCTGCTGAGGGTGGGAACACCTACGTAGGCCTACTATAAGAGATCACGGGGAAAAACACACGTCATAGTCAACAACAACACTCTACGTCAAGACAGTTGTTGAGCAGGTGCGTTTGTGTAGCTAGATTAATTTTAGTAACTTAAGAAACAGAATAGTAAGTTGTGTTGGTGTATTTCTAATGTAAAGTCTATACATTGACTCATTTGTAACCTACCAACTGTACAAAAGTAGTCATAAAGTTGTAAATTTTGAAGACCCAAACTGATTTTTAGTAGATTCTGATAGAGGAAGACATGCTCTAGCAAGTTATTTTTATTTCGTTGATTTTCGGGATGATACATTTTTACAAAAATTGGGTCAAAGGTTACGATCGCATATTAAAGGTCATGTGACCTACTTTTCACAAAATTTAATTTTGACAAAAGAAGTGATTTAAGCATGCAATCTTCATTATTTTAATACCAAATTCACATATATTCGATGAAAATTGCCATAGTTTTGACATATTTATACCAAAAGGGTGGTATTTTACTCTAAAATGCCATTTTTTGTGGCTTCTGCCCTGACCACATGGTAGGTCGGATCGGGCTAAAAATTGGTGTGTATTCATTGCTCATTAGGACCTACAAGCACAGCAATTTTTATTAAAATCGGAAGACATGAGGTAAAAAAATGCGTTGGTCTGACATGGAATGACCCATATAAAACCTACAGAAAACACTAATGCTGTCAATGAATGTTCCATGTGACCAAGGTACATAAGTTAAGGTTAAGAGAGTGGTGTTATGTCATGGGAACAGTCACGGTTATCAATTGAGCATTGCATTTCTGTATGTTTGCCGGTCCCAGAGGGCCAGCCTACATTCCGGTGGATATATTCGCGCTGAACGATCGGCAAGCATGCCAAGATTTGGGCCCAGTGATACCAACCATGGCAAGGATTTGGGGGAAGCGTATGTGCCCCGAATCTGCCAACACTGTTTGGGTTAATAACATTTGAATAAAACGAAATAAAATAGCGGCTCGAAAAAAACTATGCCAAAAAGTCAAACCTTTGTTTCAAGGTGTTGTGTCGTCTGAGAATGATAACCGAATAGTATGGAGGGAGGGGTTAAAATAATTTGTAACAATAATAACAAAATAAAAATGAGTGAATTGGATGAAACAGTCACATTTGGTATCAATTGTGGTTGTCAAATGCGCAATAGCAAATTTAGGTCAATTGCAGATGCAGGCCTAAAGTAGTATCTTCATTATAGTAGTAATTTCATAAAAAACAAATCGGTCATTTTTTTTCTTCATAATACTTTTGCAAGATCAAGTTGTATGCCTGTAATTCGACATGCAAGCTAAACAAATTTTGGACATGGTCAAGAGTTTTGTTTTTGTCAGATTGGCTTTGTACTAATAGCCAAACGTTTCCCCGATTTCCAACACACTGGGTCGAAACATCGCATCACGATTGCCAGTTATAGCAAGACTGTTGCTTTTCAGTCTCCCACTTTTAACAATGTGGCTCCTTGCCATAAAAATAATAATAATATAATAATATTCCTGTTAGTATAGTATATCTCAAGTTAAAGTGTCCACTTAAAAGTTTAAAGATAACTTTTATCTTATAGCGCGATTTTGAAGTCTTTTTTTTTAGAATCCAGCGAGCAGTGAGCCCTTTTAACATTGGCCCCAAAATGAGAAATTGATATTTGACAGCCATGTTGTTGAATATTTGAGTGGAGATAATACTGGTTTAGACAAATTTGTCAACTGTAATAAAAACATTTTGTAACATTATCTTGGGGATATCTGAGATTTCAGTGAAGGCGCCATGTTAGAAACAGCCGTTTTGTGACCAATTTTCAGATTCCACCAACGGGACTCATAAAGAACATTGCAACCTCTTCAAATGTAGGTATAAATCTTAGTAAATGAATATCTACAGCAATTTCTTTGCGGTTGCGCTTTTGGAAATCATGAAGGAAGAAAAAACGGAAACCGAAAATAACAAAAGGTATTACTAACAAAATTGCATACAATCAGTTTTGAAGTTGTTTACTTGTGACGACATCGTATTTACTCAGTCTCACACGGTGTGATAAACGATGGAGAGAATTGATCCCAGTTTTGCCTTTATTTGTACAGTAGGTGCGCGGGGACTTTGCTGAGTGGGTTTTGTGCTGCAGATTCGAGGTAAATCTGTAGCCTCTGAGTAATATTTAACAATCGTACGCTGGTGGTTTATAACCTACTGCGAGATGGTTGTTTTGTGGATATATGCTGTAAGGCAAATAGTTTAACCCCCAAAAAGTTTTGAGCCTTGCTCCCGCTTTTTTTTTTTTGAGCCAGTATACATCAAGTAATACACTATATGTTTTCGAAAGTAACTTCTAAGACTAGAGGCGCTATGCGTTCGAATGGAGGCAAAATCAACGTTATGTGATTCTTTTGCCGTGATTTTTACATTATTTTTTTATCAAATGAAACAATTACAGATAATATGAGTACCACTTAAAGGGCCCATGTAATGTCATTTTTTTATGCAATTCTTGAAAATGCACCTTTGTGTCTCATTTTAAGTTTAATTTTAAACTTTCGTTTTGCCATTTTAAAGCGAATTATTTGGCGCCTTTTTGGTTTTTATGCTAATGCAAATGTCCATTTTCATGGGCAATGTGTGAGTAGTAGAAAGTCTTATGAATAGTAGAAAATTGCACCAAAATGTGTTCCTCGGAAAAATCAATTTCATGGATACTTTAAACTATCCGAAAACACGGTGGACAAGAAAAACGAGCGTCTGTGGTCTATTGCGTTACAAAGGATTATTTCTTGGTATACCACTCGAATCCTGTCCATACAAGAATAGCGACTGTCTCTCGCGGTGGGGGATGGGCGTTGCCAGGATTTTTTTCGGGGGGGGGGGGACAAAGCATATATTCCCCCAAATCCCTGTACTTTCTCTTGCATATATTCTCAACTTATCATTTTTCCGAGGATTGGCGGGGATATTTGGTGGAGCTCTCATTTTCCAATATGTAGCATAGCTTGCTTCTCATTTGGTTTTCAGCAATTGTTTGTTCTGTTGTTCTCTCAACAGCAGGTAATCGATGTATAACTTGTAATTGGTTATTTTATTTTCAAGGTGCAGGGAGGGTGCGATTATTACATGTCCACCTAGTGCAACAATGAGTTAAATTTGTCAGAACCCTAGAGATCGCATATAAGAAAAACCTATATAAAGCACGACGAGACATCAGACTATTACATATCATATTATAATGTTCAAGAAATGGGACGAAGTTGGTACCTCAATTATTCTCATACCGTTCGTATATGTACAAGCCACGCTCTGTTCATTCATAATATAGGCTTTTCCTGTCACTTTGATAGATTTAACAGCCAAATGGATAAAGATTCTTAAATTTTTGCCCAATTTTGAATGCACGTTCAGATCAACATTCAGCAAACTGGAAAGATCGTTACTTTAAATGTAAAGCAAGCGATTGTACTTTTCAATTATGCCATTTGAAAATGTCAGGGGCGGATCCAGGCGTTTTTCCGGGGAGGGGTTAATCAGTTAATCATTTTTGAAATGTAAACAGTTCCATTTTTGTTCGGATGCATGGCCTCGTAAAATCAAAATGTTGTTGGGGGGGGGGCGGCTCGTATTATACTTTCCATGTGGGTGCTGCTATATTAAAATGGTGTACAAAAACCCCTAACAAAGCATGCTCTGTACGTATTTTGTGTACAGGTGGACATAATTACCAATATTATTTGTGTGGGTGTCAGAGCAGGGGGTGAGGGGTGGGGATTCGCATTTTTTAAAATAAATTTCAATGAAAAAAAACAACATTGGGACTGAGTTGGGGGTGAGGTGTTTTTTAACACTCCCCCCCCCCCCCCCGCCTCTGGATCCGCGTCTTATAGTACAGACAATGTAAGGTTTGACCTCAAACAAATTGCAACAAAATTTGGTTCACCACAATGCATTTGTATAAGGTCCCTAAAATGACATACTAAAAGTCTTAAAAATTCAGGTGGTGGAAATATGCCTAATTTGTTTAAATTCAAAATGGCTGCATATGTTTGGACTTTTGCATTAATTTGGACATATTTCTCATACTAGGTCTATTTTGGAGGTACTTTAAACGACAGTTTTAGTCCTTTTATATTGATTTATTTATTATTCTAGTCCTAAAATTCTAGGTGAATTTTAAGATCCCTATGTTTCCGAAATTTTCCAAATAATTTGCCTAAATTAAAGTGTGTTTGAGTGTGTCAAGCGGCTCGTCACCGTGAGTTTAGTTTTAAAACTCGTCCTTAAACTTTTACTTAAGGCCTGTTGTTAAAATGGAAGCACCGTGCCGAAAGCTTTATCTTGTGACTCGCGATTTAGAATGGGCACTGTGAATTCCGACTTAACTTACAAACCAACCTCGTGCCCCGTGGGTACGATCTTGCAGCGCCATGTTGTTTCCCATCATGCCTTGCGCGATCGTAACCCCTGGAATTGTGTAATTTAAATATACCAAAATACGGTACATTATAATTAGGGCTGCAGTTTATCCGTTTTACGTGCCGACGCCATCTTTAAAATGTTAAAAGTTGTGATTTTGAAGAATCAATCCTTTCAAACACAACGTTTGCACGTAGTGTTAATTAGCAAAGATTTGTATTAAATGTACGTACTCCTTTCGTGCCTTTACAACCACAGATACAGAGGGGTTTTTTTTAGCGAAAGACGCGGCTGACATAATCCATATCGTACAGGCTTCGCGACTTTTGAATAATAATTTTTTTTCGTACGTGACGTTACGTGCAGAGCTAAGCACGCGAGCTCGAGCGCATTATGGGCGCGCCCGGCGTGCAATCTTCAAAATGCCCACGCAGTACGCTGTGAATAGCCATTCACAGCGTACTTTACGTCATCATCACAGCCAGTGGTTAGTGTAAGGAACGAGCACGCGCCCCCGGAGTCGAGGCTGCTTACAAACAGACAAAATTGACAAGATGGCGGCAAGCATAGCTATGTAGGCTGGAGACCAGCCGTATCGATCTCACTGTAGGAGAGTTAGTGACCAGACTACGGCAGCAATGCGCTTTACGCGAAATCAACAACAAAAATGAAACTTCGCGAAGCCGGCCACCAATGACTCACTATAGTCAACTTAATCTTTATAAGAAAAAGGGGGTCATTTGCTGTGTTTGACGAGTCATTTGACTCCGATTTGGCTATAAGTGTTGCTCGACGTCATGGAGACGAAGTTGGTACCTGGATTTTTCCCATAGCGTCCATAACAATACATATATAATATTTTTTAGGTGTCAGAGCGGGGGGCGGGGGGTTGGCATTATTTGTAATGAATTTCTATGAAAAAAAAAATGGGACAATGCTGGGCATATTTTTAATATGGTCAACCTAGGTGATCATGAAACACATCTAATTAGGTCGCCGTGATGATAAAATTAAGTATGAAGTGGTTTGTTTGTGACTGCAAAGTGTTTACTCGGCACACCAGCAGTTTACTTATTATGAAACTTGGACCCGAAACTTCTGGAAGACTGGTCAACTTCGATCTTGTAAACACATTTTCACGTCCACGGTAAATATCTTGCGTGTAGGTCCTGTGATTGCGTTAATAATTAGAATAGTTCATTTTATCTGGGATTGATCATGAGGGCAGCTACTGATTTAATTGTTGATTAAAAAAAAAAAAAATCTCGCACAATATCACAACTGTAGGATTTCTCCAGGCTACAAGCTGCATGTCTCCAAAAGTGGCGCAGCCCCTTACGTGGTGCTTCCCCTGTAATGCCACGAAGAATTCAGTTTCTATTCATAATATGTCAAATCCAGCAGAATTTCAGAAAACTCCTAATATAGGAGAACTATAAGAATATTCCTCTTCATTAACCTTAAGTATAGGTACTCACTAACAAGTTTCAACTATAAATTTTACCTTAGCGCAATTTGAAGTCCTTTTAAGAAGTGAGCATGCAGTGAGCCACTTTTAACTGACACCTATGTTGTCGAATACTTGAGTGGAAATAATAATGGTTTGTCAAAAATGTGTCAACTGTAAAGATATTCTGTAACATTCTCTTGGCGATTTCTGAGATTTGTGCAAAGGCTTCATGTTAGAAAGCACTCAGCCGTTTTGTGACAAATTTCCGGATCCACCTTTGGAACACATCAAGAATGTTGCAACCTCTTTAAGTGTACGTATAAATCTTGGTAAATGAAGATCTACAGCAATGTATTTGGAATTGTGCTTTTGGAAATCGTAAAGGAAAAAAAATCGAGAACCGATAATGACAAATAGATATTACTAACAAATTGGCTTACAATCAGCTTGGAAGTGGTTTGTTTTTGACGATGTCGAATTTACTCAGTCTCACACGGTGTGATAAAAGATAAGCAGATCTGATCCAAGTTTTGCCTATATTTATAGAGTATGTGTACGGGGACTTTCCAGAGTGGGTTTGTGCTAAAGTTTCAAGGCAAATTTGTAGCCTCTGGGTAATAATTTACAATCGTACGTTGGTGGTATACCTACTACGAGATGGTTGTTTTGTGGATATGCTGTAAGGCAATAGTTTAACCCCAAAAAGTTTTGAGCCTTGCTCCTGCTTTTATTTTTTCGGAGCCAGTATACATCTAGTGATACACTGTATGTTTTCAAAAGCAACTTCTAAGACTGGAGGCGCTATGCGTTCGTATGGAGGCAAAATCAACGTTCTGTGACTCTTTCGCCGTGATTTTTACGTTATTTTTTTATCTGTTCGAATTAGACAATTATAGATCATATGAGTGCCACTTACATGGCCTTGTAATGTCATTTGACTCCGATTTGGCTATAAGTGTTGCTCGACGTCATGCAGACGAAGTTGGTACCTCGATTTTTCCCATAGCGTCCATAACAATACATATATAATATTTTCTAGTTGTCAGAGCGGGGGGGGGGGGGGAGAGGGTTGCATTATTTGTAATGAATTTCTATGAAAAAAATTGGGACAGAGCTGGGCATATTTTTAATATGGTCAACCTGGGTGATCATGAAACACATCTAATTAGGTCGCCGTGATGATAAAAATAACTATGAAGTGGTTTGTTTGTGACTGCAAAGTGTTTACTCGGCACACCAGCAGTTTACTTAATATGAAACTTGGACCCGAAACTTCTAGAAGCCTAGTCAATTTTGATCTTTTAAACACATTTTCACGTCCACGGTAAATATCTTGCGTGTAGGTCCTGTGTTTGCGTTAATAATTAGAATAGTTCATTTCATCTGGGATTGAGGGCAGCGGCTGATTTAGTTGTTGATTAAAAAAAAAGTTCTTGCACAATATCACAACTGTAGGATTTCTGCATGCTACACGCTGCATGTCTCCAAAATTGGCGCAGCCCCTTACGTGGTGCTTCCCCTGTAATGCCACGAAGAATTAAGTTTCTATTCATAATATGTCAAATACAGCAGAATTTCAGAAAACTCCTAATATAGGAGAACTATAAGAATAATCCTCTGAATTAACCTTAAGTTTAAGTACCCACTAAAAAGTTAAAGTATATATTCTACCTTAGCGCAATGTTGAAGTCCTTGTTAGAAGTGAACATGCAGCGAACCACTTTTAACATGCGCCCCAAAATAAAAAAGGAAATCTCTGGCACCTATGTTGTTGAATACTTGAGTGGAAATAATAATGGTTTGTCAAAATGTGTCAACAGTAAAGATATTCTGTAACGTTCTCTTGGCGATTTCTGAGATTTGTGCAAAGGCTTCATGTTAGAAGGCACTCGGCCGTTTTGTGAAAAATTTCCGGATCCACCTTCGGAACACATAAAGAATGTTGCAACCTCTTAGAATGTACGTATAAATCTTGGTAAAAGAAGATCTACAGCAATGTATTTGATATTGTGCTTTTGTAAATCGTAAAGGAAAAAAAATCGAGAACCGATAATGACAAATAGGTATAACTAACAAATTGGCTTACAATCAGCTTTGAAGTGGTTTGTTTTTGATGATGTCGAATTAACTCAGTCTCACACGTTGTGATAAAAGATAAGCAGATCTGATCCAAGTTTTGCCTATATTTATAGAGTATGTGTACGGGGACTTTCCAGAGTGGGTTTGTGCTGAAGTTTCAAGGCAAATTTGTAGCCTCTGGGTAATAATTTACAATCGTACGTTGGTGGTATACCTACTACGAGATGGTTGTTTTGTGGATATGCTGTAAGGCAATAGTTTAACCCCAAAAAGTTTTGAGTCTTGCTCCCGCTTTTTTTTTGAGCCAGTATACATCAAGTGATAAACTGTATATTTTCAAAAGTAACTTCTAAGACTGGAGGCGCTATGCGTTCGTATGGAGGCAAAATCAACGTTACGTGATTCTTTTGCCGTGATTTTTACGTTAATTTCTATCTGTTCAAATGAGACAATTAAAGATAATATGAGTGCCACTTAAATGGCCATGTAATGTCATTTTTTATGCAATTCTTGAAAATGCACCTTTGTGCCTCATTTTAAGTTTAATTTTAAACCTTCGTTTTGCCATTTTCAAGCGAATTATTTGGCGCCTTTTTGGTTTTTATGCTAATGCAAATGTCCATTTTTCATGAGCTAAAGTGTGAGTAGTAGAAAGTCTTATGAATAGTAGAAAATTGCACCAAAATGTGTTCCTCGGAAAAATAAATTTCATGGATACTTTAAACTGTCCGAAAACACGGTGGACAAGAAAAACGAGCGTCTGTGGTCTATTGCGTTACAAAGGATTATTTCTTGGTATACCACTCGAATCCTGTCCATACAAGAATAGCGACTGTCTCTCGCGGTGGGGGATGGGCGTTGCCAGGATTTTTTTCGGGGGGGGGGGGGGGCGGGGGACAAAGCATATATTCCCCAAAATCCCTGTACTTTCTCTAGCATATATTCTCAATTTATCATTTTTCCGAGGATCGGCGGGGATATTTGGTGGAGCTCTCATTTTCCAATATGTAGCATAGCTTGCTTCTCATTTGGTTTTCAGCAATTGTTTGTTCTGTTGTTCTCTCAACAGCAGGTAATCGATGTATCACTTGTCATTGGTTATTTTATTTTCAAGGTGCAGGGAGGGTGCGATTATTACATGTCCACCTAGTGCCACGATGAGTAAAATTTGTTCGAACCTAGAGATCGCATATAAGAAAAAACCTATATAAAGCACTACTAGACTATTACATATCATATTACAATGTTGAAGACATGTAAATGACATCGGACGAAGTTGGTACCTCAATTTTAGTATTAAAACAGATTTTCTCGGGTTCCTTTGTATCAAAACATGGGGTTTGCCACCAAAATGAACATCATATAACAATCAGGTCCGAGGTGAGATACAAATAAGGCCCGAGATGGCGGTCATTTTGAATTCCAAGATGGCCGCCATATGGTAGATGGAAAAAATGTTACCAATGGATTTCCAGCTAAGGAAGGGAAAACTCTGTCCAAACATAAGAAAAATTACTTCTTTAGCAAAGAAAATCGCAATGGCCAAAAATACGACATTATATACTATCTAGTAAGTCTTGTCCTAAGTTGCTTTTCGGGATACTTTAAACAACATTTAGTCATTTCACATTGGGGTCATTCAGTGTCAAATCAACCCCCTCCCCCAAAAAAAACCTTTTAAATTTTAAAATCTCTATAATCTGTGAGCCAAATTTGTTAATCTTGATTTCTCTTGAAAGGTTATATCATGAGAAATCTAAATTTACCATTGTTTTGTATGTCGGGGTTATTTGAAGTATAATGACATTTTGACCGTTACTTTGACCTTGAATTTGACCTAATGGATCTTGGATCCTAGTGGTACTTGGATGAAAATTAAACCCAAACATGTTTTCTACAAATATCAGATAATTGGGTACACTATTTTTTGTTTGGTTTTTGGTTATCTCAAAGTTGGCATACATGTTGCAAAATGTGATGTCCCTATGCAGTGTACTAGTGGATTTAAAGTAGAGATTTGTTATGCCCCGCGGCAAAGCCGAAGGGGCATACTGTTGCCGCCGTGTCCTTCCGTGGGAGTGGGTGTGGGTGCGTGTACAAACACTGCCTTATGAGGTACCAGAACAATGGGAGGTACCCCACAAGGAATGCCCACCGACTCGCGGGGTACTGTTTTGTACCCCACAAGTTTTTCACGAAATAGATAGACGGATTTTATTTAAAAACTAGGAATTTCCAAGGTGGGTTGAATCTGCGCAAATGGAAGAGTTTTAGAAAAGGGATATTGAGTCCGAAATTTAGCCCAGGAAATCAATTCTGGTTAAAATATGAGCATTTTGAAATTAGTGTGCGGCATTGCAAAATGTTAGTACACGAGAACAAAAAGAAGTAGGCTACCCCAATTCTATGCCTATGTAAGCGGGTGTGCGCGGGTGGGTGTGCGTTTCCGGATAAATCTTGTCAGCGCGATAACTTGAGGAATACTTAACATATGAACTTCAAATTTGGTTTGTGGATTGTCCTTGGCAATCCTAAGAAGCCTATCGCATTTGGAGCTTATCGGTCAAGAGTCAAGGTCACAGTTGCTAAAACAAAAGAAATGTTGTCAGTGTCAGTGCAATAACTAAATTCTTTACATGTGAACTTCGTATTTGGTTTGTGGATTGTTCTTAGTAATCCTAAGAAGCCTATTGCATTTGGGGCCGAAAGGTCAAGGCTCAAGGTCACAGTGGCTAAAACAAAAGGAATTTTGTCAGCGCGATAACTTGCGCTTTACTTTACATATGAACTTCAAATTTAGTTTGTGGATTGTTCTTTGCAATCTTAAGAAGCCTATCGCATTTGGAGCTTATCGGTCAAGGGTCAAGGTCACAGTTGCTAAAACAAAAGAAATGTTGTCAGTGCAATAACTAAATACTTTACATGGGAACTTCGTATTTGGTTTGTGGATTGTTCTTGGTAATCCTAAGAAGCCTATTGCATTGGGGGTCGAACGGTCAAGGGTCAAGGTCACAGTGGCTAAAACAATAGAAATCTTGTATTTATTCTCAGATCATAGGGATTATTGCATGTAAAACCTACAGAAAACACTAATGCTGTCAATGAACGTTCCGTGAGGCCAAGGTACATGTAAGTTGATGATAATAGAGTGGTGTTATGTCATGGGAACAGTCACGATTGCGGGGCATTTTGTAAACACACCTGACGTGTTTGTAAACACACCTGACTTGTTTTCCTTGAGATGTGGTCATGTACAGGGTGTCACAAGATTGATAAAAAATATTCCTTTTATTTTCTGAATTGATTTATTAATCACTACATTTTACGGCCGTAAAGTGTCATGTAACTTCGGAGGTGGGTGCTAGGTGAATTATGCAAATCGTAATACCTTTTCAATTTTGTTGCATACCAATTCCGGGCTTGCACCCAAGTGGGAGGGGTATAAAACCCTCGCCCACATATTTTCGGATTGAGTTTCTCGGTTTTTGGTTTATTTCTTTCCCGTAATATATAATTTGATTTGTGTGATTGATAAATCCTGTGTTGAATCCTCTGTTCTCTTGAGTTTTTCCTTGATTTTGGCTTTGAGCAGAGAGGCGCAAGGGTTCGCTCTGCGACACAGGGATATCACATTTTCCAACACTTATACCAACTTTGACAAGAGCTAGAAACCTAACAAAAAATGTTATGCCCCACGGGAAACATAGAATCTTAAAAGATACCCAGGACTGGAATGATGATGAAATCAATGTCAAAGAACAAATTGTTGTTCAAAGTATCCCAAAAAAGCAATGCAGGACGAGAGTTGTGTCTAAATAAAAAAAAATCATGTAATAAGTGGCCATTTTGAATTTATGCAAATTAGGCATATTTCCACCACTTGGATTTCTTTTTTTTAAGGAACCTTATAGCAATGCACCATGGTGTGAAATTTATTCATGTACATGACTGAACTTGGATTATGAGGGAAAATTTCATTGTGACATGTCCACACATGAAAGCCATAATTTTAACTTTAATCTATGCAAATTTATAAATGGCATTTATGCAAATTATTATTGGCATATCGCAAATTTTGGAAACACAGGGATATTGAAAGATACCAAGGTCTAGAATAATGATTAAATCAATGTAAAAGGACTAAAATTGTTGTTTGAAATACCTCAAAAAGCTGAAATATGACCAAATCAGTGCAGAAGTCCTAAAATATGCGGCCATTTTGGATTTGTGCAAGTTAGGCATATTTCCACCTTATTGATTCTTTAAGACTTTTAGTATGTCATTTTAGGGACCTTATAGAAATGCAAAGTGGTGAAACAAATTCTCTTGCAATTTGTTTTTAGGCTCACTTAAAAACTGACGTATTTTGACTGGACTATTAATGTATTCAGTTAAATAAAACAATGCACATAGGGTCATTCGAATTCGCCGTAGCTCTCAGTAGGTCAATTTTGTCATTCGAATTCGACCTTAAAAGCAAGATACAACATTTGCAAACATAAAAAAACGAAATGATCAAGTAATCACAAAATACCTTACTGGATTGTTAGGTAATGACAGTATACAGCATCCTGTAAAATCATGGCTGCTGGTGTGCTCACATTTTGTAGACAAATTGTATAAAATTGGCTTTTTTCAAAAAGTGATTCTAAAATTTCATATTTAGTTATTTCGCATTTTCTTTACAAGTGATTATACACCTGTTAAAAGGGTACAAGCCTGCCAGACCTTACAATTTCCCAAAGTCTATAAATTGCTCCGTTTCATTTTAAGTGGAGTCAGGAACCAGACTACTAGAATATGATTGGTTTCTTGTTTTTTCCAGCATCAACAAGCCCAAAGTAAGTTTAACAATATTTTCTATCACATACTAATCCTCTAAATCCATTTATGTCGGAAATGTTCAGCAAAAGCATTTTTTGTTCATTCCCTTTAAGCACGCTATTGTGAAATGTGAGCGAAGGAAATAGGCCCACGATATTCCTTTTTTGTTAGAATTAAAAGTGAATCTGGTCAACTTTCCAAGAACTGCTTCCAACACGATTCTTTCACTCTCCGTGCATATAGCCATGGCACAACCACTGCCAGACATACACGCCGAGAAGCTTGACACAAAAAAATCGGTGGCCGACGGACCAACAAGAGACTTGTATCCTCACCATTCCAAAATAATGACAAAATGGATGCTAAGATTTGGCAGACACACCGAATGCATGAAGCAAAATCATAAACGACAGCAGCCACAAAATATCCATATCGATTGCTTCTTCTTTCTTTTTCTTTGTGCATCAAAATTATGAAATTAGATGTTACTGAAAGGAACTTCAAAACTGTTGTTAGATAAAGTGGATTGAGAAAATGTAAGGCATAAATAAGAAAATAAACATTTCAATCAACGGGAGAAGATTTACCAAGAATAAGGGTGATGTATTTTGAATAACATAACTTCACTTGGGGATATACTCAGCATTTAAATGACGGGATTGAAAACGAACTTGATGTTTTCATACTTTTAATCAATTTAATGACAAATTCAAAACGTGTAACATGTTAACAACTTTCTGCTTTCGCCAAAATGTGATTCAACATGAGAATTTCTTACCTTGTGAGCTATCTTTTCAGTATTTCTATGGAGTCTTCAGGTCTCGGGTTGGGGCCCAAAATTCCAGACGTATGGGTATCCCAATGTGATCTGTACCAAATCAGAAATGATCAAAATGGGTGGTATATCACACGATCGTGACGCACGTCTAATTATCTCGCTGTGATGATGAAAATAACTTTGAAGAGGTTTGTTTGTGACTGCACATTGTTTACTCGGCACACCAGTAGTTTACTTAAAATGAAACTTGGACCCGAAACTTCTGGAGGCCTAGTCAATTTTGATCTTTTATACACATGTTCATATCAATGGTAAATATCTTGCGTATAGGTCCTTATTTGCTTTGCGCTAATAATTAGAATATAACATCTTATATCTGGGATTGGCGGCGGCGACTGATTTAATTGATGATTTTTTTTTTTTTTAATGTCAGAAAAAAATGTAAGTGCTCTCGCACAATGTCGGAACTGTAGGATTTCTCCGTGCTCTAAGCTGCATGTCTCAAAACGTGACGCAGCCCCTTACGCGGTGCTTCGCCTGAAGTGCCAAGAGAAAAGTTTCTATTCATAATATGTTAAATTAAGCAGAATTTAAGAAAACTCCTAAAATAGGTGAACTATAATAATATTCCTGTTCATATACCGTAAGATTAAGTACCCACTAAAAAGTTTAAGTATGTGTCCCATTTTAAGTTATTTTCAATATTCGTTCTGCCATTTTGAAACATATTAATTGGTGAGTGTTTGGCTTTTATTCCAATGCAAAGTGTGATGTCATTCAGGCAGAAACCTCTATGCTGCATCAGCTATTTCAGCACAAAAAGTTGCTGGAATTTGCTGTTGTATTTTCTTTTCTTTGGTGATTTGTTGTTAGTACATGGCAGTAAGCCAATGAGCCAAACTTTTCTCCAAAATGTTTTCAATCGGCATGTTTTTGGTTCAAATTTGAACAGAAAAGCCCTTAACTTAACAGTGTCCTCCTGAAATCACAGAAATAGCACCCTCAGGACTGCAGAAAGCATGGTATTTTTAATGTTTATTTATAAGAATTGTACTTTCGAATAAAAATAACCAGAAATGGATATTCAATAGTTTTCACACATTTAAGAGGAGTGGAAGGTTGCACAAAATGTGTTCCTTTTGAAATTTAATTCATGTATACTTCCAACTATTCGGAAACACGGTGGAAAATGTAACGAATGTCTACGGTCTATTGCGTCCATAAAGGATTTCCAATTCTTGGTTTACCACTCCAATCCAGTCCACACAAGAATAAAGACTGTCTTTGGCGATGGGGGAGGCTTAGGCGTCGTTAGAGTTGTTTGTAGGGGGACGGGAGGCAAAGCACATTCTCCAAACAAAATATTATTGTACTTTCTCTAGCATGTATTCTCAATTTATCATTTTTTGAGGCTGGCTGGGGGCTATCCCATCCCCATTGACACCCCTGCAGACGCCCATTTGGTTAAATGTGTACTAAACTAATAGCAAATATGACTTCTCACTTTGTCCCTTTGCCCTATCCCAGCGACGCCCATGAGGGAGGATTACAGACGCGTATGTTTCCCAGTGACATCAAAATCGTGAATGCACTGCCTTGGCCGACATTCAATCTGTTTGTAGGATAGCACCAACTATCAGTAAAATGTGGGGCGCTCGATCTTGTTTTTGGAAAGTTGGTGTGAATTGGTCGTAAACAACCCCAGGTCAAAGTAAGCATGAACATGCTAGTTTGTAATTTGCTTCGTTAGCGCCTGTTGCCATTATGCGTCCACCATTTCACAAAAGCAGACGGATTGCAATATCACAGTCAAACCAGTCTGATTTTAAACCAGTCAGTTGGCTTGTGGGGAAAGGGGGGTAGCCAAGATGCAGGTGTACAATTGAATACAGATTTTTCTGAACATTTTTTAAGCCGGAGTCTTTTTGGCAATTGATGAGAATTTGGTATTTGGAATTAAATTGTCATGTTATAACCCATTTTGTTAGACAAACGTCCTCTTTTGGGGGCGTGGTCACTTTTCATAATGTTTTGGTGACCCAAAAAAAACTGCAACGGTGTGAGTCCCCACTCTTGTCAAGTTCATTCCGAATTCACTTAACGGTGAATTAAACTAAACATTGTTGAATGTTATCTTTCATGCGGATGGAACTATAGTTCATGATAACAAAATTGGAAAATTTAAAAAGCATACAATTTTGTTACTAAATTCCATTTAAAAAAAAAAAGCTAGGATCTTTTGTATGTTGAATCTAATTCGACAAATAACCAAATAGTTTGGAGCGGTTTAAAATAATTTAATAAAATGAAATAATTAACAATGAAATAAAAAAAAATTAATGAAGTGGATGAAACAGTCACATTTTGTATCAATTGTTGGCGTCAAAATAATGTTTAATAGCAAATTTAGGTTCAATTGCAGATTTAGGCCTATAGTAGTATATTAATAAAAGTAGTACTTTGTGAAAATCGGTTTTGTTTTATGACACTCAATTTGTGAGATAAAGTGTTATGCCTGTTAATAGACGTGCATCCTAAACAAAATTCTGGACTTGGACAAGAGTTACATTTTTTAATAAAAATTTGTGTCAGATTGGTTTTGTACCATTATCCAGACGTTTCCCGAATGTAATCAGCCTCAAAGGGTGAAAAATGAATCTCGATCTGACATTTAAATTTTCTGCTCACCAAAATGTGAAACATACTAGGTAGAAACATCGTACTATGATTACCATTAAGATTTCTGCTTTTCAGTTCCCCCACTTTTAAAAATGTGGCTCTTTGCCGAAAATAAGCGGAATTCTAGGGAAAATGAATTGTTCATAACTTTCGTTTGCACTGAGTCAAAACTTTTTCAATCATGTCCCGCTCTGTTTATTATTGATGCTTGCATGTGATCCTGAGGAGTTTCACAGAGTTTACCATAAATTACATATACTTACAACAACCCTATTAACTAACCGACCAATCCAGGATGTGCCTCTTTCCTTTCATTCCTTTCTTTCATCTGTTCACTGTTTGATGTTGACATTTTTATGTTGTCATTTCTTTCAATTTTGAAATACCCTCTGAAAACAAATACTTCAGGGGATTATTGTGCTTTTCCTCATAGTCCAATTTGTGTAACATTTGCTGACATTCGTCTACTTAATTGCCGGACTCTTAGTAATAAGGCCTTTACTTCCATAGAAACCAATAATATAGATTTTAATATTCATTGTAACTTACCTCCCGAAATGAAGTCCTCACGACCACAACAGTCAGGAACTATTCACAAAACCCAAATGGCGCTGCTGAGGGAGGGAACATCTGATTGGACCCACTTATAAAGAGATTAGTGGAAAAACCCATACGTCATAACCAACAATAACACTATACGTCAAGACAGTCGTTGATCAGTTGTTAATCAGGTGCGTTCGAGTCGCTTGGGGTCAACCTCGTCCCCACAGTGTAGCTTGTTTGACATAGCTCACAGTCCTCCAGGGTCAGGGGTGAAACCTAGAAGCTATTCGAACGCACCCAGTAATTATTGTCATGTACACAATTCCACCAATGACCTTTGAACATGAATATGGCTATTTGCTGCCGTGATACCAATATTGATTGAGTCGATCACAAAAACGGGTGCACACTTCAACCGGTGAATATGTAAAACAGTGACACCGAGACAGTAATTGTTAATTGGCATGAAATCTACAATTGAATGGGGTATCAGGGCCAAACGCCATGCTAAAACAAAAATGCATTTGACTGTAAAGTTTCACACATATTAAGTGGATGTTCACTCTTTTGAAAACGGGAGCAGAATCCAAGGGCATTGCTGTTGCACCGATTCTTCACCTCAAGTCAAATTTATTTTGTCTGGGCTGGAGGGAATTTACTTTTGGTGGAAGAGCATATTTTTTAAATTGACTGAAATCATCCTGAAATTGCCGAAAGGAAATTGAGGATACTGAGAAAGGGAAACTGCCCTAAAGTAAATTACTGATATAATATGAAAAACCCCGGTTGTTGCCTCTTTTTAAATACATTCACAATTGTCCCTATGTACGTATGACGTCACATGTTTACCGCAGTGCATTGCGGGATCGAGTGGGGGTCGCTGCACAGCGTTTGCTGTAGAAAACGTGAATTTTGGGTCTGAATCGGTTCAATATGCGACACTAGAATGACCCTCAAATATGATAAAACAATTGTTAAAATTAATTGAAACTGTATTTCAGGCTGATTATTCTTAAAATAACGGATAACTTCACAACGTCCGATAGTCACGATGGCCATCGATATATCGCAGTATTAGCGCACGTGACTGCATGCACTGTGTACAGCAGGCAACCTGCTTGCTGCCACAGGACGTTTGGGGGAAATACGCGGCGGCGAGTACAAGCGCTACAACCGGTTAAACCTCGAAATAAATGGTTAAACCAAACAAAAATACATCAAAGCAGAAACCTTTTAACCACGAAAATTACTTGAAAAAAAAAGACAGATCACGCAACGTGAATCAAATAGTTCCTTAATTTAGTTGTAATTTTTAGGGCGAATAATGAAAAACTGAAAGCAAGTAAGCTATATAGCCACGAGGATTCCAGTTTGAAGTCAACTGAAAATTAGCACAGTATAGCATTTAAACAATGTGTTGTCTCTTTGGCCGGCCATACAAATTACAAACTGTTATACTAAAAAAGCGCGCACGAGCGCGGTGTCACGAAAAGTTCACACATAACTTCTATTGTTGTGTGGGATACAGGCATACGTACACACGTGTGTTGTGATGAGCGCCATTTGTAGCAACGCGTGCATCAACAAGGTTGGAGTTTGAAGTGTAAAGACAAAATTTAGGTTGGGGTTTGAAGTGTAAATATTTAATACGATATGAACCATGAACTGA
This sequence comes from Patiria miniata, assembly GCF_015706575.1. Taxonomy (NCBI): domain Eukaryota; kingdom Metazoa; phylum Echinodermata; class Asteroidea; order Valvatida; family Asterinidae; genus Patiria; species Patiria miniata. The sequence goes on along the minus strand of NW_024037064.1, from coordinate 7,935,128 downwards.
GTTGTGAAAGCTTCAGTTCAGCATATCGAAAGACATTCTAGGAATCAAGGGACACGTGTGAGGAACGTTATTTCGACATGACTATATGCCTTTATCGAGGCAGCCAGTAACCGCTGGACTACTGCTCAAGGGTGACTTGCAAGATGTGTGTGTACTGTATGCAGGGCGCCTTAAATTGATTCTTACACGGCTTCCAAAATGACTTCTTCAACTCAGAGTAATTTTGGTAGAAAATCAGATATCGTTCCCAGTTTTCCTTTTGCCGCCCACCGAATCAAGGCTGTCTTGTGATTGTGTATCGCACGTGAGCTGACATTCTTCAATTTCGTGGGGGGTTTTTGGGGGAGGGGGGGGGGGGGTAATCGTCATTTACTCAATAATCATCAATTCATTATCATCACCATCATCAAGTCAATCATAATTTTTACCGTCAACTCGACATCAATTGTCATCATTTTACTCAAAGCATTCAAACTAAACTCACCGCTTTCTAAAGTCGCAAGCTGTTTGTTTTGTGACTCCAAGAGCGTAAAGTCGTTATTTTATAGGAAATGGTCTTAAGGTACCATGTTATCAATTGAGCATTGAATGTCTCTATATTTGCTGATCCCAGAGGCCAGCCTACAGTCCATTATGTAGCTATCTTACTGGGTCATTCCGTGCCAATTCAAAACATTTTTCTACCCGACCCTCACAGATTGAAACGATATTTGCTGGGATGCTTGGCCTAAATGAGAAACCCCCAGAACTGATTTTTGTTTGGTAACTTCGCTCGTTTGTTTTGGGGACACGGGTCAACAAGCTTTTGACTAATTAGCAAGACCACCGAACTTTAAGTACTTGTATCTTCAAAACTAGAGAACACATAAAGCCAACTTGTAGATCGACTTAAAGCTCTTTTTGTGGCCTCCATTTCATAAAATACAGTGACTTTTTCTAATGTATACATGTTTGTACATAATTGTAATGAATGACATCATTGAAATAAATGTTACTACCTCTTACTACTACAATCATAAAAGTAGCATGAAGCGCAGAGAATATAAATATACCTCAAATTTCGGGCGGTTTTTATGTTAGTTTTGGATGTAAGCAACAATCTTGGAAAATTTAGGGATGGGCGCTCTTAAAGTTTTCAAAATATGATTTTTTTTAAGATAGCATGGCAAGGAAAAACCTAATTTGCATGAATTTACATACCAACGTACATACTGCATAAATTTACATACCAACTTTACATACTGCACGCGAACGTTTACCGACTGTAAATTGCATTTTTAGAATTAAAGTCCTGTACGTCTCTAGACATACATTTAAAAGTTGATCGCTACAGCTCGATCCCTCATCTGCTCATAACCAATAGACCCGATGCGTAGAGGCCATCTTAGAGAGCAACACCATATCTATGCCTGTATATACATTAGTAAGCCATTTATGCATTCATTTCTACTGGTTAAAAGCTAAAATAACAAACGATGCCTGCTAAGATTGCCGTTATTGTAACCACAGAGTGCCGGGTAGTACTAATGCTATATGATAGTGAGCATTCCTTTGGACAGTTTATTGGAACAATACGCTATTAATTCACTGCTTTAACAAGTGGGCACACCAAACAGCTTTTAATATTGCCTTGACACAGTCGCACTTAATTTTGTTTGGGGCCAATAATGTATCGTATATTTTATAGTATAATAACAATTCTGAAGCTCGGATCCACACCCGAAATGAGCACGTGAATTGTGAAAGTTGAAAGCCCTTACGTGGCGTAAGAGTCACGAATTAAAGTTCCAGTCGACTGATTGTTCACACAATATTGAATCACAGCTATACGAACGAGATGTTTGTCTCTTTCGCCCGCCATAAGAACCCGTCATTGTTATGCTAATTCAGCGCGCGCGAGCCAGCTGTCAAAAGTTCGCACAACTTCTACTGTTGTGTGGGATACAAACATACACACACGTGTACGTGTAGTGATCTGGTAAGCGCCATTTTTAGCGACGCATGTATCGACAAGGTTCATGTTTGGAGTGTAAATATGATTCGAACCTGGAAGTGACTTGCAAATCTTGGTTTGTGCATATCGTAGGACATTCTAGGAATCAGGAATCAAGGGACACAGGCAACGAACGTTATTTTGGAGAGTATCCGTCTTTTGCTCTTTCAGTACGGGTGCTTGTTCGACGGGACTAGCGAGGCGGTAACCGCTGGACTGCTACAGCAGTGCCGCTGGACTGCTACAGTGCTAGGCGTACTTATTGGTGAGTTCGAAGTTTGTGTACTTTAGGACCCCCTTTTTATCCAGTTCTTACACGACTTTTATCATTTCAAAATAACTTCATCTCAGAGTGAACTTCTTTTTAATTCCAGCAACAATAGTTCTGTTATTTTGACCGGTAGTTTGGGTAGAAAATTAGGTTTTCGTATCCAGTTTTCCCGTTGGTTGAATCAACGAATCTACACGGTTTTGTACACTCAGTCATGGTGCATATATTACATTGAGCTGGCCATTTTCGTTTTAGTTGCCTTTGAGGGGTATTGTCATCTTTTTACAAAATACATAGCATCTAAACTAAAATTCACCGCCCACCTTCCATGACGTTCCTGTTCCTTTCCATAGTCGCCAGCTATTTAATTGTGTGACTCTAAGCTGTAAAGTCGTTATTAATAGCAGATGGTCCTAAGGTACTATGTTACCGATTAGCTGTGAATTTCTGTATATTTGCTGGTCCCAGAGGGCCAGCCTACAGTTCCTCATGTAGCTATTTGATGACTCTCTGCATGGTTTTCACCTTTAAAGTAGACTTGCTTAAGCCTCGCCTTGGCCCCGAAAATACCTCAGCTGGATATCGACTCCCCGTAAATTATAATGGTCTTCGACTTTCTTTACGAAATATGCCAAGTCTGTTTTTGTAAACACTTTGCTGGTCCCAGAAGGCCAGCCTACAGTCCATCATGTAGCTTATCAGAGTGACTCTCTGCATGGTTTTCACCTTTAAAGTAGACTTGCTTAAGCCTCACCGTGGCCCCCAAAATACCTCAGCTGGATATCGACTCCCCGTAAATTATAATGGTCTTTGACTTTCTTTACGAAATACGCCAAATCTGTTTTTGTAAATACTTTGCACATGAGCTAGTTGTGCACCTTCAATTGGACTAAGTCAGTGTAAAATACCCGTTCCGATAATTCATATTTTACACATCTGCATAATTTTATCAGTAGTAAATCTTGAGAGAGGGTTTGGGATCGGATCCAAAAATAAGTGGAATGCTGAAGTTTCTAAGTGTGTTCACAAGTTGCCTTACAATCCAGGAGAAAGAAAGTTAGTACATTGTATACTTTTTCTCTCCAGCCTCCCCTCCCGCACGCCTTCTTTCATACCCCACCTTCATGTCGACCCCCTCACCGTTTCCTGATAGCTAGGTTCGCCCTTGTTTATGTAAAGAATGGTATGGTGGTGGAATATTTTGTTCACTCTTTCAGTGTCTTTGAACAGCTGTTTTCCTGAGACAAGCCTTGAGGGCAAGAATAAATGTGAATTATTCCATGTTATAATCTGAAATAGATTTAAGAACCGAACAATCCTTCACACGTCAATTCCGTACATAGATATCTTTAAAACAATCCGCATTCGATTCATTTCTACTTTAATAGATTTTATTTTCAAGAAGTTGTCGTTATGTGATACAACAGTTTGCAGAACCATTGAAGTTTCAGAACTGACTTAATAATGTAAGGTCTCAATCAAAAGACAATAAAGGGAACATTTATTATTTTATATACTATTAATGTATGGGTTTTTTTTTTAAGTGGACAAGCCAACTGAAGGTAAAATCAAATTTATGATAAATTAGATTTTTGAAATGATATAACTACATGTATTTGGGACAGTTAAAGAAATTTCATGAATGCTTCTCACTGTTCCTTTGACATACATATGTTGAGAGTCGAGGTAGGGTTTTTCCCTCTTTGTATTTGTTTGTTTTAGTGATGTAATGCATGCAGCAGCTTCGTAGAATTTTACTACAAGCCATCGCACATGTAGTATCTGTTTTGTTCTTAGAAATGCAGCCACACATTTTAGTATGTCGGTCGGTGTAACAAAAATGTATGTCGAACACATTGCAAACAATGTACGCCCCGGGTCTTCTGTTAGTGGAATGCCCAAGTTATGTCCACAATTTTCGTGTCATACTTTGCTATCGTCTGCAATGGCAACTTCCATTCTATTGAGTTGTAGGTCGGAAGGAACGAATTGAAGTTTTCTCCATAAGTTACGCTTCATTTATACTCATTGGAATTGCATGAACTCAGGCGCGGTTCTACGGGGGGGGGGGGGGGGGGTAGGGGGGGGGGCTTTAGCCCCCCCCCCCCCAAATAAATTCCGTAAAAAAAATTTGCATTAGCAAAAAGAAGGATTGTGATGTACATGCGAACGGTCTCCCCCTAAAGAAATAGTCGTGACAAGGGTGCATTTGTAGTTAATATAGTGTGAATGATTTTAGGATTTTATTGGCGCTCCCCATTGAAAATATGGCATGAGCCCCCCCCCCCCCCCCCCAACCCCACCCACCTATTGATTTTCGGAGGCCTAAGTGTCTGGAGGAAATAACCGGTCTACCTTTGCAGCACGCATCCCTGAAAAATAATCAAGATCCACCCTGTTAGCCCCCCCCCCCCCAAAAAAAAATATTGGTTCTAGAACCGCGCCTGCATGAACTATTTCTTCACTGTTTCGCTATGGTTAAGTTCTGACTAGTAATCTTCACCTAGCTCTATATTTTGTGGGAATAATAATATTGTGGGCTTGAACACCAAGACATTCTCATGTTTATACTTCAAAAGCAGTAGAAACGCATTAGGAAAATAGTTGAGAATTAAATCATAAAGAAAGGCAAAATATATGTACAGCCTGATCTACTTTTTTACGATAAACAGAAAGCAGCAATATTGAAAGTAACTATGAATTTGCAATATGATAAAAAAGCTATAGAAATTTGACATGTGTTATATCAATCAAGGTAATTTTATGCCACTGACAAAAGCAGGTTTGTTTACAAATCAAACTGTTAAAAAACGGTTTTTTAGAATAAACGAGTTAACACCAAAAACAATAAAATCAAATAAGTATCAATTTCCTACTATTTTATAGATAAGCAATTTATAGTGTAAAAGTTTAAGAACAGTGATCATGAATCTGCCTTTTTAGCAATACGATGCAGCATTGCTATCGTCTACACATACTGCTTGATATATTTAAAGTATAACTTAGATTCAAACTTAATGAAATGAAAAATGTTAAGAAGTGCAGGTACTGGTTGGTGTGAAAAGAACCTCAATACTTATGACGCCCTTTTCAATACATATTTCTACCCAACAATTGTGTTGATTAATGCATTACTTTTCCGGGAAATTCAGCTTTGATATCTTTGGCTACTTACATTACTTAATATTTTCAACGATTTCACCTCGAAAATATATATTGTATTCATATTCCTAGCAATGAAAGTTATAAAAGTTGTTCACTTTTGAGTGAGACACTGGAAAACAAATTCCACCAACATTAGCTGTTGAATTATTTCGTCACAAAAGTTGGATTATTGGCTGCCAGTTAATAATTCGGCTCTCGCAGGGTGGATTTTTTTCAGCAAAAAATGATAGCTCTTTTCAGAGGATTACAGACACCATCAAATTGGAAGAATGTATTTGTTTTCGTAAACAAAACTTGTAAACTGAAAATACGTTTTGAGAAAACAATCAGTTTATGAAGATCATGGCGTATGCACCTTTAGACTGATCAATATGAAATTATGGGTATAGGTATTAATTTCATTTATCACATTCGAGTGTACTATGTCTACATTTTAAACAAAGCATTGTGGTTATAGTGCTACCAAACTTTGATATTTAGATTTAAACAAAAGTACAATGTCCACAAACAGGTAAGTAAAACAACTCCCACAATAATTATTACAATATAATGAGCGCAAGTAGTACAACTGTAATTTGAATCGTATGCAGTATAACTAATTGATTATGATTCCGTAGAAGCTGATATTGTATACCCACATGTAGCTAAAAATATAACTAAGATAGCCTAAGCTCTGAATATCAATGCTACTTCGTCCAATATGACGAATTGGATAACAGCCAATTAATGGGAAATGAGACATAAAATGATTTTTATCGCAGTTACAACTACTCACTCTTAACAAAGCATTCATTTACAAAAGAAATACTAGAAACTACATTTGGACTTCATACCTTAAGACGGTTATTTCATATAACAATCCAAACAATGAACAAAACAGTTAGAAAGTCTGGAAAGCCTAAACTACAAATAATATCAACAAAAAGAAAGTAAATAATTTGTTTCCAGACAATTCATTAGCTACAGTATCTTGATTCTGTAAAACCATTTCATACTACTAATCAAAAGCGGGTTTGGACTTGAATTAAATGACCCAAAGAAAGTGAAAGAACCCTCTATTTTAATGAGCATCAATAATAACAAAATCAAATAAGTGTTAACTTCATGCTTGTCTATTTACTAGCAGTTTGCAGTAATATCTATTAACTGTTTACAAAATGCACAAAAAAGTTCAACGTTTTCCATAGCCGGCATCATCGAAAAAGTCAGTTTTTGACTCAAAAATCAAATTTCATCAGATTTGCCGAAAAGTTCACATAATGTGCCTAGAGGCCAGAGATGAATTCCCTGGGCCAGCAGCTGGGACACCAACAATTGGCTGTAGCATTGTTATGGTACACAAGCACATTTAAAAGAAATTTTGTGTACAACGTAGAATGAAGCATCATAAATACAAGTCAAATGAGTTTTTAGTAATTACCTTCATTTGAATTACGTTACGCAGTTGGTAACATAGTTTTCGGTTTTTTAACGCCCGTGGACGAGGAAATGACGTTGGTGTACTGCAGCAGAGCCTTTTCCTTACAGATGTGGTCGAAGTTACCTGGATTTAAAAAAGTAAGAAGTTTTGAGGGTAAAATATTAACCTATTATAAGGTCCTTGCATTTTGGTTGCTATTGTGTGTCAACAGTAGGACCTACGTTTTGAGCTGGTGTTGGTTTTCATGCACGGTTGATCCCCATCAGTGCACTCGCATGGTTGTCACCGGGTTGTCTTTGCTCCATGATTTCAGGCTCCTGGAGGAGTTCAAGCTTCTCGGGGTCTCTATCACTGATCAGCTCTGAGAATTAAACAACGTATTGCAGTTACAAGAAATTCTGGGTCTGAATAGAATGTTGGACGTTGGTGTTTTACAGCAGAGAGCCTTTTCCGCACAGATGTGGTCGAAGTTTCCTGGTTTAAAAAGTAAGAATTTTTGAGTGTTAAATATTGACTTATTATAAGGTCCTTGCATTTTGGTTGAAATTGTGTGTCAACATTAGGACCTACGTTTTGAGCTGGTGTTGGTTTTCATGCACGGTTGATCACCACCAGTGGCACTCGCATGGTTGTCACCGGGTTGTCTTTGCTCCATGATTTCAGGCTCCTCGAGGAGTTCAAGCTTCTCGGGGTCTCTATCACTGATCAGCTCTGAGAATTAAACAATTCAATTTGTGTTTTACAGCAGATCCTTGTCCTTACAGATGTGGTCGAAGGTTCCTGGATTTAAGAAAGTAAGAAGATTTGAGGGTAAAATGTTGACTTATTTTAAGGTCCTTGCATTTTGGTTGCTATCTGAGAATTAGTAAAAAGAAATTGCAGTTACAAGGACAGCTGCTTAGCAGTACCTGCTAGGCAAAAACAAGTTACCAGCCAAAATTGCATGTAGCACATTGTACCATTAACTGGTACTCGCTCATTCTGGTAAAGTTTATCATCTTCATGAAATTGTGATAGATTCTACCCCAAACCATCTGGGTATAAATAAGTACTCATGTGGAGTGAAAGGCAACTATAACATTTTAGAAGTAGTTTGAGTCATTTTTACCAAGAAATAGCTGCTTTAACAAAAAGGTTCTTTGTAAGTTACCACTCAAGTATTGATTATACAAATTCAGTGTACCTCTCACTTGATGAGCAAGATCTTCTCTCTCGACCATCTCTAATTCCTTGCAGAGCTTATCAATCTGCATCTTTCGGGATAACTGCTTATCACGCCACTCAACCAGCATTGGAAAGCTGTTTTCTCTTGTATCACAAAGATTGTTTTTAAATTTGTTAGTATCGACACAGAGGGCTGTTGCTAGAGGCTCCCAATGAGGACCGAGCTTGTCTGACACCATACGAAGTGAAGAATCCTCAATGTCTTAAAAACAGCAAATCGGAAAACATACAAAAACACTTTTACGCTCTCATTTAACAGTGTACCTAGATATATTCTACATTACTGACTATGTTCAACCAATGCATTTTAATTTCTGTAAAAAAAACAAATGCGCGTGGATCAGCAACTCGCTTAGTTTAGGTGCTATTAGTAGTTTGTTTATTTTGCATATGTAGTGAACGAAGCCATCTGGCGATTTCCAGAAATCATCTTTATTGTTCTCCAGTTATGAATGAAATGTTTCAGATGAAGAACAAACCGAATTCCATAGAAGGATGGTAGAAGATAAATGTGCATAACAGTGATAACACATGTGATCAAATTTATCAATTTGTTAACATACAAATGAACTTAGTGCACATTGGACTTAACGTTTATACCTCGCAGTGTTTTGACAATATCTCCTCTCTGCATCTTTGTCAATTCGTCGCCGAGCTGATCAACTTGGTCTTGAAGGTACTGCTCGTCTCGCCACTTAACCAACATGTTGAACATCTGGTTGACAGTATTGTGTGGGTTGTCGCTTTTTATTTTGTAGATATCATATTTGCCAATACCAAGGAAGGTTGCGAGACTCTCCCACTCTGGACCAAGCTTGCTTGACAAAGTGCGAAGGGTTGAATCGTCAATAACTGAAAGAATTGCACACACAAAAAATTCTCAACCATCTGTATCAGTAAAAATAAAAAAATTTGTACTGTATCCATTATTAAATCAAATTTTTGGAGAATCATTGTAATAGTTTATTCTTAAAGAGTTTTCTTAAACAATATCAGTTAGACACATCCTGTCGCCGACACGGTTAGACTTAGTCTGAGTATTACACGTGATCCACGCATCAGGGTCCTGTATAGCGTCTGATATGTACATGCAGATTTATGCATGCAAATCGCAAGCCAGCCAATTGGAGTCTACTTTACTAAATCATGACGTCATTTCATTCCCAAATCAGGACTAAAACTGTGATTAGTCAATTGGAATGCAGTGTTTTGAAACAAAACAACAGTCGGGCGTGCATTCGCGTAACATGATACAGAGCGCGCGACACAGGTTTTCTGTATCCATTGTCTATGACGCCCAACTGGTGAATGGCGGAAGCCCCGATACAGAAAGCGCCCGCTGATTGATCAAAATCTAGAAGTAAAGAGGCGGTTGTCTTGCCTAATTAATCAGCGAATCTACTCACATATCATAGACCATGGCATTCGCTATGGTCTATTACAAAGACTAGGTTAAACTCGGCGATTAAGGTTGAATTCTAAATTCAGTCTGGTATCATGGACCATTGTTAATTTAAAAGCGTTGCTAGGGTATCGCTTTCAGTCGAAAGCGAAATCGCGGACATGACCAGCTTTCCATTATCAAAAATAATATGGAGTTTCCTTATAAAGCGTCCATGAATTGTTTTGGAAGAACACATTTTGTGCAACTTTCTACTCCTCTTTAATGTATGAAAATTGATTGACATTCCTTTTGGTTAATGTATTCGACAATTGCACTTCTTAAAATGTAAACAATTGTCCATGTTTTTGGACAACAAAGCGTTGTTGTGATGACATTTTATGGAGGCTTTTTCACTTTTGGAGTCTTCTGTTCAAATGTCTAACCTAAAGATCTGCGAGAAAAGTTTACTCATTGAATTACCCCTAAAGGGGCCGGGTTATTTTGATCCGGCCGGGTTATTTTGACCATCTCTCGGCCATCGAGTGACAAAAAATTTTGAAACTCGGTACATGCATAGAGCAACTCTTCATGAACATACCCAAGAAATTTACATGGGAAGATTCAGTTTTTCCGTCGCATAGCGCCGGAAAAAATTTAGCTGCGCGACAACCCCTCGTGTGATTGTTATGTTTTGGGTGTCAAAAGATGCGCAAAGCTCGAGTCTAAAAAGTCATAAAAGCTCGGGTCGCGAAAAAAAATTGTTAAAGGCTATTGCGGAAAAAGTTGAGGGGGGGGGGCGGATTCCGCCCCCCCGGCCCTTTTAGGGTTACTGCCATGTACTGACACAACAACGCACCACCAAAGAATCTTTACGACGGAAAAATATGAAACATTTTGGCTTTTTTTTTTAAATAGCTGTGACATTGAGATTTCTGCCTGAAAAGATAACAGACTTTTGATAATGCATATATAAGGAAATTTGCATCACCATAAAAAGGCATCAAAATACCCTTGCAAATGGCCAAACGAAAATTGAACATAAGGTTGAATGGGACACAGATGCATATATTTAAGAAATGCCTTCAAAAAGTTGCATTGCATATAATCCTATAAAAAATATTAAGTGAGCTTAAACTTTACATGCTGTTTGTGTTAAATTCTGAATACTCTTTGCTTGCCTGGAGTGCGACGAGAGTGAGGTTTAAAACCTGGCTAAGCAATTTGATTTTCAGTCGAACAGTTATCGTTATCTAAAGTTCAAACACAGCTGTAGTTGTCGTTGATGAGCTAGCATAGTGGTAAGACGTTTGCATGATATATGTCATGACATAATAAGTCGGTTGCGCAAACTACATTTTTGTTACCTTTCCTGCGAGACAGTTTCTGTTCTTCCGTTTCAGCCTAAAAGAGAAAAATCTAAGATATTTAATTCAATTACTTCCACATATCACTAATTAAAGGCGCATATAATCCTCCAATCTACAGGATATTGATCTCTTGATGCGTTTTTTTTTATCAACATTTTTATAGCCAACATTTTTTCCCACCTATATGGCAAGGTTAAAAGAAAAGATCTTCAAGTTATTTAAAATCACAGATCCGGAGATATTTCAGGAAAAATCGACCATATGACAGTGTCCTGTACGTTTATTACTAAATGGTTCACTGGTAATAAGCCTATATTGTTTCCATCACTTACTCTGCAAATCTCCTGACTGATTTTGCGACATACAGTGGATGTATTTTCTCCATCAGTCTTGAAGTTGTACACCAATGTGTTACTATTTACAGTAATACATTGCCTTGAGTTGACACCGTTGTCATTGCTTACGTCCAGTAGCTGCTTCACTTGCTTGTATGTTTCCAAATAGCAAGAGTCACCCATTGCGCTTTGGTTAAGTTGCCGTTTGGAAAATTCACTCATGACCCCATCCTACATCGCGAAACAAGAAAACAAACCCTCGTCATTGATTGTTGCTAATAGTTGTCTCTGTCCTGTTACGAAAATATTTTAAGCATGTAGGTCCATATCCATTGTCAGATTTCCCTGAAATGCATTGCTGGAAAATGTCGAAGAGAAGTTCAGATTTAAAAAAAACACTATTGTAATAGTGTCTCTGAAATTAATATGAATACACTACACCCTTTGATTCGTTTTTACCTGGAGGGTCATGCTGGTTCCATCGCTTGTAGTATGCTGAGGAGAAAGAACAGAAAAAATCAATATGTGCTCAATTAAATTTACCATGTAGCTTTAAATCAACATCATGATGGTTTTTTTAGCATTGACAAGAGTAACAAAAAACATTTAATTGGTTTTGTGGATTTTTTTCTGTAAACAGAATCTGGGAATTCTGACCGTTTGACTGCACGCAGTGGCTGGATCACAGACACACCTTTGCACAGCAGCACCTCTGTCTGGCATTTTCATCTTCAAGAAAGGTACAGAAATGTAAGTAAGACTTTATAAACGCCATGGCTTATTTTCCTTAAAAATATCCACGAAACACATGAAAGACGTTTTTGCGGTTAAAGATCATAAGATTTCAACGTTTAGATGGTAACGCTAGCAATAGGTTTGTGTATTCGGTGACATTATTGGGTAGACGGACATGCTTACAGTACGTCAGCAAAGCCGATGGGTAACAGAATGCGGCCTAGTACATTGGACACATTTGATTGTAATTCTAAAGTCTTCAGAAGGTGCGATTATTGTCGTAACGTCATCGGTGTCTCACGGTGTGGTTATTGATTATACTTGCTCTTCCGTTGATGTATTATGTTGTTTTGTAATCACAGCGACTGAAACATTCAAACAGCTTGCCGACGTTTGGTATGAAATGAAAAAGGAAACGATTAGCTCACGTCTGGACAAATTGATAGTCGAACTTTGCCTTGTTCTCCTTTATCTTCATCTTTACAATACTGGTAAATCTCCACAGCACAGTATAGAGGGTCATCTGCAGGCCAGCTTGGTAATCCGAGGGTAAAGGTCACGTAGTTTGATGCATGTTCCTTTATTTGTTTTTCTTGAATGGTCTGTTAATCAAGCAGTAACAAAAAAGCAAGACATTTGCTAAGTTTAAATTTCAGCCAAAAATGAGATAATCTCATCTAATAAAAGTTAACGATTGGAAAATGAACACACAGCTCATAAAAACAAACCTGTGTTTCTCCTTCAAACACCTTACATCCCCTTGGGAACTCTGAAAGCTGAACAGCCAAATCGCCCTCACCCCAGGAAAGGTTCTTGAAACCGTCCAGTCTTTTTGAATGCGTCTCGTCTTTTTCCACGTTCTGTGTTGAAATGTAACGATCGTTTGGGTTTTTTATTCAGGTATCACACTTCATCAATCTACTAGAACACAATATTCTTTAAATCTTATACATGTATACAGATTTGCTTGTCTGGTTTTTGTGCTGGACATTTTATATTACCAAATATTATGAAACTAATATTCTAAGAATATAGTGTGAAAGAATGTTCAGTAACCCACCTTTTTAACCTTTTTGTCGTCGTTCAGAACGTACACCCTTATTTGATATTTTCCTTGACGGGGATCGAAGAGATCTCCATAGGAAACTACCACTAGATGTTTCCTGCTTCGTCCGGATAGATTAAACCTTGTAAAATGAATTACAAGGAGAATCACCCTATTATCGGTTATCACTGAGTTTCCATCAAACTCTTCCCATCTTTCTGTCGAGTCATTGTCTTGGCACATTCGAGGACTTAGAGTTTCAGAGTTCCTACTTTTTACATCAGCGTGGTGAGGGAAGGACAGCACTACGCTCTCTTTAAATTTTAACCCTTCAGGGCCGCACTCGACATTCGGGGAAAATGTGACTGTTGGCTCAGCCGCTTTGTTTGGTGGGGCTAAAGGGTCTACATAGATGTAGACTTGCTGAGGAAAGCCTGGAGCTATTGCACCACGCGGGATGGTGAGATGCACGCCATACTCATCGAGGGACAAGCTTCCGCCCTTCTCGTTGAAGTAACCCACGGCGATGTAGGGTTGCTGTAGTCTCCAATCCAACCGCTCACTTATAGTTAAATTCTTATTCAGCTTGTTGACTTCTTTTAACACCAGTTGGAGATAGCTCGGCTCTTGTGACCTCTGCACACTGGTGTCCTTGCTTGTCTAAAAACAACAAAATATAATTCAATTCTATAAAAAAAAAAAAAAATATTCCAATCAAAAAAGCCCGCAGTAACGGTTTTATTTGATCATTCACTGCAATCAGTAGTACCTGTTACACAAATCAGATTGCCGTTTTGAGTTTTGTTCAATTCATTACTATTGAATACGAAAAAACATTGAAGAGAATTGTTGCAGGTGTCGTAACAATTTGAAAAGAAATCCGGGAATGAATTAATAGGAAATGAATTGTTTCCAATGGATTGGAAATATTGGTACATTATAGGCCTATTTGTAAACTAATTCCCACTCACTGAAGGAATTCTATAAAGGTGTCAACCTCATTATAAACCAGTAACTAAACAGATCGCTCGATCATGGGATACAGCAACTACATTTTGTATAAATTTTCAAAAGTTTTAAGTCTTTTAAGAGAAATTCACAACAAATAACAATGGACAATTAACCATTACACCGGCAGATGAATAGATTATTCAAAAATCACACACCTTTTGTGTGGTTTGTGACGGCATCATTGAAGAAGAGCCTCCTATACTCGTGAATGCATCTCTTGCTTGGACTTCGTGTTCTTCTTTAGCTTTCAAAAAGGTGTGGGAAATAAGAAAATGTGTCCAAGTTAATCATGTATATCATTCATTAAAAAATACAAATAAACCAGTTTAAATTTAAAAACAATCTAGAATTATACAAAAAAATTATATGGCTTTGAACGTTATCTGACACAAATTTACGGAAGCAGGAAAATATTCAATGTCGACATTTAAACGTAGCTTATTCAAACCACATGGTTGTTCATCAGAGATAGAAGTAAGCGGTTGGGGTTGTTAAATGATGCTTCAAAACCTACCCTTAGTGCGTTCATTGTTACAGTATTAAGAACACTTTCGCCAAAGTTCAAAGACATTTTTAACTTGATAAGCAAGTTAAGCCATACCAACTCGGCATATGTCACTATACGTACGATAAGTCTTTGTGTAGACCACCATTTATTACCTTTCCCGCTCAAAATTATCTCTTCTGGTTTTACCTAAAGAGAAGAAAATCAAGATATTGATTTCCATTAGATCCACTGATTATTAATTAAGGCACAAGAAGTCCTGGATTCTACGGTACGTTGATTAAACTGCCCATAAAATGGCATGGTTCTAAGAGAATTATCGAACACCATTTTGAGTTGGCTCCGCTCTCGTGACCTCTGCAGCTTGGTGTCCTGGCTGGTCTGAAACAAATTTATAAATAGCACGACTTTCATATTCCTAGTAACAACACCAATTGAGAGGCCTGCGTCATACTTTTACGTGGTTAGTTATTGCAATAAAACTTCTACCCAGATAAAAACGTCATTAGTGTTAATTTTAAACACGACAAAAGTCGTTCGGAAAAAAAAATATGAAAAAGTTAAATCAAAACAACAAAGCAGATGAGAAAACATATGCTCTACGAGGGCATACGTTATTTACTTCAGGACCTGGACATTCCATTCTCCTTATAAACATGATTTTTTGTCTAAACATCAATTAACGCGTGTTGAAAAGGGTACTCTCATCAAAATTCACAACATGAACTAAATCAAACCATTTCACTGATCATGAAGACACAACTAAGATACCTCTTGATTGGTTTTTGACGTCATAACTGAAGAAATGCTTCCAGTAGCCATATATGTGTCTCTTGCTTTAGCTTCGTGTCCATGTTGTTCTTTAGCTTTAAAAAAAAATAATAATAAAAAGTAGGGATTTTTTTCCCTTCTATGATGTGAACTTGAACGTAATCTAACAGAGTTAACAAAAATGATTTATAAGATACTAAAGATATAAAAGAGTATAAAAAGCCCGAGTAGCGACAATACAATGGGGAAATGTGTCTGCACATAATCTCTTCGATTGGTGAGGCCAATGAGGAAGGCTTGCTGGTCGTGCCTGTTGCCTTTAAACGAAAGCCTCACGAATCTGTAGATCTTCTTTTTTTTTTCGATCAAAAAGCCACATGTAAGAATAATTTAAGTAACTGCAACACCAAATGCTGTTTTAACGCGGTAATAGTTCAGCAGCAATTTTTAAAAAGGCATAGCATGAACCCATTTGGCGTATGTACCTGTACACGCTATGCATTAGTCTGGCGCAGCTTGTTTCAAGTCCAGCAGTGGTTGTCCAAACAGTTATAACTCTAAAGGAGTAGTTTAACACGAAGCGACATTTTTAATGCATGCTATCTTTAAGAGGGTACTGACTTGTGAATTCACGAGGAGACGGTCGTCCGAGGCCTGCAAGCAATTATATTAAGTAACAAAAGATAAAGGAAATCGCAACAGAACCGGGAGGAACCAAGGCTAGCTGGACGTGTGTTCTTCTCTAGATAAAAAAAAAAGGTGTGGGAATAAAGAAATTGTGTCAAAGTAAATCATAATAATAACCAATTCTTGTACAGCGCCAAATCCGTCAAATGAGGCTCTAAAAACTACCCTTTTTGCGTCTATTGATACAATTATTTTGTTATCGAAAGTTCAAACACAGCTGTAGTGGTTGATAAGCAAGTGAAGCTGTACTGTACGTCTGCATATGTCACTACACGATAAATCTGTGTGAAAACTACCATTGATTACCTTTAATGCTAAACATTTCCTCTTCTGATTCTATCTAAAGAAAAAAAATCAAGATATTGATTTAAATTAGTTCCAAAGATTATTAATTGAAGGCACAAGTAGTCCTAGTTTCTACGGTACTTTGAATAAACCGCCCATAAAAAGAGTGTGCTTCAATGAGAATCATCGAACACCATTTTGATTTGGCTCCGCTCTTGTGAGCTCTGCAGCTCGTTATCTTGGCTGGTCTGAAACAAATTTATGACAAATAACACGACTTTCATATGCATATTAAAACCACCAATTGAGAGGCCTTTGTCAAGTTTTACATGGTTAGTTATTGCAATAAAACTTCTACCCAGATGAAAACGTCATTAGTGTACTGAGTCGTATGTACTGAGTCGTTCCCGTTCGACAAAAAAATTAAACAATTACAACAAAAGAGCAGATGAGAAAACCAACGCTCTACGAGGGCATACGTTATTTACTTCAGGACCTGGACATTCCAATCTCCTTATTTTTGTCTAAAAAATTAATAACTGTGCGTTGAAAAGAGTAACCGCATCAAAATTGACAACATGCCTTAACCTAATCGAACCATTTCACTGATGATAACGACACCACTAAGATACCTCTAGTGTGGTTTGTGACGCCATAAGTGAAGAAATGCTTTTCGTAGCCATAGATGTCTCTCCTGCTTCAGTTTCGTGTTCATTTTTTTCTTCAGCTTTAAAGAATAAATGTGAACTTGAAAGTTATCTAACACATTTAACAAATTTGACTAATAAAATTAAAAGATTCTAAAAGAGATAAAAGCTATAAAAAGCCCGGAAAGCGACAATACAATGGGGAAATGTTTCTGCAAATCATCTTTTCGATCGGTGAGGCCAGTGAGGAAGGCTTGCTAGTCGTACCTGTTGCCTTGAAACAAAGGTCTACAGACCTGTAGATAATTTTTCCCGATGAAAAAGCCACATTCAAGAATAAATTTAAGTTACCGCAACACCAAATGCTGCTATAACGCAGTAATAGTCCAGCAGCAATTAAAAAATATATAGCATAGCATTAACCCCTTTGGCGTATGTACTTGTACACGCTATTAGACTGGCGCAGCTTGTTTCATGTCCAGCTGCAGTGGTTGTCCACAGTGGCGTCACCAGACTTTTCAGTCTGGGGGGGGGCACAGGGGGGGGCACCAGCATTTGATGGGGGGGGGGGGCACTTAGGTGGATACGGATCGCCGTCCTGGGGGAGGGGTCTTAGGGGAGGGGGTGCCCCCTCCCCTTTGGAAAATTTTCGCATACGGAGGATGGGCTAGATGCAAAATGGTGCCACATTTGATGCTAAATTTGATCTGAAGATATCTCCAGAAATTGCTATTTTTGAGGTAATGATTTTAACAACGCGCAGAATTTTGCAGAGGATAGGGGGGCACCAGCATTTGATGGGGGGCACTCGGGGGGGGCACTAGGTTTTCCAGGGGGGCACGTGCCCCCCCCCCCCCCCCCCCCCCCCACCCCCCTTGGCGACGCCACTGGTTGTCCAAAAAGTATAACTCCAGGGGAGTAATTTAACACAAAACGACAGGTTTTTAAGAGGGTACTGACTTGTGAATTCACGAGTAGACGGTCGTGCGAGGCCTTTAAGCCAATCTGTAAAGTAACAAAAGAAAAAGAAAAACGTGTCAAAAAGCAGGGGGGGGGGGAGGTTAGCTGGACATGCATCTGTTCATTGGGCAGCATCTTCATGTCTGGTGCGTGCATAAAGGGCAAACAATTTTGCACGATCACCCCAAAAAAACGCAATTTGCGGTATCCACCATCCTTGTTCCTGACGGCCAATTCCCATTTTGATTATAGCTATAAATGTGACGGAATGGATAAAATTGTCAGGTAAACAATTCGAAATAAATCGTGTTCTCGAATCTGCGCCGCGACAAAGTTCGTATTTACCCAAGACAAGACACCGCGTACAAAACCAAACACCGATTTAAAACATAGCCAGGCTCTAGCCATATACCAAATATCTTTGGACGTGTAAGTGATCCAATAGCGATTCAGGGCAGAGAACAGGTGGTGGTGGGAGCGAATACTGCTCGACACCATGGAAACGATGTTAGGTCATGTCAATATACGCATGTAGAAACCAGCATAATGTGATGATACACACAATAATGGCCGTCCTGTGTTTAGGTGCCGACAGACGAAACACAACTGTGACTTGTCCTCAAGTCTTGCTTACCTAGTGCTGACCCGAGGTAACCCATCAACGACCTCATAGTTGAAGGATCCTGATCGGTGCTTGAATTACCGTATCGACAACAATTCACGAAGTGCTGGCTGTTGTTGCTTAAAACGTTGTAATCCTTCTGCGTTTTGTCTCGATGCATTTTCTTGGCCGTTTCACTGATGAAGAGGGGATTGCTAGGTTGTTGGTACTTGTCGTTGGAGTTGTTGATCCTCACATTGCCATTTCCGCCGAGAATATTTTCAATTGTGTCAGCTCGTATCTTGGGCTTTTGACTGACAAAGGATGTCATGCCTAATAAGTACGCTGCCATGAATGCCCCTCCTCCTTTCTTTATACCGAAATGGATGACAGCGTGTTCCATACCTTGGTATCCACCGACGTATATACCCCAGTGTGCGTACTTGCCGCAGTCGAACTCCAGACTGTCACCGAGGTGCACTTCGTCTTCCAAGTCTTCGATTTCTGCAGAGGTATACCAGTCACTTACAAGCCCACGTTCTTTGTTGGCAGCCATGTCTCCGGCCCGTCGAATGGAGTTTCAGTATTCGCAACCTAATATGAGAAAAGATGTCAAAAGCGGTCAATGTATTGTTGTTTAGTCATTTGCTGGAGTGTATTTTGTTCAGGGAATGAAAAGGAATGGGCAGAGAATACGTGAGATGCTAAACAAAATATGGGGAAATGTCAAACTAAAATGTATTTTGTAGACTATACAATTTCCGTTGAAAATAGCCATTCGAAAAAAATCTTGATATTCAGCCTCTCCAGTAAAATTATTTGTTTTAATTGGTAAGAAAATGCATCTTTTGGGGTAAGATAAGTTTCAGTACATTCGATGTACACGTACACGTTTTTTTTTTCGGTTTGATGACGTCAGCAGTTAAACATGTACAAACTGAATACTAATTTTGTTCAGAGCACGTAATGTTCATGCTGCGCAAGATAACAACGGGGCACATAATAACGCGTAGCAGCGGACGTGTCTCTTTTAATTGTAATTTGAAACATCGTTCTTGTTGATATATTTCAATGAAATTATATATTTCAAGACATTAAATCATATCGACCGAAATGATGTTTCCGTAGCGTTTATTCGATCTCCTACAATGAAATATATTGTTTTACAACACTTTCGAATGCAAAATATTTTGGGCAAAAACGTTTGTTGCAAAAAATATTGATGTTCTAAAAAAAAAAACCTAGATAGTATGTTAGAACGAGTGTCTTTATCGATTGCAAATAAAAATTGAATCCACCGGAAAAATGTTTGAGCTTTGAGTCGACTTTTCGAGATTGCGTTGACGTTTTGTGTTTGGAGTCGACTTTTTGAGTTTGTATTGACTTGTCGAATTTCGAGTTCAATGTTCAAATTTCGAGTCGAGTTCTCGAGTTGACTTTGCAGGTTGGCGTTGACATTTTTAGTCTTGAGACAACTTTTCGAGTTTGAGTTAATTTGTCGAGTTTTGAATTTACTTCTCAGTTTCGAGTCGACTTTTTGAGTTTGCTGTGACTTTTTGAGTTGACTTTACAATACATTTTGAGTTTCAAATCACCTTTCAAGTTTGCGTTGACTTTTTATCCCCTGGCTGTAAGCCGGAGGGGTATATTGCAACGTATTCCCTTCTGTGTGTCCTGTATGTATGGGTGCACGATAACTTGAGAAATACTTTACTTAGGAAATTGAAATTTTGGTTTGTGGATTGTTCTTGATAGTCTTAATAAGCGTATTGCTTTTGGGGCCGACAGGTTAAAAGTCAAGGTCACTATTGCTCAAACAAAAGAAATCTTGTTAACGCGATATCTTGAGAATTTCTTTACTTAGCAACTTCAAATTTGGTTTGTGGGTTGTTCTTGGTAGTCTTAAGAAGCCTATTGATTTTGGGGCTGACTGGTCAAAACGTAAGTTCACTATATTGCTAAAATAATAGAAATCTTGTCAACGTGGTAACTTGAGAAATACTTTACTTAGGAAGTCCAAATTTGGTTTGTAAGTTGTTCTCGGTTGTTTTAAAAAGCCTATTGCTTTTAGGGTAGACAGGTGAAAGGTCAAGGCCATTATTGCCAAAGCAATAGAAATATTGTCAACGTGATAACTTGAGAAATTGTTTACTTAGGAACTTGAAATTGTGTGTGTGGGTTGTTCTCGATAGTCTTATCTAGCCTATTGCTTTTGGGCCTGACAGATCAAAGGTCAAGGTCATTATTGCTAAAACAAAAGAAATATACCATTTTGGTTAGAAACACTGACAAGTATCTGTATTAACCGACTTTTTGAAAACTGTCAAGGTCACTATTTTGCTAAAATAAAAGAGATCTTGTCAACGTGGTAACTTTATAAATACTTTACTTAGGAAGTCGGCATTTTGTTTGCAGGTTGTTTTTGGTTGTTTTAAGAAGCCTTGTGCTTTTGGAGCCGACAGGGTCAACGGTCAAGGTCACTATTGCTAAAATGTTAGAAATTGTTTTCAGTACGACAAGGCTGTCTGAAACTGTCGTTACTTATTTGATTATGATTGTAGGATACCCGATATAACATTTTTGCTACGTATTTTCGAGATGTCATCTTCTGCTAGCGTAAACAACGCCGGTAATGCTCGCTGGTAATGAACATGTACTGAAAGTACAAAATTATTTAATGATTTCCAAATACTGTAGCTTTTAAAATTGAAATTATAATCTGAAATAATTGCACTTCCAGTATAGGGTCACATGACCTTGACATTGCAGGAGGTGCATTTTCAGTACAGAGTAATAACATTGCAGTATTTTATAAGATGTCATGCAGGTGCATTTTTGCAATTATATTTAAAAACGTAACGAAAACAAAAGGAACTGAAAAACGGGTGGGACCATATTGTTCAGTTGGCAGCAAGCACTGAGTTTTCATAATAACTAAATTAGAATGTGATTTTTTTTAATTTGAGCTCGTTGACCTGCCAACCTTTAGAGCAATTGGAATGAGTTCAATTGCAAGTCCATTTTAGAAGCCCACGTACGAGATTGAACTATTCCCAATTTGTGTTTTCACTCTTTTCTACAAGTCATATCCATCTTTTGTCACCTAGACAGTTGGTTCATGGTCAATAATAAGCAAAAATCAAATACCAATTAGAGGTGCATTAGCATACGTATAGTTGCCCATTTTACAGCAAAAAGACACAAATTTCGACTTGTATGACAAATCATTATTTACATCTTAATTTCCTGAAATAAAGTTTTATGCCTGCAAATCGACAAAGAAGCTGAAACTTCATCCGGACATTAAAAAGATAGCTGTGATTGTTAATTGTATTCTTTAAAAATCAAAATTAGCGTCTGATGATTTTTTTAAAGCGAGATTTGCCACTTAATGTTCATGATCCAACTCTAATGGGGAAGAAATATATGTTGATTGACTTGTAACCATCCTACCCACCCCGATCACAAATTTATATTGCATAACATAAATCACACGGAGATTGTCTGCTGCAGCCTGTTGGATTGTCGCCTTTCAGTTTTTGCCCCTACTTTTAAAAATGTGGCTCGGACTTCAAACTAAGCATTTTGGTTTACTTATGATGTAGCTCAGGTGTGTTCTGTCCAAAAGTAGAAAAGTGAAATCATTTTCTATTTCTTTCTTTTTTCGAGGTAAATCATATCCGATCGGCAATGGGCAACAAGTTGTTTTGCACTTTTTGAGGAATCCATCGGTAATAATGAGAGTTTCAAAGATTCAACACAAAAATGCATATGGACAAATCCATGAAAACACGCGTTAAAATGAACCGTGGTCACCTGATAACTCTCTGCTATTATTCCATGAACGCAAACAATTTTAATCTCACAGACGATTAGGTAACTAAACTACGAAAAATAAGGCCAAGATTTTTTTCGGTATTAAACAAAGAACAGCTTCCCACGAGATTTTCCACTCTCCTGATGGTACAACCATTGCAAGACATACACGCTGAGAAGCTTGACACAAATAAACAATAGCCGACGGACCAACAAAGGACAGGTATCCTCACCATTCCAAAATAATGACAACATGGATGCTCAGAATTGACAGACACACCGAATGCATGAAGCAAAACCATAAACAACAGCAGCCACAAAATAACCACATTGATATCTTCTTAATTCTTTTTGCGTATCAAAATAAATAAATCAGATGTGACTGAAGGGAACTTCAAAAACGTTTTAGATAATTTTGAGAAAATGTCAGACATACATATGAAAATCAACGTTTCAATTGACGGGAGACGATGAAAGCAAAAGAATTGAGGGGATACAACTGGGGATATATTTAGCATGTAAATGACAAAATTGAAAACGAACTTGAACGCCTGAATTTGAGTACAGACTACGAAAACTACAGCAGTGGGCGTAATGGCTTCACACGACCCCTATCAAGATGAATGTGAATTCTTTTTTTTTTGCGAAATTGGCCGGGAATAATTATACAACTGAGATATAGTGACCTAATGTTTTCCTACTTTTAATCAATTTTATGACAAAATTCAACAAGCTATAAGATGTAACTAAAATGTATTTAAACATTGGAATATCTTACCTTGTGTACTTTATTTTCAGTATTTCTATGCAGTCTTGAAGGTCTCAGGTTGAGGTCCGAAATTCCACACGTCAGGTAAATGGTATCCGATGTAATCTGTGCCAAATCAGAAATGGTCAATCTGGGTGATAATGACACACATCTCGCTGTGCTGATGAAATTAATTATGAAGTGGTTTGTTTCTGACTACACAATATTTTCTCGGCACGACAGCAGTTTAGCTAAAATGGAACTTGGACCTTGGACGTCTGGCAGCTTAGTCAATTTCAATCTGTTATACACATGCTCATGTCAATGGTAAGTATCTGGCGTATAGGTCCTTATTTGCTTTGCGTTAATAATTAATTAAGAATATTACATCTTACCTGGGATTGGGGGTGGCGGCTGATTTAATCGCTTAGTATAAAAAAAACGTGTATACAGAAAATATGTTCTTGCACAATGTAAGAACTGTAAGATTTCTCCATGCTACAAGCTGCATGTATTTAAACGTGGCTCAGCCCCTTACGTGGGGCTTGGCCTGAAGTGCCAAAAGAAAAGTTTCTATCAAAAATATGTCAAATAAAGCAGAATTTCAGAAAACTATAATAATATTTCCGAACATAAACCTTACGTTTAAGAACTCACTAAAAAGTTTAAAGATCTTTTACCTAAGTGCGATTTTGAAGTCCTTTATAGAAGTAAGCAAGCATTGAGTCCTTTTAACAATCGCCCCAAAACAAGAGATTTCTGACACCCATTTTGTTGAATATTTGTGTGAAAATAATAGTGGTTTATAACAAAAATTTCTAAAGTTAAGACCTGCGTTAACATCCTCTTGGGGATTCTGAGAATTGTGCAAAGGCACCATGTTAGGAAGCACTCGGCCGTTTGGTGACCAATTTCCGATATTCCACAAACGGGACTCATAAAAAATATTGCAACCTCTTTAAATGTGGCTCTAAAAATTGGTAAATAAGGATCTACAGCAATAATTTTGCGGTGGCTGTTTTGGAAATCATCACAAAAAATGAAAACCGAAAATGAAATATAGGTATTACTAACAAAATTGATTTATAATCAGCTTTGAATGGTTTGTTTGTGACGACGTCTTATTTACCCAACTCACACTGTGTGATAAAAGATTGGCAGATTTGATCCCAGCTTTGACTGTATTTGTACACAGTAGGTGTACAGGGACATTCCAGAGGGGGTTTGTGCTGAAGGTAAATTTGTAGCCTCTGAGTAATATTAACAATCGTACGCTGGTGGTATACCTACTACGAGATGGTTGTTTTACGGATATGCTGCAAGGCAATAGCTTTAACCAACAAAAGTTTTGAGCCATGCTCCCGCTTTTTTGGTTGAGCCGGTATACATCAAGTTTTACACTGTATGTTTTCAACAGTAGCTTTTAAGACTAGATGCGCTATGCATTATTTGGGATTTTGCTGTTGTATTTTCTTTTCTTTGATGATTCGATGTTGTGTAAGTACATGGCAGTGAGCCAATGAGCCAAATTGTCAAAAAAAAAAATTCAATCGGCATGTTTTTGGTTCATATTTGAACAAACAAACTCCTAAACATTATAGTGTCTAATTCTAAATTGACATCACAGAAATAGCCCCCCTCAGGACCATTGTCTAGAAAATCAATGTAGTTTTGTTATTAATTAGAGGTGTACTTTTGAATACAATTATCCAGAAATGGATGTTCAATAATTTTCAGACATTGAGAGGAGACGAAAGTTGCACAGAATGTGTTCCTATGAAAAAACAAATTCATGGATACTTTCAACTATCCGGAAACACGGAGGAAAGTAGAACGAGTGCCTGTGGTTTATTGCGTCCATAAAGGATTTCCAATTCTTGGTTTACCACTCGAATCCAGTCCATACAAAAATAAGGACTGTCTCCCGCGGTTGGGGGGGGGGGCTTGTTTCTAGGGGACGGGAGGCAAAGCACACCCCCTATAATATTATTGTACTTTCTCTAGCATATGTTCTCAATTTATCGTTTATTTTCGAGGCTGGCCGGGGGACATTTACCAATCTCACCCCATTATCACCCCTGAAGACGCCTACTGGGTTAAATGTGTTATAAATTAATAGCAAATATGACTTCTAACTTTGCCCCCATCCTGGCGATGCTTGTGGGGGAGGGTTAGAGACGCGTATGTTTCCCAGTGACATCATTTCACTTTAATTTAATTTTAATTTTTTTTTGGGGGGGGGGGGGGAGGGGGGATGTTTTAGCCGAAATGCAAGTGTACAATTGAATACCGATTTTTGTGAACATTATTTAAGCCGGGTGTCTGTTTAAAAAAAGGTTTGAGGAATTCACCTAATATCAGATTCATATGTAAAGACCTATGGCATAAATGAGAATTTGTTATTTGGAATTAAATTTTCATGTTATGACACATTTTGTGGGAACAGCGTCCTCTTTTGGGGGCGTGGTCATATTTCATAATGTTTTGGTGACCCAAACATAACTGCAACGGTGTGAGTCCCCACTCTTTTCAAGTTCATTCCGAATTCACTTCCGAACAGTGAATTAAACTATACATCGAAGTTGTATGTTATCTTTCATGCAGATGGAATTATTGTTCAAAATTGGAAAATTTAAAAAGCATACAATTTTGTTACTAAATTCCATTTTAGAAATCAGAGCTAAGATCTTTTGTTTGTTGAATCTAATTTGACAAATAACCAAATAGTTTGGAGTGGTTTAAAATAATTTAATAAAACGAAATAATAAACAATAAAATAAAACACAAAAAAATGAAATGTGGCTCTTTGCCAAAAATAAGCGGAATTCTAGGGGAAATGGATTGTTCATAACTTTCTTGTACACTGAATCAAACCTTTTTTCAATCAGGTCTCGCTCTGTTTATTATTGATGTTTGCATGTGATCCTGAGGATTTTCACAGAGTTTACCATAAATTACATATACTTACAACAACCCTATTAACTAACCGACCAATCCAGGATGTGCCTCTTTCCTTTCATTCCTTTCTTTCATCTGTTCACTGTTTGAAATCCTGCAGGGGATTACTGTGCTTTCCTCATAGTCCAATTTGTGTAACATTTGCTGACATTCATCTACATAATTGCCGGTTCTTAGTAATAAGGCCTTCACTTCCATAGAAACCAATAATATAGATTTTAGTATTCATTGTAACTTACCTCCCAAAATGAAGTCCTCACGACCACAACAGTCAGGAACTATTCACAAAACCAAACTAGCGCTGCTGAGGGGGCGGGGGAGGGAACACCTGATTAGGCCTACTATAAAGAGATCACCGGGGAATACCCTTACGTCATAGCCAAAAATAACACTCTACGTCAAGACAGTTGTTAATCGGTTGTTAGGTGCGTTCGAGTAGCTTCCACGAGTCGCCCGGGGTCAACCTCGTCCCAATAGTCTAGCTTGTTTGACATAGCTCACAGTCCTCCAAGGTCAGGGGTGAAACCTAGAAGCTATTCGAACGCACCCAGTAATTATTGTCATGTACACAATTCAACCAATGACCTTTGAACATGAATATGGCTATTTGCTGCCGTGATACCAATATTGATTGAGTCGATCACAAAAACGGGTGCACACTTCAACCGGTGAATATGTAAAACAGTGACACCGAGATAGCACATATTAAGTGGCCTGAAATCTACAATTAAATGGGGTATCAGGGCCAAACGCTATGATGCTAAAAAAGTGCATTTGGGAGTAAAGTTTCACACACGGAAAGTGGGTGTTCAATCTTTTGAAAACGGGAGCAGAATCCAGGGGCATTGCTGTTGCACCGATTCCTTACCTCAAGTCGATTTTTTTGTCTGGGCTGCAGGGAATTTACTTTGGTGGAAAAGCATATTATTAAAGGGGTACATCATCCTAAAATTGCCGAAAGGAAACTGAGGATACTAAGGAAAGGAAACTGACCCAGTCAGTTTCTGATAAATAAGAAAAACCCCGGTTGTTGCCTTTTCTTTTCTTTTTTTTAAAAACGTTCACAAATTACCCTATGTACTTATGACGTCACATGTTTACCGCAGTGCATTGCGGGATTGAATGGGGTCGCTGCATTTTGGTTCTGAATCGTTTTATAATGCGCCACTAAAATGACCCTCAAATATGATAAAACATTTTTTTAAATTAACTGAAACTGTATTTCAGGTCGATTATTCTTAAAATAGCTGATAATTTCACAACGTACGCTAGTCACGATGGCCATCGATATATCGCGGTATTAGCGCACGTGACTGCATGCACTGTGTACAGCAGGCTCACCGCTTGCTGCGGCAGGAAGTTTGGGGAAACACGCTACTGCGAGTTCGAGCGGTACAACCGGTTAAACATCGAAATAAATGGTTAAACCAAACAAAAATACATCAAAGCGGAAACCATTTACCACGAAAAATACATTAAAAAAAACAGACAGATCACGCAACGTGAATCAAATAGTTCCTTAATTTTAGTTGTAATTTTTAGGGCAAATAATGAAAAACTGAAAGCAAGTTAGCGATATAGCCACGAGGATTCAAGTTTGAAGTCAACTGAAATTTCGCACAGTATAGCATTTAAACAATGTGTTGTCTCTTTGGCCGGCCATACAAATTACAGACTGTTATACTCAATAAGCGAGCACGAGCGCGGTGTCACGAAAAGTTCACACATAACTTCTTTTGTTGTATGGGATACAGGCATACACACGTGTGTTGTGATGAGCGTCATTCGTAGCAACGCGTGCATCGACAAGGTTGGAGTTTGAAGTGTAAAAACAAAATTTAGGTTGAGGTTTGAAATGTAAATATTTAATACGATATGAACCATGAACTGAGTTGTGAAAGCTTGAGTTCAGCATATCGAAGGACATTCTAGGAATCAAGGGACACGTTATTTTGGAGAGTATTTTTGTGAATTTTCGACTGGACTATAGGCATATATAGCGAGGCGGCCGGTAACCGCTGGACTACTGCTCAAGGGTGAGTTGCAAGATGTGTGTGTACTATATGCAGGACGCCTCTATTTAACTAGTTCTTACACGCCTTCTTCAATGACTTCTTCAATTCAGAGTAAACTATTTTTGTCCAGTGACCATAGTTTTGTAATTGTGAACAGTATTATTTTTGGTAGAAAATGAGATATCGTTCCCAGTTTTCCTGTTGCGCCCCACTGACTCAACGCCGTCTTTTGCATTCAGTCACGGTGCATCGCACGTGAGCTGACAATCTTCACTTTCGTGTTGTTGTTTGTTTTTGAGGGGTAATCGTCATTTACTCAATCATCATCAGTTCATCATCATCACCATCATCAATTCAATCATTAATTTTACTCAACTCGTCATTAATTGTCATCCTTGTACTCATCAATACATAGCATCCAAACTAAA
Source organism: Patiria miniata (assembly GCF_015706575.1). NCBI lineage: Eukaryota > Metazoa > Echinodermata > Asteroidea > Valvatida > Asterinidae > Patiria > Patiria miniata. The sequence goes on along the minus strand of NW_024037064.1, from coordinate 7,906,757 downwards.
ACTCACCGCTTTCTTATGTCGCCAGCTATTTTGTTTTGTGACTCCATCAGAACGTTAAGTCGTAATTTGATAGAAAATGGTCTTAAGGTACCATGTTATCGAGTGAGCAGTGAATTTCTCTATATTTGCTGGTCCCTGAGGGCCAGCCTATACGGTCCATCATGTAGCTATCTTACTGGGTCGTTCCGTGTCTATTCAACACGATTTTGTACCCAACCCTCACAGATTGAAATGATATTTGTTGGGATGATTGGCCTGTATGAGAAACCCCCAGAACTTTTTTTTGTAACTTGGCTCGTTAGTTTTTGAGAAACAGGTCAACAAACTTTTGACTAATTAGCATAACATCCACACTTTAAATACTTATCCCCAAAACTATAGCACCTACAAAGCCAACTTGTCAGTCGTATTAAAGCTCTTTGAGTGGCCTCTATTTCATAAAATAAAACCAAAATCGTAGCATAAAGCGCAGAGAAAATACGTAACAAAATGACGTTAGATCTTGAATTACTTTTGTAATTAAAGTCCCCGTACGTCTGTAGACTTCCATTCAACTACAGCTCCCTCATCTGCTCATTGCCAATAGACCTTATGCATAGAGGCCATCTTAGAGAGCAACACCATATGTTTTGCCTTGTTATGCATGAGTGAATCGTTTATGCATTCATTGCTGCTGAGTGCTAGATAAAAGTTAAACGATGGCCACATATATTGCCACTAAGCATTACGTTATTGTGACCACAGGCTCTATCTCTATGGTAGTACTAATGTCCTAATATAGTGAGCGGTTCTTTGGACAGTTTATTGAACCAATAAGCTTTTCTTTCACTGGTTTGACAAGTGGGCACACCAAGCAACTTTAAATATTGCCTGAACACCGTTAAAATAGTTTTGCTTGGGGTCGATACTGTATCCTATATTTTGATGTATTAACAATTCTGAAGCTCTGATCCACACTCAAAATGTGCACGTGAATCGTGAAAATGTAATACCCCTACGTGGCGTAAGAGTCACGAATATCAAAGTTCCAGTCAACTGATTGTCCACACGTACAATATTCAATCCCAGCTACACGAAGACGATCTTTGTCTCTTTCGCCCGCCATAAGAACCCGTCATTGTTATGCTAATTCAGCGCGCGCGAGCCAGCTGTCAAAAGTTCGCACAACTTCTACTGTTGTGTGGGATACAGACATACACGCACGTGTACGTGTAATGATGTGCTGAGCGCCATTTTTAGCGATGCGTGTATCGACAAGGTTGGAAGTTTGAAGTGTAAATACGATTCGGACCTTGAAAAAACGTTTGAAACCTTGGTTTCTGCATATCGAAGGACATTCTAGGAATGAAGGGACACATGCCAGGAACGTTATTTTGGAGAGTATCCGTCTTTGCTATGTGAATATGCCGGGTGGTTGTTCGACGGGACTGAGTAGCGCAGCGGTAAATGCTGGACTGCAGCTACTCAACGGTGAGTTGCAAGATTACGCTTTACTGTGCTTCGCGACCCCTCTATTTATGTGGTTGTTACACGGCCTTTATCATTCAAAATGACTTTTTGAACTTAATGTTAATTATAACCATAGTTTTGTTATTTTGAACATTATTTTTGGTAGTTTTCGTACCTTGTTTTCCTGTTGGTCCTCCTGCGAAATAACGGCATGCCTCGTCGTGCATCCATTTATTTGCGGCCCACGATTGAGTTAGTCAGGGGGAGGTCAGTGTCTTTCTGCTCAATAATTACCATGTATTAATATAAAAAAAAAAACTAGAACTTCCTGTGACTTTCCCACTGGTTTTCGACATCGCCAGTGAGTCAAATAATTCAATATGGCACAGGGTAGCCCCATAAATGTGGCCTATTTACTGGACTGCCTCCGTAAACATAGGCCACACGTCCACATGTACAAAAATCGTGTCGACTTTGCCAAATTTTGATTTTCACATTTAGGCTTAGTTTGTAGGATGTTTTTGCTTTAAAAGCATACTCACCCACTGTATAGGCTAGTCAGAAAGTGCTGCCTTTTTCAGATGTCTAATTTTTGTGAAAATTCATGTTGAAATTTTGATATGCAAACGTGTAAAAATGAATCTGGAAATTTCACGAAAAATATACATCTGAAAAAGGCAGCACTTTCTGATTAGCCTATAAAGAGGTTGAGTATGCTTCTTAAGCAAAAAAACCTACAAACTAAGCCTTAATGTGAAAATCAAAATTTGGCAAAGTCGACACGATTTTTGTACATGTGGATGTGTGGCCTATGTTTACGGAGGCAGTCCAGTAAATAGGCCACATTTATGGGGCTAGGCACAGGGAAGAGTAGCCCCGTGAATGTTGCCCAGATACTGGACTTCGGTCCTATGCTGAATGTGGGGAAAAGTTGATTAGGAGGAAATCAAAATCTGCAATGTACTGCTTTTTCACTCGACATGTTTACCTGTTACTAACCAGGAAACTTTAATGTTTAATAAATATCTTTTTTTCAGCAAATTTGCTGCAAATTGTGCTTGAAAATTACTGGCTACAGAAACAGAATTCAATTTTTCATGGCTATTTATCGGGGGGAAGATCATCCACAGTGAATATCAACTGAAAAAAAGTCCCGATCTCGTTTCTTCCAAATCAACTTTTCCCCACATTTTAGCATGAGACCGCTGTGTGGCTCACAATGCGGATGCAGTATTTGAGCCACGTTCATGGGGCTTAGCGGAGGGGTCGTAAAGTGGACTTATACTCAAGTTTTCTGTACTTTTTGCTGGCCCCAGAGAGGCCACGTTTCAGTCCCCTATATCTGACTGACCTGCTCAATGCCAATTGTAGACCAGACTTACTTAAGCCTTGCCTTGGCCCCCAAAATACGGCAGCCGACTACCGAGACACCCTAACATTCAATCTGTCTGTTACTTATAGACTTGCTAGTCTTTGCAGAGTATATTGTACTGTCGGAATGTCACGACTATATAGTTATTGTCGTGCATATTTAATTTGCGGCAATTTGAAACAATCCGTTGTTATAATCACTACATGTGAAATATTACGGTAGGGTGGGTGTTATTTTGCTCCAGTCTTATTGTCTTGAAGTGCCAACTGTGTCTGAGATATATCTGAATTTCTTTGTTTCGGCTTGCTTGGGCATCACTGTAATTTTGTCACGTTAATTAACATATAATTATGACATGTTATTTTACATGTCATTATGAAATTTCACTTCGCATGTTATCGTGCCATAGTAATAAACATGTATTACATGTTAATTAATATGGCACGATAACATGCACGATAACATGTAATTGTTCCATGTTGAACCGCTCCCAAAGCTACAAAAATACTACTAAGTAGTAACCTGTAGTATGCATTTCTTTTCATACAAGTGTACATTACACATGTAGTATTCTGTAGTATTTTGCCCTTGACCTTCAAAGAGCCTTTAGAGGGATAAGGTAAACATGTTATTATGCATTATGTCATGTCAATTAACATGTAATTATACCATGCTAATAAACACGTAACTGTGCCGTGTATGCATGTTAATTAATATGTAAATATGGCATGTTGTGTAACATAATAATGATTTGTAAATTAATTTATTCAGATTGTTATTAAATGTGTAAACTCGGTGCATCGCTGTAGAAATTAATCCCATGGAAAGGCAAAAAACAAAAATCTCATCATTCGAAAGACTAAAAACCTCAGAAACTGCCAAACCCCTCTCCGCGAGATATTTTGTTGATTGACAGTTTTTCTTTTGTAATGCACCAGATCGCCCTTAGGGGTTTATTTATTTTTAAAAAATAATAATAAAGACAGATATACACAAATGTGAAAACAAATTAAGTCAAAACACAATTATTTGATTGAAAATATAACATTAACTTTGGAAGTTGAAAACATATATTTCGAGTCAGTGAAAGAATTAAAAAGGCTTCTTATCGTGCATTTTTTTTTTAAGGTTGAGAACTGAGGTTGGTTGTTCAGATTACACTTTACACCAACACCCAAATATTTGAAATATGTTTCAGCTTTGAAAATTGTGAGTGTCAAACCCGGGCCATGGAATGTGTCTTCAGCTTTTAATATTTTTTTGATTTTCCCCTTAGACATACAGTCTGGACTTTCTGTCCAGTTTGTCCCCCTTTAAGCGCGGCCCTGCATGCAGGCAAGCCATTGATGCATCGCTTTTTGTCCTTAGAAATGCAGTCACATATTTTTGACACTTAGTCCATCCATTGGCGTATTAACAATGTAGGGTAAACACAATGCAACCGATAATCCGCACATGTCAGCTGTTGCATGGAATGTGTAAGAAATGCCCATTTGTTTTTTGTCATATACAGTGAGGTATTAACTGTATCTATTTGTAGGTCAGATAACGTAAATAATGATATCTCCACAAGCAAGGCTTCATTCCTTGAAACATACCACAGTCCATCTGTGATTTGGAACATGAATTACATCTTCTTTGTTACAATAATCTTATCTTCGTGGGAATGACTTTGCTGTTTGACCGAAACCGTCCCATTCCATAGCTTTAAATTAACAATAGGCAAAAATTGAGAATCTAATAAAATCAAAATGCAGTTTAAACAAATGTGCGGGAAAAGCTACTTTTATTTTTTGATACAGAAAGCAACATCAATGAATTCTGAGTAAATAAGCCAGAGTATTTTGATATGCGCTATCATGTTCCAGAAATTTTTATGCCGGTAATCAAAAGGTTTTGTTGTCACCAAAAAATCATTAATATAAAAGTAACTTCTTTAAGATGAGAACACAAATACAACTAAATCCAAAATTAACATCAGTTTCATGCTCTTTCTATATGTAGAATTAGCAAATATAAAGAGATAAAAAATCCGGGCAAGTAGCGAATTCAGGTACAATTCGTAGAATTATTGATGGATTTTATACTTCTTGAAATATATTTCACGTGACCTTAGAATCGAAGCCAATAAACAAAAATACATTGGAGCTGATTAAAGTACTGATTGGTGTTTAAAAAAAGTGAAATTACATATTTTTTTCTTCGCAAAAACCTTCTATACTTATTAAAACAAGAACATTTAGCTGTGATAATTCCATTGCATGATAAATCAATAGAAATGCCTTCAGATTAGTAGTCATAAACAGTGCAAGATTGCAATACATTCGTCCAATGTCAAGTGCAGTATCATTATTGACAGCAGTAAAAATTACATGCAGATTACAGTAATACCGATTTAAATAAACTCAAAAATTCACATAGCGTAATTTTATTGTAGTTATTATTATATTAGGTTCAAACATGGCAAACCACAGAAGATTCAGAAGCACAATAACCCTTGATTTGCTTCACTCTACAAAACATTGCAATATTTGCACATTTTCTTGTAATATCAATGCAGGCGCGGTTCTAGAGCCTATCTTTTAGGGGGGCTAGCGGGCGTGGATCCAGAATTTGTTGCAGGGAGGCGTGCTGAAATGAAGATCTTGTTTTATTCTTCGGTGACTCAGGCCTCCAAAAATCAATAGGTTGGGAGGGGGGGGGGGTTGGCTCCTACAACATTTTCAATTGGGAGTGCTGATAAAGTTTAACAATCATGTACACTATTACCTGATAGTGTACAAATGGCCCCTTCTCACTACTATTTTTTGAGGGGTTCGACAATTCGCATGTGAAGTCGCCTTCTAAACTTGGCTACTGCCATTTTCAATGGAATTGGGTTTTTTTTGGGGGGGGAGGGGCCTAGACAATTTTTTTCCCAATATTTTGTTGTGCTGGGGGCGCTAATAAGCCCTTGTCCCCTTGCCTCACCATAGAACCGCGCCTATATCAATGCCCTGTAAGACAGTAAGGAATAATGACAACTATTTGTGTAATAACGTTGCTTACTATCAAAAGTGCAAAGCATTTTTGGCACTTTTAAATCGATACTGGTAATATTGCTAACGAAAGATGAGTCAATTGATTTAACACAAAACATAAAATGTAAGACAAAATAATGACTCAATTTAGTCAAATATTAATGAATCTTAAAACTAGACATTTTCATTCGGTACCTATAACCGTTAATTCACATGAGGCACAAAGTTGAGAATTCAAACCATGAATAGAACAAAACATTTATGGAAAGCCTAGCTACATTTTATCGTGTTCCAACAAAGAGAACATTTGACAAGCTAGAGTCTTTTGGTTTAAGTTAGGTTGCCCTTTAAGGACAATTCCCTTATTATCTTAGTGCAGCTTTTGTCAAAAATGATGTAAGCGTTCTCAACAGTACAACCTAACTTTTTGTATAGGCCTATACACAAGCAATGATCTCGTAAAAAATTCAAAAGAATTGTTTGTGAAAACGTACACGTATTTTTTTTTACAATACACTGTCTACTACTCAAAACTGAAAGCCAGTTTGTATATATTGATAAGAAGCAATGAATCAATAAATCAATTAATAGAAACCATACTTTTTCGCAACTCATTTAAAAACATCTGGTATATCTACTATTCTCAATAAACAATATATTAAACGCAGCGATCTTGTTAAAAATGTTAGAAACTGAATTTCACCTTACGCTATGATTTTATGATGAAAGAGATACTCGAGTTAACCTTTACCATACATTTATTTTACGTACGTTGCAACGTATAAAAAATGTATCAGCTAATTACAGCGACTAAAGATCTTAACCTTTTAACATACATGCCTGGTAAAACGTCAATGTTGGGGAAATTAAATCACTTTATTAAAATGTTTGGCTTTTGTACATATCATATTTCATTCCGAAATCTTGTTTAAAACATTTGGTAATAACGTTTGATAATTTCACTTAACATTCCTGGTAAAAAAAAGTCAAATTTGAGGCAAAGCCTATGTATCACGTTAATAAAATGTTGGTATATCATGAAATTACCTCTATAAATCTTTTTTTTATTTAACATTTGGCAATAACGTTTTAATAATATCGGTTTAACATACCTGATAAAACGTCAAATATGAGGCATTTAAATCACGTTATTGAAATGTTTTTGTTTGTAACCTTTCATGATATTTTATCAATCAACCTTTTTAAAACATTTGGTAAAACATTTTGATGATATCGCTTTAACATACTTGGTAAAACGTCACAAAACGAGAATTCAAAAAATAAACAAAACGGAAAATGTATGGAAAGCCTAGCTACATTTTATCGTGTTGCAACAATGAGAACATTGGACAAGCTAGAGTATTTTGGTTTAAGTTTGGTTGCCCTTTAAGGACAATTCCCTTATTATCTTAGTGCAGCTTTTGTCGAAAATGATGTAAGCGTTCTCAACAGTACAATTTAACTATTTGTATAGGACTATAAGCAAGCAATGATCTCGTAAAAAATTCAAAAGAATTATTTGTGAAAACGTACACGTACTTTTCTTATTTACAATACCTTGACGACTACTCAAAACTGCAAGCCAGTTTTTATATATTGATAAGAAGCAATGAATCAATAAATCAATTAATAGAAACCATACTTTTTCGCAACTCATTTCAAAACTTCTGGTATATCTACTATTCTCAATATACAATATGTTAAACGCAGCGATCTTGTTAGAAATGTTAGAAACTGAATTTCACCTTAACGCTGTGATTTTATAACGAAAGAGATATTCGAGTGAACCTTTACCATACATTTATTTTATGTACGTTGCAACGTATATATTATTTATCAGCCAATTACAGCGACTATAGATCTTAACCTTTTAACATACTCGCCTGGTAAAACGTCAATGTTGGGGAAATTAAATCACGTTATTAAAATGTTTGGCTTTTGTACATATCATATTTCATTCCGAAATCTTGTTTAAAACATTTGGTAATAACGTTTGATAATTTCACTTAACATACCTGGTAAAAAGGTCAAATTTGAGGCAAACCCTATATATCACGTTAATAAAATGTTGGTATATCATGATATTTCCTCTATAAATCTTTTTTTATTTAACATTTGGCAATAACGTTGTAATAATATCGGTTTAACATACCTGATAAAACGTCAGATATGAGGCATTTAAATCACGTTATTGAAATGTTTTTGTATACTTTCATGATATTTTATCAATCAACCTTTTTAAAACATTTGGTAAAAACATTTTGATGATATCGCTTTAACATACTTGGTAAAACGCCACAAAACGAGAATTCAAAAAATAAACAAAACAGAAATTGAATGGAAAGCATAGCTACATTTTATCATGTTGCAACAATGAGAACATTAACGAGCTAGAGTCTTTTGGTTTAAGTTTGGTTGCCCTTTAAGGACAATTCCCTTACTATCTTAGTGCAGCTTTTGTCAAAATGATGTAAGCGTTCTCAGCAGTACAACTTAACTATTTGTATAGGCCTATACACAAGCAATGATCTCGTAAAAAATTCAAAAGAATTGTTTGTGAAAACGTACACGTACTTTTCTTATTTACAATACACTGACTACTACTCAAAACTGAAAGCCAGTTTTTATATATTGATAAGAAGCAATGAATCAATAAATCAATTAATAGAAACCATACTTTTTCGCAACTCATTTCAAAACATCTGGTATATATACTATTCTCAATATACAATATATTAAACGCAGCGATCTTGTTAGAAATGTTAGAAACTGAATTTCAAAAAAAAAGAAACTGTAACATAGGCAATCAAAGTATTACTTTATTAATATTACCAATTTAGGGGCAATCACCTGAAATTTAGCAGCTCACATCGCGCACATTTTATTGTGGTATATTTCCAAAGACGCTTCTTGCATAATGCCTAACATGTTCCATACATAAATGTGTTAGCTGGTTAGACCAAGTGGTTCAGTTACTTATTCATTACTTTTCTCCGTTGCTGGGATTATCTCTTATGATCTCTACAGCGCTTTTAAAGCCTGACGTTTTCAGTAACTGTACCAATAACTCTTTTGCTTCCTCATCCGTTTTCTTAGTACGTCTGGAATTGTTGAAATGGAGTTTCAGTACATCTTTGGCGCGCACGTTTCCGGATGCGACGTTTGCCTCGACAGATCTGCCACCCAAATCGGTCATATTTTCTAGGAGTCGAGACAATCTGTTTTCTTTTACGAGATAATCACATAAGGCCCATACCGCTTTCGTTGACAATCCACCGTAATCGTGTGGGTTTGCGTCTCCGTGAGCTAATTTTGAACAGTCTTTGCCCATCTCTGCCTGGGAAATTAAAAAATCAAATTTCATTTTGGTGACTAATCAATAGTTGGCCTGATGTATTGCTAAATTGTGCCCTGGACAAAAAAACCGTGTACAAATGCAATTGGCACAAATGACGGGGGGGGGGGGGGCAGGCTTTTCCGCATTTAAAAAAATTCTTATAAAAATCTTTGTTGAAGGTTTATAAATTAAAAATTCGGTGATGGCGGCATCATGACGTTACTTCAGATTTTGCATACTATTAACTGTATCTACCGACCCACCAAAATTCAAGACAATCGGACTTACTCTGATATGTGTTTTGAACAATCGAGTTTTAGAAGTCATCTTGATGTCACACATTTTACAAAACTTTTGTGAATATACACCTATAGCCTAGCAAACCTAACACAAAAGAATTTTGCATTTAGCATGTTGAGCTCAAGAGATATAGTGATAATTTTCAACATTTAAAAAAAAATACACACCGACGTCATGATGACGTCCCTCATTTTTTACCTATAACACATTCCCGGCCTGCATACCGAGTTTCAACCAACAGTTCTCTAGATGCATGGTATTTAAGTTTACACATTTAAGCTCGCGTCACGTGACCCATGATGACGTAATCATGACGACACTCTCCGGTACACAAACTCACTCTGGGATCTTTACATATATTAGGTTTCATTGGAATACGAGTTTTTTTAAGGTCAAAAACGCCCCGGTTAAAAAAACATATACACAGTATATGGGATGTGGGGTTGAGCCATAAGAAAGAATTAAACAATTGAGTATGTCTGTTCGAAGAACAGAACATAGGCTTTCCGCTTTTCTATTTTCAAATAAATATTCAAGAAACATAAAATTTCGTAAAGAAATCAACCAATAACGTCATTATGACGTCATTTTGGATGCTGCATACTAATATCCCTATCTTACTTCCCACCGAGTTTTACGACGATCCAACTAGCCCTTTTGTATCAAATACATTTAATTTCTGAGAAAAGTTCGTAATATTCTCGAGTGCGTTGATTTTGTAGATGATAATTGAAAACGGTCAAGTTAGGATCAGAAATACTCTGTTATTCAAAACATTTAACACATTTTACACACGTTTGGAAGATCATAAAGTTTAAGCTAAAAAATTGTGGAAAAGATGGGATTTTTCTATGAAATTAAATCCCTTTAAAACACAAAGATGGTGTTTATCACAAATTAAGCCTTATATTTTCCCACATAACACTTGTTCAACTATGTTCAAGCAGAATTTGAGCTAATCAGACTAACAATTTCCTCAAAACGAGACTTTGAAAAATTTGCATTTATTTTGACATCACGTCCCGTGATGACATCATCGTAACAAAACTTATCAGTGCAAATTTCTCAATTGTAGTTTTAGTTCGTACCACGTTTAAAGAAGTGAACAGAAGTGTAAATTTTTGAAAACGGAAGAAATCTTTAAATATCTACAAAAATCATTAAAAAAAATCAACCGACAACGTCATCGTAACGTTATTTCGGATTTCGTGTATTAGTACTATTATGTACCTAGCCACCAAGTTTCATGACGATTAGATCTTCGTTGATATGTGTTAACAAAAATTTGCTGTTTTGATGACATCATCTTTACGTCACACATTTTATAAATTGTTGGGATATACCTATTGCTTAACAAACCTAACACAAAAATAATTGTGAATCTGGCATATTCTGTTTGTGAGATAAGGCAAAACTCTTCAGAAATTCAAAAATATATATTTAATCACATGATGACGTCAAAATGGCGTCACCTTTAGCTTTATTTATAAGACGTCCCGATCTATCTACGTACCAAGTTTCAACCCAATCAGACTTACTGTTCTGTAGATATTGGGCTTTGAAATAATATGACGACATGTGACTTATGATGACGTCATCATGACGTCACTTGCTCATACACGACTGCACAGCATACAGGGTCTTAGTCTGTGCCAACTTTTATCAAGATTGAAGATTGTTTATTGTGACATATGACTCAGTTAATGAAACATTCACAAAGTCTACGGGATTTAGGGGAACAAGAAGATAACGAAGTATAAAAAAAATATGAACAAAAACAAAGGCTTTTCCATTTGCACATTGCACAGAAGCCAAAAAAAAGAAAACAAAATCAGAACCAAAACAATGCTTTTACGCTTTTAGTGGAAAAGCTTAAAATTCGGAACAAAAACAGCGGTTATGTTGTAAATTTGCAATTAAAAAAATTTACAGTAATCTGGGTTTTGATTCAATGAAACATGATACCCAAACAGGACAAAAATTTTGATTCTGTGTCACTTCAGTAACCGCAAGTTTCGCACGTGACTGCAACTGGAGTTTTTTTCAGTCAAACGGAAGTCTCAACACAACTTCGTGGGAAAGATAAGTACGCGCGCCTGAAGAGTACATGTACATACTGAAATTTGTATCCTTGTGGAGACATTTCTTTGTTCTCGTGTGGTTAAGTTGTCGAGTTTGAAAGTGTAGTTACAAATTGCTCTTATTTTAACCAGAATTAATTTCCTTGGTTGAAATTCGGACTTACTAGGGCACGGTGTATCAGATAACGATAAATAATGTTGACAAGTACCGGCTCGCTTGGTTGGAAACTGTCATATCCGCTCGTCGGTGAATATATTTCCTCTAGCAGACTGTTCCGGCGGACTGTTCCGATGGAACGTTCCGCCGGGCAAATAGGCCAGGAATAGTATGAAACAGTCCGACGGAACGGTCCAACGGAACGGCAGTTGTGGCCAGTGAAACGCCCGGCCGTTCAATGACTGTTCCCGGCGGAACAGCCATTGTGACAAGCGGAAAGTTCTGGCCGTTCAGACTTTTGAGGCGCTCCCTAAATATTGTTTGAACGAAATAAGTGGAGAAAACACTTTAATTTTAAAATGAAACGACCTGAGATTTGTTTTGAACAGGAAAGTAAGGTACCTTGCGTTTGTTCCTGGTGCCGTATTAAAGAAATTACACAAAAGTTACAATCTAGTGGAAAATTTCTTTTCACAGATAAGGTAAGCCAATTTTGAGCAGTTTCAAAGGCATATGTTACGAAGGGCGATTTCTAAAGGTTACGAAACACCTTTTATGCCCCGCGGCGAAGCCGAAGGGGGCATACTGTTTCCGCCTTGTCCTTCCGTGGGTGGGTGGGTGGGTGGGTGTGTGTGTGGGTGGGTGGGTGGGTGGGTGGGTGTGTGTGAGTTTGTCTTACATACGCAGTGTGGACTTCCGAACAAAAGACGTCCACATAATGTAGGTAGCACCGACGTTGTGTGGACTTACCCCACGTCCACACAGTGTTTCCCCATTTCTGGAAAACAGGTTTAGAGGCATTTTTGGGTTAGGTTTATCTGTAGCAGAATGAAGAGAAACACTAAAGGGAATCATAGAAAAAAAATTGGGTTGAAAGAGTTTTCACAGTTTGAGAAAAATGAGTTTTTTCACTGGTTTTTCTTAACTACACGAAAGCAATGGAAAGTCCACACTAGTCATGTGATACAAGTATGGGTGTCCGGACAAATCTTGTCAGCGCGATAGCTTGAGAAATACTTAACATATTGTAGCGCAATGCATTTTATGGAGGGCGCACTTTAGTTCTTTACTGGTAGCCAGCGGGGTGCGCGTGCACTCACCCAGGTTTATGGGGGCACCAGCCAATTAGCGCCAGTGTATATAAGCGGCCATGCGCCCAGCTTCGCCCTCTTTCTGCTGTGGCCGGAACCCGAGCGCGGTCTCAGGAAAAGTTGCACTATTCTAATCTCCCACAATTAACCAATCACCAATCACCTATAGTCGCAGCGGAGGGAGCCTCATACTTTGTGTGAGTGTAGTTAATTAATGATTCCTGCATTATAATCCAGATAATTATGTAATCTCTGAGTTTGTAAGGGAAGTGATTGAGTATAAGATCACGTAGGCGAGGCGCCTGGGTAGGCGAATAAAATAATCTTCCGAAAGACATAGCTGGTGTCAGGTCCCCATCCTTCCCCAGTCCCCCTAGTTAGTCCGCTTGGGTTGTGTGAGCGAGAGAGCGTGTAAGGGTGATCCTTTGGTAGTCTGCTGCGGGCCTGGCGGATCTGCGTACCCGACCGTAGAGGCTAGGCCGTTCGCCGCTACTCGCCGGGGCAGTCGTCCGAGGCAGTACCGCTACAATATGAACTTCAAATTTGGTTTGTGGATTGTCCTTGGCAATTCTAAGAAGCCTTTTGCATTTGGGGCCAAAAGGTCAAGGGTCAAGGTCACAGTGGCTGAAACAATAGAAATTTTGTCAGCGCGATAACTTGAGATATACTTTACATATGAACTTCAAATTTGGTTTGTGGATTGTCCTTGGCATTCCTAAGGAGCCTATCGCATTGGGGGTCGAAAGGTCAAGGGTCAAGGTCACAGTGGCTAAAACAATAGAAATCTTGTATTTATTCTGAGATCATAGGGATTAGGGATTAATTCATATAAAACCTACAGAAGACACTAATGCTGTCAATGAACGTTCCATTTGACCAAGGTACATGTAAGTTGATGTTAGAGTGGTGTTATGTCATGGAAACAGTCACGGTTGCGGGGCATTTGTGTTTGTAAACACACCTGACTTGTTTTTAATTAAACTACATGTACACAGACATGTTCACGTTGGCGGTTGAAATCTTTGAAAATTATTTTATTCCGTTTGAAAGACCGCTTCTTCATGCAACTTCCAGGATTTATTTTCCCTATAATGATCCAAGTATTTGCTAAAAGTCGTTGTGATATGTTCATTACTTTTCGTTGAAATTGGAAAAAAAAGGTCTTGCTACATGCAATTTTGAAAATTGTAACACTGGCGTGCGTAAAATCTATCTTTTCAAGCCTCACGAATAGTGATGATCGAAGTTCCTATCTATTAGGGTGTTCAGTGAACAATTGCATAAAAGCCTCCTTCGCGAGTTGTTCATTAACAAATATCACCCTTTTTGCCGGTTTCTATTGGTCGATACCGAGACCCACGCCATGTCACGCCGTGTGACGCTAATGAATATGCTAATCTACCGTTATTGTGTTGTTTGGCAGAAATCGGTCAGCCATAGCGCCTACGAGGCTTTGATGAACAATGCACATGGGTTGGTAGGCAAATAATTGTTTTGATCCTTTTCGAAATTTTCCTTGGAGATGGTTCAAGTTGTGACATTTGCGTCCGCTACAACAGATTGAGCTGAAATTCGAAACATACTTAGATTATGTAAGTGTTCAACTACTTGTGAAATACCAACTTGGATAAATTCCTAGAAATTGGGATAAATATATACATTTGAGGAAGTTTTCGAACGATTACTTCCAGACTTAAATGTCAGCTGTGACAGTAACCAGTATTGACGTTTCGGCGTCGATGACGGCAATTTTCCACTAACATGAAGTTTACAATTTCTTCTTCAATTAGAATGCAACATTCCAATCATACCAAGCATATTTTCTAAGAAAAAACACGTTCAAAAGGCCATGTTTTTGGGGGGCTCAAGAATTTTAATGCTCTGTTACAACATCTTAGTACGTAATCAGATTAGTTTTCCTCGACAACGACCGACGCTTCGCCTTCGCAACCATATAGCTGTATCAATGCCAAATAAGCGGCGAGGGTCTCAGATAGTGGGACAATGTGCAGCGGCCATCTTGGAGATTATCCAACAGTGAATGCACAAAATGATCGCTCGTGCATATCCCAGAAAAAAACAAACGCATCTAAGATGGCAGCTTCGCGTAAGGTCTAAATTCTCACTGGGATTTTGTACAAGAAAATCATGTTTGTTTGTGCTTCTACTTCTTGCATTATACGTAGCAGGAGGCTGGGAAATTAAACGACTCTGAGAAGTTACGTTTCTAAGAAGTGCCAACTTTCTAATGAAACTTATTTTTATGCGAGAATCGGTCGTATCATCTTACCTTACCGTCCTATCATCTTACCTTACAGTGGGCACAAGGAACAGCTTCCTTAGAAAAGAAAAAAAAGAAAAAGAAAAAAAATGAGTTCGTGAATAAATTTGGGCTCCTTGTGAATGTTAAATACATTATTGCAATGTATTCTGCCAAGCAGAAAATATTGTACATAATACATGCCCTCCATCAAAGGCCAAAAGCAAGTGAGCAAGAACTTCTTTCGTTTTTTTTCAATCCCTGTCCCTCCTCAATAGACTTTCAATTGTAAATGGACTCCTGCTTTTTTATGACCGAACTAGGAACGGAACTGTCGGCCGAGACACATAATTTGGGTACATAATGTTCGGAAATGCTAGGCTTTTATGACAACTGATTTAATCTAACGGCTGGACAGTAAACCTTAAGCATGACGTACTGCAACTCATCCACGAAACACAATCATGGGTGAATAAATTACTCTCATCAGCCTTCGTTTTTTTATTTATATTCGACTAAATATTTGGCATAAATCCGAAACCAGTCTTACAAAGACTTACTTTATAGTGAGAAGTTGATCAATTAAATTCGCATTGTTGCCGTGGTCCTATGGTACCTCAGCGGGTTAAATGTAAAAAAAAACCGTTTCTTTTCACCTAGGATAGAAGGTTAGCTAAAATGACAAGTGTACGTCGCCAGAACACTTACTCTGGAACATGTACAGCGATCTCTACTTTCAGTAGACGGGAAACAAGGCTGAAAATAAAACAATAACTCTTTTAAGTAATGACAAGCATCCTTTAAAATCAACAACGAAGCACATGCGGAGTGGATTAGTTTTCACGTCAAAGAAAATTCAAAAAGTAAAACAATCTTACAAAAATGCTTGTAAAAAACTAGCCTAGGTGAAATTGAGGAAACTCACATTTTGTTGTAGACCACCGGTAGAGGATTCCTGCAGATAGCAAAACATAATTTAACATCACTTAAAAGGTGTTTTGTGTTTTCACTCTTGTGCGTAATGAAAAACAAAAAGCTAAAAAGGTCGAAAATTAAGCTTTTGTTGCAACGTGTTTGATATGAAAAAAAAAATAACTTTCGCCCTTTGCATGGAGACCTGACATGACTTTTTGCATTTTCAACATGTCATGTCAATAAAAGCTGTGAACAGATTAAACCCCTAAGCAAAAGAAGCCATTGCGATAGATAACAAGCCTATTTCACAGGTGACAGTGAAAAGGCGAGAAACATTTACTAGTCTTATTCACAAGTGACATTCAGTCAGTCAGTAAGTCCAAGAGGACCAGGTCTTCACATGTAAAAAGATCATCGGCGAAAATAAATGTAAACCGATGGTCACATTTCGCAGTTTCACGTTCAATCACCATGTAACGGAGTCCTCTAGGGAAGGATTAGTGATATTGTGAATCACCCCTGTTTCTGAATTGGCGTCGTTCTTTATCAGGTGTTAATATTTTGGGAAGCAACTGAAATTAAACACTAACTTACTAAAATCGGAGCGATTTTGAGTTGAACTTCAATTTTGCAGGGTTCTTCGTTTTTTTTACTCCCCAAATCTTTAGTAGGGGGACACTGGTAAGTGCAAGCAACGCAGTACAACCCTTCGTCTGCTGCATCCCGCGCCTGCTGTTTCAGGTTGAATGTTACCGAGTTCTCAGTGAAGCGTCGTATGAGTTCCTTATCGATGGCCTATTGAAAAATATATTTGATCTGACAGTTTGAAACATAATTGGCAGAGGCATAACTACGGAAACCAGGTGGAGAAAATTTTAATTCAGTTTACGTTGCTTGAAAACATATACACGGATATGACAAAAGCAATGATAAACAAAAATGTGACAATAACAAAATGCATTGCGATCCCTTTAAGCCACAATTGGATTTTATGTTTAATAAGATTTCTAGTGAGTAACTCAAACCACGATAAGTTACCAAACATCAAGCTTGCAAACATGATCACAAGAATAAACGGGAAATGCAAATCGACCCCAATAAAGGATCGAAGGATGAAGCCAGATTGTAAGGCATGATCTGTACGCTGCTTTGCTGTATTGGAACTACACACCGCAAGATCATAGAGCTTACACTGGATTTGATGGTCAAATATGTATGGTGGCTTTGAAATACCATGTGGCGCTTCACAATCATTATACATACATTGTGTGTGTTTGGATACTACACTCTATAAAGGGATTTGTCATTCACGGAGATAACTTGCATATTATGAATGGAAACAGTGTACTCCGACCA
This sequence comes from Patiria miniata, assembly GCF_015706575.1. Taxonomy (NCBI): domain Eukaryota; kingdom Metazoa; phylum Echinodermata; class Asteroidea; order Valvatida; family Asterinidae; genus Patiria; species Patiria miniata. The sequence goes on along the minus strand of NW_024037064.1, from coordinate 7,889,419 downwards.
ACCTGTTCATCATTGGGTCCTCGAATTGCCCATTCACCTTCAAGGTCTGATACTTTGACAGCCAAGTTCCCACTTTCCCAGAAAAACTGCAAATTCCTGAAGACGTCCAACTCCTCTGATTTCATGCGCTCTTCCTCTCTGATGACATACTTTACCAAGGATACAGTTATAAAAATGCTGGGTTAACATATTTGATCAAACGACTTTGGGGGACAATTGTAGACAAACCTCCCTACTTGTCAGATGAAGAGTGTTAGACAAGTCGAGGAACCAGCAGGTTACAATAGACAGTTCATAGCAGGGAGTCAGTAGCTGCGGTGTATGAGCATAGCTGAAGATGAATGGGCCATGGTTGTATGTTTCAACTTGACTGCAATATTCATTTGAACTTATAAATCAAGTGATTACTGATCGAGCTTGCTGTAAATTGAGAGTTCGTCTTTCTTGTTCCTTTTACATATCTTGTCCACAGATAAAAGATTGTCACGGACTTTTCAGGGAACAAAACGTTTTGTGATAATTATAACAATATTGATGCAACGTCAAAGAACGCATTGAAGCCTATACAGAGTGAGTAAAAAAACGAAGCCCAAATGTCGGGCCCATGGTTTTCGTGAAGTTCTGCATGTAGCACTTTTAAAATCTAGAATATGAAAACCCAATTCATGAGCTTTCTTTTAGTACAAGAATCACTGATATAAATCACTCCTGTAATTTGCAAGTTATGGACTTTTCAACACAATTCCCGTTTTAATAATCGGTCCACGGATCACAAAAAAAGGTAAGTGTTCTTTTAGCCGAAACGAAAACAAATCACAAAGTGATGTGTGTATGTTTTTGTTTTGCTCATTTTGGATAGAACTTTAAAACGGTGGTTGTGTTTAAAATTCTTTAACTTAAAAAGTACATAAGTGATCCAAATAATTCTTATACTAAAAGAAAGCTTATGAATTGAGCTTCCATATCCTAGATTTTGGAAGTGCTACGAGCAGAACACCTCCTGTAATATGTATGTACAAATACAACATAAAGAGGAAAAACATTTTCAATACTTTTGGAATATTTACATACCTGTTCAACGTTTTTTTCGTCGTTCCAAACATGGACCCGAAATGCATACTGACGACATCGCGTGCCGAGGAGACCTCCAAAGGCACCGACTTTCAGCCGCTTACTGCTACCGGCAGTAGGTGCGCCAATTAAAGAAAAATTGGTGAAATGATCAACAAGGACAAAAACCTCTTTTTCTTTGACTAATGCAGGATTGGAATCCGCCCATTGACTCTGTTTCGAGTCGTCATGACGCATTCTGACAACCAGCTTGTCATATTTTCCACCTTTCAAAACAGCGTGGTGAGGGAAGGACAGCACAACATTCTCTTTAAATTTCAACCCTTCAGGGCCGCATTTGACATTCGGTGAAAGCGCGACCTCTGTCGGCTCAACTGCATCATTCGCTGGTGCCGTAGGGTCTACATAGATGTAGACTTGCTGAGGAGAGCCTGGAGCTATTGCACCACGCGGGATGGTGAGGTGCACACCATACTCATCCAGGGACAAGCTTCCACCCTTCTCATTGAAGTAACCCACAGCGATGTAGGGTAGCTGGAATCTTCTATCCAACTGCTCACTTGCAGCTAGCTTCTCTGCTCTCCTGTTGACTTCATCTAACAACTGTTCGAGACGACTGGGCTCGTGTGACCTTTGCACATTCGTGCCCGGGCTGGTCTGAAAACAAATGCATGACATACAAATTGCCATTTTCATATAAAATATCACAATTTGAGAGGCCTCGGACATGATTTCACTTGCACTAACATTTGAAAGTCATTTTATTTTGTACTTTTAGTACGAAATGAAATAACTGAAATAAAATTAATAAACTTTCATAGAAAAGGTTCTTTTATGCTTTTTAAGTCTTAAAACAATTGGGGTATGAGTTATTTCACAAAGAACGGGAAAGTTTTCATCAGTAATGTCACCACCAGACCAGACCGAAGGTGAAATATTTAAGTTGTCAGTCTACTTTTAAACGGGAAGTCATTCACACTGCTACTCAAATGCATATGATTATGGTCATTTGTCTAAATATTAATACACGGGTGTTACAAAGATAGGGATCAGCATCTGTTAGGAGACGCCGCATATCGGCACAGCGCCCATCTTTTAAAATCAATGTACGATAAACGCCTCTAGTTCTTTACGTTGTACGGGCAAAATCCTCTTCGGTCTGCACTGGCAAACACAAGTGGAAGTATCGCACATATTATTTTGTGCTGCAAAACAAACCATTTTAGTTGAAAGCGCCGACTTTATGTACTGATCATAAATGTAAAACTAACCATAAATGTAAAACTTATACCTCTGGTGTAGATTGTAACGCCATCTTTGAACAAGTTCGTCCATTAGTAAAGGAACAATCTTCTGCTTGAACTTTGCGCTCACATTTGTCTTTGAAAAAAAGGAAAGCGAAACCGTTTCTAAGTGTATAATGTCTAAAATTAAATTTAATTTAGTAAACGTTGTAGTAGTAACTTGTGAATCCATAATCTATCGCTTGTTGGTAAGCGGAGTCTCCAATCATAACTAAAAAGCAACGAAAGAGAATTTAGAACATCTCATTAAAAAAGAAAGTCGTTTTTGAGCAAAGAAAAGGACCATTTCTTCAGACAAAAGTAGTTGAAAACCACAGGTGTCTTGTGTGCAAGAACTATAGGGAGTACCTCCCTGACCCTTTGTAACTGTTTCATTATATGTTAATTTAATAAGTCTTATGTTAAGTAAATTGTCACCTGTTGAGAATGGCGCCGAATTGACTCTTCTGCCTGTAAATTTAGGTACTCTGTGGCGATTTTTATCTTTTTTTTCTGTAAACACAAATTAAACAGAAATATCAATGAAAAACAATATAGGCCTATTGTCGCTAACTTTTATTACCGCCAATAAGTGGTGTTAAGAAAATTGTCACCTGTTGAGGATGGCGCTGAATTGACTCTTCTGCATGAGAATTTAGATACTCCGGAGCGAATTATATCTTTTTTTTCTGTAAACACAAAATTAAACAGAAATATCAATGAAAAACAATACAGGCCTATTGTTGCTAACTTTTAATACCACCGATAAGTTACGAGCCATTTCAACCAAACCATTCCAAGGACCATGCGCATGCCGACCGACTCTTTGCAATGAATTGAAGATTGTGATAGAAAACGTTTTGAAAACAAAATAATAAATCTAACTTCTGTGAATATTTTTTTGTGGGACATTTTCAATGACGCATCGGAAATGTGTTCCCTTCGATAATCAAGAAGTACAATACAATACAATGTTATCTAAACTACATTTCTAGGGACCAGTGGTTTTGCGAAGCATGCATTCGCTGGGTGAGGCCAATGAGTCGTGCATGTGTCTGCCTCTCAAGGTCTGACAGAGCTGTTTATAAACTGGGTCTTTTCAATAAACAAAGGCCACATTCAAAATTTGCGTCCCGTTACCGTCATACAAAATGGTGGTTTGACGCAGCAACATAGTCTATCAGCAGTTATAAAATAATAAAATAACTGTAAGAAGAATTTTAACACAAATTGAAACGTTTTGTTTTAAAGCATGATACTTTCAAGAGGGTAGTAACTCGTGAGTCGAGCAAACGCTTGTTTACAAGGTAAGTCTCCAATTATATCTGTAAGGCAACAAAACAAGATTTAGAAATGCGATATGTCAAAAAGAGCGGGCAATGCTGTGTTATCAAGTATGGACGTGGATTGGGGCATTTTATGTGGTGACTGGAAAGCAAATAGTTTGTATTTGCCCGAACGCCCCAAAATAACGCTAGTTACGGCATCCGCCATTTTTTGGACTTCATGTACTCCCCGAAAAGCGCTTTGGGTTTGCAGAAGTTCAGGTTCGAAAATTCAGGGTAAGTACCTGTAGTGTTCAAGGACGCGGAGAATGTTAAAGATTACAACACATTTAATACATGTAATACTTTCCATCCAACATGGCGTACCTCCCGCCAACCCTGCTAGAGGGCGCTATGTAGACACAACATCTCCTATGTCTTAACTGGATTCATACTTCTGAAACCAAAGTATTTAAGTGATTCTCATAACTGACTTGTTATGTCACAAAGAAACTGTTGGTTTTTTTTGGTTGGTTTTTTATTACAATATCATCAAATAACTTGAAGGAGGGGAGTATGAAATTATACAATTTTAAGCAAGAATAAAGTGTTAAAATAAAAATGTGTGATTCAACTTGAGTCCTCTCAGTCAAGGAATTTTTTGTCCAAGAGTTCAATTGTGTAATTGTCCCAGTGAAATGATTTTAAAAAAAAATGCCTTTACATGTGATAGTCCTTGGTCCAGGCTGGTGGCATGCGAGACCTGGTAGAATGTCGTGTGGGTGTAGGTTGGGCCAAAACTTGAGGACTGGGTGATTTGGCGATTGAGTGGGAGTCATGAGCGAGGCTGGACATGCGCTAAACTTGGAGACGTTCCAAACTCGTCCATCTTAGAGCATGTATGTGAACGGTCCCTTGGACTCCACAATGAGCTGAGGAGCTGAGAATTTCTGTGAAGTCTTTGACTTCAGAGTTGGTATCCTTACGCAAACGTAGTCACCCACACGAAATTTGGGCAAAGTTGCACAACGTTTACTATCAGTCGTTTTGCGGAACAGTTCTTGTTTGTGTGCAACCCGATCACGGACGGAAGAATCATCAGCGTGTTTAGGGGTGTCATTGCGAATGTTCATCCGTGTCACCATTTTGCGATTATGTAGCAGTTCTGACGGGATTTTCCTGTGGTCTGGTAAGGTGTAGCACATATTGCAGTCAGTAAATCGATGGAAGCAGTTTTCCATGAAGTGTGCTCCAGAGTAGCAATTTGAAGCTTTTGCTTAAGGACCCTGTTCCATCGCTCGACCTCACCATTTGCTCTTGGGTATTAGAGTGAAGACTTGTTGTGCTTGATGCCCAGGTTTTGGAGGAAGGTTTCAAACTCAGCAGAGACAAATTGAGTCCCATTATCTGAGATGAGTTCCTGAGGTAAACCTTCACGAGCGAAGATCGAAGTTAGCATGTTGATGACTGTACGGGTAGTAACTTGCGAGGCATATGCGATCTCTGGCCACTTGCTATAAAAGTCAATTAAGACGATAACGTAGCGAAACTCGCGAGGTGCATCAGCAAAAGGCCCAGTTATGTCGATTGCGACCTTTTGCCATGGTCCTGCAGGCAGTGGAACTGGCTGTAATGGTGTGTTCCTTGTGGGAGCTGTTTTTTGCCACTGGTTTGACATGGTAAGCAATTGCGAATTGTCTCTTCAATCATACGATCCATCGTTGGCCACCAATAACAATCGCGTAAGCACTGCTTGCATCGGACGATGCCTTGATGTGCCTCATGTGCTAGGTTGATCAAATTGAGCTGTAAGCTGGTCGGAATGACGAATCGATCACCTCGAATCAGGCAATCGTCAACCATTGAAAGTTCGTCTCTGATCATGAAGTATGGTCGTAGTGCTGCATCAATTCCTGACTTGTGTGGCCAACCGTGAACCACATGTGAAATCACCTGCTGAAGGGTCGAATCCTTGAGAGTCTCTTTCTGTAAGTCATTTTTGCTGACAGTGCAGTTGGCTAGCAGTACGTTCAAGGATTGGATGATTACTTCATCATCGTTATCCTCGAATAAGGCCGATGTAGGGATGGGAAGTCGCGACATAGCGTCGGCCGCTGAATTATGTACTCCTGCACAGTATTCCACGGTGTAGTTGAAACGCATAAGGCGTGCAGCCCAGCGAGCAATCCGCATAGACTGGCGTCCTGACCCACGGGAGGATAGCAGTGTAGTGAGGGACTGGTGGTCAGTTCGGAGTGTGAAGTGGCGTCCCCACATGTACTGAAACCACTTTTCACAAGCCCACACGCAAGCAAGGGCTTCTTTCTCGCCAACGGAGTAATTGCGCTCCGCGGAAGAAAGTGTGCGCGATGCGAAAGCGACTGGATATTCGCAATTGTTTTCAACCTGTATGAGGACAGCACCGAGTCCGTAGGCCGATGCCTCCGTAGACACAATCACGGGTAGTTTGGGGTCGAAAAGGCGAAGGGTGACGCAATGGGCAATAAGTTCTTTTATTGTCTCAAAACTCTGCAGTGCAGCCGATGACCACTTGAACTCAGCACCTTTACGGATCATGACGCGAAGTGGCTCGACTACTGTAGCAAATTCAGGCACAAAGCGAGCATAGTAGGATGCAAGTCCGAGGAACGATCGCATAGTAGCTGTGTCAGTAGGGCGTGGAACATGATTGATGGCATCCACATGTGCCGAATCTGGTTGTAGTCCCTGTGCGGATACGGTATGTCCCAGGAAGCGCGGTGAGGATAGATTGAACTGACACTTCAGCCATGGCTGAATTGAGAGTCAGCCTGATTCTGACCATACACAACATCGTCCAAGTAGGGCTGTACACCTGGCAGCCCACTCAGTACTGACGACATCAATTTCTGGAAAGCTGCAGGTGCTGAAGCGAGGCCAAAGCAAACGCGTTTAAAGCGAAACAGTCCTTCGTGAGTTATGAATGCAGTGTAGTCACGTGACTGTTCTGCCAACACTAGATGATGATAAGCAGAATTGAAGTCTAGTGTTCTTTCCATCCAACATGGCGTACCTCCCGCCAACCCTGCTAGAGGGCGCTATAGAGACACAACAGTACCGTCACAACTCTTCAAGTTGTCTGAGACAAACATCAAAATAAATTTCATAATTGTTCATTTTATGTTAAATCTTTAAGGTTTAACAACTGTCAGTGTATGCAAATAAGCCTTTTCCCCCAAGGACTATGCCAGTTTGGAACAGGCTTCCACCATCGGCCGTCCTACACATAGCCCCATCTGTACAGGCCTTCCAAACACCAGCCATCTCTGCCATCAGAGCAATGCAGCCTCTGTATGGCAATATTGTCCTTTAAATTCTTTCTTTCTCCTTCAACTGTGAAAAGTGCACCTTTTATTTCCTTTTTCTTTTTCTTTATCCATCTGGCTATTGACGTCACATGTGCACCACATCCCAGCTTAGCCCAAATTGGGTTGCAATGGGATCACTCTACCCATAGAGCAAGGACCCAAGGAGTCAGAACTCTTGGGCGATTTACACTATGACCATTAACATACCAATCCCTTGGGAATGTCTATAGCTACAGCACTGTGACCGCAAGCCTCGACCATTCAAAGCGTGAATGCCAGCGGCCTTTGAACACGATGATCGTCGCCGCCTTTTTAGTTGGTAACCAACAACCTCCCTATATGCTGCGTAATAAGTCATGTCACGTCGCTGCTCTTTTAAAAAAAATGTATTTTACGACAAGATAGGTTTTTACAAATGCGCAGTTGTTAGATGTGAGTTATGAACTCAAGTTAGCAATGTGCAGTTGTTGGTGCTTAAAAGCGTTATCTGTCCCTGTAATTTGGAGATAAATTGGATTTCTTTCAGATAAGTTTTCAGCCATGTAAGGTCAGGGAACCAGTCTAGCTGGCTCGTACCCGTTCATAGGTTTGTAATCGATTGCAAACAAGTGCGATGGTCAATTGGGGCCAGTATTTGAAAAAAAAGCCAGTTTTTTCCAACGCTGATCGGCCTATCAGCGTTGGATATTGATACAAAAATACCACTTTTCTTGAAAATGACAGTAGGCCTATACCAGGTGCTATGATTTTACAGGATGCCTTACACTGTCATTCACTAACAGTCCAGCAAGGTATTTCAAAATGATTTGGTAGTTTTATTTTTTGATGTTTGCAAATGTATTTTCCCTATAAAGGGACATTGTGACATCATGGAATGCATCGACTTGAGATACAAAACGCGTTTTAAACGAGATGATGTTACCTAATTAGAAAGAGCATTTAAAAGTAGAATATAAATGTCCACATAACCATCCTTTCAAAATTGGGGTTTTGTGTTATCCTTGCGACAACGATTTTCGGGGGTCAGAATTTTGACTCGCAAAAAAGTGCGCTGTAGGGCACTAGTCATGAATCCCGCTGCACGCATTCGTGCATTCGCGTATCGCGTTCTGCGGACATACTAGAAACGGGGCTCTTCAAGGTGGTGAAAACGCGTCTGTTCAGTCAGTGCAGTAAGCAGTCTGTCCTAATTCTCGAAATCTCTAATTGATTTTCATGAAACGTAAAGCACATGCATTTCATCGAGTGAATAAATAAATATCTGTCCGAAATCATTTTCTTCAAGTCTAACCTCGACCCCTGTCAGGGTTTTATTTTCATCATCGATTCCAATAGTAACTCCTGGGTGGAAAAATCTTTTCCTGTGTTCTGATTCGATACAGCACTAATATCGTTTTCAATTTGCATTACGTCTAGCATTCGGGGTGAATTATTACATCCAATCCTACTCGAAAACCATCGCCCTTTCAATTTTGCTGATGATTATAAGCAAAGAGGCTTCGCCCTGCACGCTAACAGGAGGGAGGCGGCTACGCCGTCTGTCGCCCGCTTCACGGTCGAGCAACACACACACACAGCAGCGCACCGAGTCGTGTTTTACCCTGCTCATGATAATTATGAGGACCTGCCCCTTTCTTTCTTTCTTTCATTCCTTTTCCTTTTTCGGTCCCCACGAATACCTTGTAGCAACGAGTGTTTGTCCCCACAACTACGGAACAAGTACATGTGTGGGCGTTTGTTTATGGTGTAAATCGAGGACACACACGTGCAACATAATACTTGATGAAATGAGTACGGGAGCCGAATCGAGGAATTCTCGGTTAGAAAACGTGTACAAAACGTTAAGAGCTGCTACAAAAGTAAGAATATAAAGGATAGGGAAGAGGAACAATAGAAAATCCTCCCTCACATCAGAAAACAAACGCCCGTGTGTGATATGATACGGGCTAGCTTAGATTGTAGCATTTGAAGTTTAAAAAAAATAGTGTTTTCAAATCTCACGCCGCAACGACGTGGTTTTTGAACATGTAAATTATGCAATACCACTGGATGAGAGAGCATATATATAGTGGTTGGGGGGTTCTGCTCAACATCATGGTCGTACCCAGAGTATACGAATAAACACAAATTTGAAAAGCATTATTAGATGACTTTAAGTATAACTTACCCATTGCTGCACTGAACAACATCAAGAGGCTGTTCCATTCTTCCGCTGTAGTAACCTGCTCGCTGTAGGGATCACCGTATCGACAAAGATTCACGACGCTCTTGCAGTTGCGGATGAGAAGGTTGTAATCAATCAGCTTTTTGTCTTGGTGCATTTTCGTTGCCACTTTAATGATAACGGCAGGATCCAAAGGAGGTAAGACTTTGTCTCTTGAGTTGTTGATCCTCACCTTTTCAGAACCGCGGAGAATCCTCCCAATCGTATCAGCTCGTATCTCGGTTTTTCGACTGTCAGATGCACTGCCTGATGTTTTTTTTTCGGAGAATGCTGCTCCTCCTTCGAATATACCGAAATGAATGACAGCGTGTTTCATATCTTGGTATCTACCGACGTATATACCCCAGTGTGCGTACACGCCGCGGTCGAACTCCAGCCTATCACCGAGGCACACTTCGCCTTCCAGGACTTTGATTTCCGGAAAGGTACACCAGTCACTCACAATCCCACAATTGTTCTTGCTTGCCATGTCCCAAGCTTGTCGAATGGTGGTTCAGTGTTTGCAACTTCAGATGAAAACAAAACAACGACAGTAGGGCATCGGGTCAGTTGTATTCACTGTTTGATGGTTTTCCTGTGTGTATGTGCATAGGGAATGAGGATGGACAGGTAGACAATACTTAGAATGAAAGTAATAGAGAGATGTCAAAATAAAATGTATTGTGTACATATTATAAAACTATCCTTCACATTGCCGTAGGGATTGAGTTGGAATGCTGTCAATGCAACACTATTACGTAGCACTAAGAACAAGAGGATTCTTCATTACTCCATTGCACTTTAGGATTAATTCTATAAACAATCACAATGTCCATTGATAGATTTGGAACTACAAAGTCTGCTTTTCAGCAGGTCTGGAAAAGTGTTGGTCTTTCGTTAGCTTTGTTTATACTCAGTTCGACAGAATTTTATTTTCAAAAACCTCATTTTTCTGTCCAGAAATTTCACATTTTCTATTTGAAAACTAGATGATTTCTTATGTAAAGAGCTGTAAATTATGACAAAAACATTTTGTCCGACATTTCTGACTAGAGATACATATGTTTTAAGTTATAGTCAACAGTTGCAAGGTCAAAAGTTCAGTGACCTGTAACTCACAAACCGCATGGCCCAAATAGTGGGGCTGTTGAGTGATACGATTGTGCACCTTGTGACTAAAGCATGAAACTTCGCGGTTTGGTTCTTCAGGCCATGAAGAGAGTTTTCAGATGTAGAGACATTTCATATTTGAAATGTCTCTACATCTGAAAACCTTTGAGAGGTCAATGAACTTTACATACATTATTTATAACAATTGTTCTTGAAAACACCACTTTCCTATGACCCAAGTCTATGTCTTTAGGCCATGAAAATAAAGATCAGATGCGAAAGCAACAAAATATTTGACCTTTAGTGACCTTCTAGAGGTCAATGACCTTTGTATACATACTTATCATTAGTGTGATTTACTCTTTAAACCCAAACTTTTTCAAGACCAAATCTAAATATAAGGCGTTCGTGCTATGATTTTTTTTTATATATATATGTAGGGCATTTCATATCTGACCTCAAGAGGTCAGAAAAACCTTGTATGCCTATTTATAGATATTTATAGGATTTATTATTCAAAACCCAAATATTTCGTGACTCAACACTAAAAGTTGGCTTTTTGTGACATGAAAGGAGTTTTCTGATATGGGGACAACATATCTAACCTTTGGTACCCTTTAATAGGTCAATGAACTTTATTTACTTTATTTTTCGCTATATTTTTATATTTATTCGTCAAACGCCTTTATTCGTAACCCAAGCCTCAATATTGCAAAAGAAAGGCATTACACCTATTATTACACAGTCATGTAAGTAATTCAAATCCCACCAAAAATTGGGGATGACATCTGACCTCCATTTCCCTTTTTCAATCTTTTTTTTTTAATATCAACAATCAACAATCAACATCAACAATAAGCGATCCGCTTCGAGTCACCTCTGAAAGGTCATCGGAGGTCAGGTATGTTCAGCTTTTGGGGTTTTTTTCATGTGACCATGACCATTTTTTTTCAATAATTATGCTAGATTGCTATCAAAACATGAATCCTTTTTTAAAAGATAATATGCAGTAAGTCCAGGTATTGTCGAATACATGAACATCACATTAAATTTCGACACTGAGTTCCCTTCAACCTCATGTCACAGCTCTTGTAATGACTGTTCACTGTGAAATAGGAGTGAAATTTAACATGTCTTATACTTGTGTAAACAATATGTACAAAAGGAAATTATTAGCTATTACAGATTGATAATCCTTTGCAAAAAGCAGTCTTGTATTTTAGTTATGGCCAATAAACCATTTTGTTAGTACCCGCCAATCTCAGTATTCTGAAGGTTGTACTGGTTTTAAAACAAAATGTTGTTTAGTGTCTTTCCTTCATACTTGTTTCGGTTGTTTTTGTATTTATTTTTAAATTTTACATCTCATATACACCTAGTAACTTAGACCAGAGATTGCCTAATGTGCATGGAATGTAATTGTACATGTAAACAGTTTTCCTACCCCTGCCAATATAGGGCGCCCTATTTATCCCTGATAATTAAAATGCAATATTCAAATAACTGGAGCCCTTGGTGATCTAGATGGTCTCAGTTAATAAACTGCAGTGATTCTACGTGGATTTAAGAAATGCGCCAAGGAAATCAATTTCTGAGCACATTTTGCAGCCATGCCCCGTTGTATAACAATACACTTAGGCACTTTCACATTTCTGATCGACTTTAGACTTGGCAGACACTTAAACCACCAGCAGACAATTGTCCTCGATGATTTTCGACACGATGACGTCATCGTGTGTCACATGATGTCATATTAAAGATGCAAATGTCTAAGCCTTCTGGAGTACAATTGCAATCAATTAGAACGCATGGAGAGAGAGGGCTGATTCACAGAAATGTCAAAAAAGGAGTCACTTGACATCTGTGGAAATTGTCTTCTTTCTTTTTTCTTTTTTTGCCAATTGATGGCTTTTCATACGGTTGTCACCCATTCGTGGATTCCCCAATTGCAATTCAAGTACCTTGTACAACACGGGGGGGGGGGGTTGGATTCACAGAAATTTTTCAAAAATGTGTCACTTTACACATTTGTGATGACCACACAAACAGAATATCCTAAATGCTCAACTAGTTGGAACGTCATCCTGAGTCAATTTTCAATGACGTCACAGCAAAATTGCTTAACGGCTATTTTCAGAGGCCTTTATCTAAGTATGTACCTCTAGACCAAGATATAATAGAGCGACATTAAATACCTCATGATGACGTAATCATATGTCATATGACGTCACATGTATAATTTCCTACAATATCTGCATCTTTTCTCGTTAAACTTAAAGCACCATTCAGATCCGCGCTCACTAATGCTTTGTAGACCATACGACTGTAAATACGCATGTGCAGATGTCATACATTACAAAAAATGAACGATTTTGAAGTGGATAACACTGTATATTAATGTGGTCAACATCACTGAAACAATCATTTCATGACGAACAAAATGCTTTATACCTTTAGTATTAGCGATTCACATTTTAAAATATCCGAAAAGAAACCTTTTCAATCAGATGACTCATTTTACAGAGACTCGCTTTAATTTGTACATGTAGAGATTCCAACCTCAGCAACAGGAACCCTAACAAAATACGTTGGACGCCCATGTTTGCCCTGAACTTTTATGATATCTTTATCTCCAGTCCCTAAACTCGATGCAATTTTGACTGAGTGCAGAATTTTAAAGTTGATGTAAGTCAGATGTCCTATCAATTCCGATATATTCCCCAAGTTGTTTGTTTTCTGCTTCAGGAGTTTCTATTTTCCCTTTCAATTCTTCAAACTCGCTCACGGGTGCCTCACCACGCGCTTCCTCTGCACTTTTTTCCACTTGCGCTTTCAGCTTTCTGTCACGTTTTCCGCCGATATGACGCTTAGGAGCAACAACATGACGCTTGCAATCTACGCAATTGTAAACACTGGATCAAACAAATCTACTACTTACTCCTGTTCAACAAATACAACAAAGAGTTTCCTAACCTCACGAGGCATTCTTAGGCCCTAACGTAGCATTATACTAAACTTTTTCTGATAAAATAAGTTATTGCTGCGAGCACAAGCTTTAGAACACTTCGAAATCTCCACGGAATACGTGCGCGTATGCATGAGACGTGTCCCCTGAATCCATAGCACTGTAATCAACCTGTGTTAATGTAAACAAGGCACCATGTCATTGAATGTCCCAAAGGATCCGATAGAAAGCGCTGCTTTAGAATTCAAATTTCGCGGGCGGTGCCGTAGATACGTTGAGTTCATGGCCTCATAATGTCGTCATTACCCGTCATTTCAAATGGTATTAAATTAAAGGAAATGTACAACATTTGCTATTGCTGCAACTTTCCGACATAAATGGATTCCGAGTATTAGTAAGTTATAGTAAATATTGTTAAACTGACTTGTTTCAGGTTTTTGGCTTGTAGATGCTGAAAAAAACCAAGAAAACCAATCATGCTCTTGTAGTCTGGTTCCTTGACCCCACTTAAGATGAAACGGAGTAAATAGACTTTGGGGAATTGTAAGATCAGAGAATCAGTCTAGCTGGCTTGTACCATTTTCGCAGGTGTGTGATCCATTGCAAAGAACATGCGAAAGAACTAAACATGAAAATTGGAAAAATACAATTTAATTCTTGAAAATGTGAGCACAACAAAGGCCACTAATTTACAGAATGCTTTAGACTTTCATTACCTATCAATCCATTAAGGTATTTCATGATAACTTGATCATTTCGTTTTTTGATGTTTGCAAATGTTTTATCTTCCCTTTAAAATTGTTTTCTATATAATGATGTTGTACAATAGAAACCCAAATGTTATTTTTCGATGAAATTCCCTCGTGCCAGATATCACTTTTATCGAAACAGCTTGTGTTTGTCCACAACTACATTTCTAGTTTACATTTTGTTCGGTAATTGAGATGTGGTGTTGTTGGTGATATAATGGCACGTTCGGCAACCTAATGTCCCTTGTGCCAAACAAAACATGTGTCTCTTGTTTCCATGGTATCAAGACGCACGCTCAATATGCTCTGGCATAAGCGCGCTCGATAAACGTCGTCTGGTTGTCATGGTATCGAGCAACACGATGCCAAACCTAACGTTCGGCAACCTAATGTCCCTTGTGCCAAACAAAACATGTGTCACTTGTTTCCATGGTATCAAGACGCACGCTCAATATGCTCTGGCATAAGCGCGCTCGATAAACGTCGTCTGGTTTTCATGGTATCGAGCAACACGATGCCAAACATATTAAAACACGCTCCCTCGCTCGAGTGTTTGATTAGTCGCAGCATGGAGCTATAAAACGTTTTCTAGCTCCATGTATGCATGTAAAAGAATAGTTGGCTGCAATTGGCTATGCTTTTAAGCAGTGTAAATTTGTGTATGTGATATATATTGGGTTAAAAAATAACCCGTACATATGGCGTTTACTTTCGTGACAAATGCAGGTGACGTGGGACAATGCCATTTGATTTGTCTTGACTATGTGAAATTTTAATTTAAAAAATGGAAAAATCTGAATATCAACCTTTCTCGGTATAAGTATTTAGATATTTTAATAGTTGCATTCTTTACGAATCTACAAGTGTAATTAAACATGTTACTTACATGTTGCTTCCGGTCTGATGATGTCAAAAAAATTGCATAACGAGTATAACTAATTTAAAACATTTAAGGTTAAGTGAACAATTTTTCAGACACTTCGGTTTGATGGAGTCACAACGGTAGGGATGCCCATTGCAATGCAGCGTAAGGCAGCTGACATCTTAACTTTGCCACCAAAAAAATTGTGATCCTATTCATAAAATAGATTTTTTTTCGTTTCGGTGATGTAAATTCAGTATTAGATTTTGCCCTTCCATTTGATGAATTGTTTCAATGTGACACCCGCTGCTAGAGCAGATTCGAACCAGCCAACCGATCTCGCAAGCTCGATGGTCGAGTGGTAAGACTACGTACTGGAAAGTGATTCGTTTTACTTGGGAGATAACACAGCAAGGAAACATTGTTTGTTCGTCGGGGAAAGAAAACTCACCTCCAGGGAACAAGAATGGCGCTTTTGAGAGGTAGAAACGCTAATATTTTAAAACAGGGATCTGGGAATTATGCATCACAGCAAACAAAGCGTCTACGCGACGTTTGAGCCTAGAAAAGGGCACGCAACAGGCTTCCAGGGACTTGCTCGGCAAGACGTATCATTTTTTTTCCAACAATGGACATGTATAAAAAATTATCATAATTAGCAGGCTTCGAGAAGCATGCTGCCACCTGCTTTCTCACCCTGGTGTGAGATTATACATTTAACATTTAGGTAGCGACACTTTCACAATGTAACAGGGGACGCCATCAATTGATTGCAAAGTTATTCACCCCAAATTAGGCACCGTTTCAAAATGATTGGTAAAGATTAATTGCAACTGTGGTTTAGACCTATCTGTAACTTATCGGATTAGAAAGTCTATTGAAATGTGAGAACGTTACATTATTGTAAATAGGGACGCCATTTTCAAATCGCACACATTAATCCTTCCCGTAAAACACAAATCTAAAATGATGGAAAATTATGTTGCGGTAGGCCCATATCTTCACAATAGCCCACATAGTCCGAGAGCCCAGTGAGGTTTAATTAGAATATCGCGCACAAAAGGTTTGATGGTGGCAGCTAGTAGGTGGGGGTGTCCAACCTTCAAAACCGTCATTCTTAAGTGTCACAACCCGTGCGTTTGGGAGGGGGCACCGCCTAAAGACCCCCAAAATTTACTTTTAATTAGAATATCGCGCACAAGCAGGATTCTAAAGCGATACTATTCGATTAACTTATCAATAACCAATAGTTTAAGAATGAGAAATCCCGTGCATTCCATGCTTAAGAATGGTCTAATTAGTGCTAATTATTCACCTTTAATTAGAATTTTGAGCACAAGAGCGAAACCTTCACTAGAAGCTAATTAACGTGACCAAAATGCAAGATCCGCGGTTTAAGAATGGATTTTCCTGTGCATTTTGTGCTTAAGAACGAGTTAAAGTTCAATAGTTAGCTGCTCGCTGAGGAATTTTTTTTATGTGTTTAATCATAATGTTGAGCACAACGATCATTCAAACACTAAACGATTCTGCACGGCTTTAACAGTAAAAAAACATACCGCCCTAGCGAAACATTTCGCAATGCGCGTGCTAAATAGCTTAATGAAATAATTCCCCGGCGCGAAAAGCATCGCTACACGTACTGCTTAAAAAATAACCCCCAGAATTGCAAAATGCTACAATATACATTATTGTGCAATAATATTACGCCGGCATAAATCGTCACCGTTTTCACGAAGAGCCACATGTGTGGATTTTGAAGAAAAGACGTTTTCGAGATAATCGCAAAAGAAGTTTCTCATATTTTTAAACTGCAAAAAATACCACTTTGCAACAACTTTGTGCGTCAAGAAAACCATAACACGATTCTACGAGAGCTGAAGTTTTACATGAACCCGGTAATAAGACTTAATACAACAGTTAATTAGTGAAAATTAATTAATAAAGATATGTGGCTCTTCGTGAAAACGCAAATTCAGGTTTCCGAGATATTGGCCCTTTCTGTTCAACGTGTATTTCCATAGGCACGCGTGAGCGCGCGCGCGCAGCTGAAATGTAACAAAGATATGTGGCTTTTCGTGAAAACGCAAATCCCATTTTCTCTACTTTTAAGTATTTCCGTGCAGTGGGTTTTGTACGCGTTCAAAGGGCCAAAATGTATGTGGCTCTTCGTGAAAACGCAAAATGCATTTATCGAGATTTTTGTCCGTTGCAACATTAATGTAACTTAAAAATTAATGATGTTTTGCTTTCAGAAACACGTCAAAATGGTTAAGTACATTGTTTCAATGCGAAATAATGAAAACAATCAAAATCGAAAAAAATTGTAATTTTTGACATATGTGGCTCTTCGTGAAAACGGTGACGAAATGTTCGAAATAGTAATGCTTTTGCGAATTACGCAATAATGCAACCTTTCACATTATTGAGAAATACATATAAATGTCCGCGTTATAGTCCAATTCGGCAAGTTGTCATGCCATTTAGATTTGTTTGCGATGTGAAAAAGCCTACCCAGCACATGAATGCACTGGAAATCATACCTAATCATGACGGATCCTGAATTATTTAAGAGAGATAATTGGTGTTGGAATGATCGTTGTGCTCAACATTCTAATTAAACACATACAAAAATCCTTAGTGGGCGGCTAATTATTGAACTTTAACTCGTTCTTAAGCACAAAATGCACGGGAAAATCCATTCTTAAGTTGCAGATCTTGCATTTTGATCACGTTAATTAGCTTTTACTGTGAAGGTTTTGCTCTTGCGCTCAAAATTCTACTTAAAGGTGAATAATTAGCACTGGTTATTCCATTCTTAAGCATGGAATGCACGGGATTTCTCATTCTTAAACTATTGGCCATTGATAAGTTAATCGAAAAAATAACTTTTCGCGTTGGATCCGTGTTTGTGCGCTATATCCTAATTAAAAGTCAATTTTTGGAATCTTTAGGCCGTGCCTCCTCCCAAACGCACGGGGTGTGACACTCGGAGAAATGACGGTTTCGAAGGCTGGACACACCCAACTACTCGCTGCTACCATCAAACCTTTTGTGTGCAATATTCTAATTAAACCTCACTGGGCTCTCGGACTATTTGCCCTGTAAAAGGGTCCTCACATTATTACATTGCTAAAATTTATTGAGGTGCATGGCTTTTTGTTAGAAGAATATTGCTGATGTTAAGGTGAAGCATGTACATCTTGTAACAGTGGCCGGGAGGTAAGAAGGTCTACCAGCCTGGCAGCAAAAATAGGAGAATTTGTGCAGACAAACACAGCAATTGCCTGCTAATCTGCCCACTTGTTCTAAACCTTTGTCCAGCCCCTCTTTAGCAAACTATGTTGTGAACCTTATATCATTGTCACGATTTTAACTATTTTGTTTAATACAAATTTACGTTTTTGGTTGTCACAATTTTTGATCAATTTCCCGATGCGACACATTACATTTACGAAACTTAAAATGAAATTAGTATTTGGTATTACATATTACAAACAGCTAATTTTGTCATGTGTCCCGATTTCGTGGAATTACCCTCATCTGTGAAATGATCATATATACCACTACTTCATAAACCCTCTATGATAATACAATAACCTCATAGATAATCAAAAGAAAGAGATTTTAATATGTACTGTTACTTACCACACGAAATATAATCCTCACACATCGAAACAATCAGCAACTATCCACCACACACGCACATACACGCCAAAAAAATTCTGCAGAAGCAGAACTGCTACTATTTCAAATGGAGATCGGGTAAAAATAGATGCGTCACACCCTACAATAGTGCCTACGCATCACTAGGGCCTAAAAGTGCAATGGCACACGGCAGGCTTCCAGGTAGCGTTCACGGCCAGCCGCATCATTTTCCTCTTTTTTTTCTGCAACGGACATTATAATTAATGATCGTAGTAAGCAGACGTTACTTGGTAACTGAAACCAAGCTGAGCTGGTTCCCATGGTTCCGCTGCCAAACACTGCCTGCTTTATGATAAGCGGCAGGCTTCCAGGTATTTGGCCACGGCTAACTGCATCATTTACTTTTTTGTATGCAAGAGACAGGTTTAATCAATAATTTAACATGAGCAGGCCTCACTTGATGGAACCAACGCATGGTGTCGAGCAGCAAACACTCAAGGGTGGATCTGGGGGGGGGGGGGCAAAGAACCCCACGCTGTAATTTTGTGGCCCACTTTTTGTGACCAAAATTTTTTTGGCCCCCAAAGATTGTGTTCTGGATCCGCCCTTGCAAACACTACCTGTTCTTTCATCTCATTATTGGATTAGTTGCAACTTGAAACTATGCAACATTTTGTAGCGACATCTTTCCATGATAAAAAAAAAAAAAATTGCACAATATTTCATAGGAATAGTCTGGTGCCTGGCTGTGGTTAAAAGTAGTGTTTTATTTTGTGTGCGGTGTCTGGGGTAAAACAGAATTACCTATACGTATGGCGTTTATTTTTGTGTAAAGCACATAGGGTGATATGCAAAAAAAATTAGCAAAAGTATGAAATTCGAACCTTTTTCGGTTTAACCAGTTGGTGAATAAGCGAATATGGCATTTAGCCTATATTTGATGCTATATCTCAGAATAGCTGATTCAATGACTCCAAACTCGAAATTGATATTTAAATGATGATCTTTTAAATTGGTTAAAGTGGTCAGAAATTACATCGCATCGCACCACAGAGCATCTAAAATCCGAAATTTTGAGGGGCCCGTCAGCGGGCCCTGAACCCCACGGCTTCGCGCTCGTATTACTTCTGATCAAGATATGGTCCCCCCCCCCCCACTTTGGAGAAGCGATTGACGCCCTTGGCTGAAATTTTACCCTTGGCAACACACAGTCATCCCAATATAGGTTCTGAAATATGGATTATAGCTCAATGGTTTGCCCTCCCCCACTTTGCAGAAGCGATTGACGCCCTTTGCTGACTTAATTTAGCAACACACAGTGATCCTACTAGGTACCCAATTAATTTAAGAAAGAGAATTCACTTCTGTAGGAAAAAAGAAAAACGTTAAATATCCCTGCCAATATCCTCACACAACGTTAAATTCAGCAATTTATCCACACACCCACACGAAATGGCGCTACTGAGAAGCAGAAAGGTCCATGTTTCAAAACAGATCGGGGAAAAAGGATGCGTGACAGCACAAAATAGCGTCAACGCGACATTAGCGATAAGGTTCTTCAACGGACAGGCATAATAAATGATCATGATGCAAGCCAACCTGGTTTCCATGGCATCGAGCAGTACGCTCCACTGCCTGCTCTCTCACTCTGGTATTGGATTGATTGCCTCATGGAGCTATAATAATAATAATAATAATAATAATAATAATAATAATAATAATGACATTTATATTGCGCAAAATACGTTAACATATGTTCTAATGCGTATTTAAATAAAAATTAATTGAAGGATAAAACTGTACTACTTAAACCAAAACTACGATATTATACCATTTGTGAGTAAAACCAATATACAATCAAAATTTACAAGCTAAACATTAAAATTTCGAATGAACCATTAAAAATCACCACATGCACAATTACACATTAAAAGCTTTCTGAAATAAAAAGATTTTCACCTCGAGTGTAAAAGTCCCCAGTGTTTCTTGGCATCTAATTTGACCAGGTAACTGGTTCCAAAGCTTTTAGGACCAGCTACCATAAATGCTCTCCATAAAAGCTACCATAAAAGCTATTAAACGTGTTGTATAGCTCCATGTATGCTTGTGTAAGACTCTTGCCAAGAAATTAGTCAAATAACTGAACACGACTAAAAATAAGCAAAGACAAAACAGGACTGAATATTACTCAAAGCATGTCTTAAAATAGTCAACACAGGATAGGACAGAAAATTAGTCAAAACTGGACTTCAAAGTAGCCAAAACACGATTGAAAATTAGTCAAAACAGGGCTGAAAATTATACAAAACAGGACTGAATATTAGCCAAAGCAGACCTTAAAATTCGTCGTCAATGCAGGATAGGTCTGAAAAATAGTCTATAATAGCCGAAGAAAAGTCAAAACAGGACTGAAACTTAGTTACATCACTGCAGGACTGAAAGGTATGGTTCAAATGTGACTATCGATTTAAATGCAAATCCTAGATAGCTGCCAAGATGGCGGCCACATGATCCCATAGGATAATAATCCCATAGGATCAAAATGGGATCATATACTTCTTCACTAGGTACCTTAAGGAATGGTCAAAATATATAATTTTTAAAGATTTACAAATATGTCATCGGGCTTCATGAGGACCCCTTTTTCCTACTTGAGTACTTTACAAATTTGAACAAGTGCATTCTGTAGGGATTGATCAGTTTAATTGCACATTACAGTTGTTAGTTTTCGGTGTAAAAATTGGTCAACACATGATTGAAAATTAGTGAAAACAGTCATGTAAATGACGGAGTCACACCAGAATGAACATTATAGGCAATACCAATTATAAAAATGTAAAGCAGAACTGAAAATTAGTCCAAAACAATTGACAATTCGTCAAAGCAAGCCTAAAAAATCGCCCAACCGAAACTGATGATTAGTAAAAACAGGACAAAAAATTATTTAAAAAATTAATAATTTAGTCAAAACACTAATTGAAATTTGTTTAAAATTCAAACTGTTTCGGTCGAAGCACGACTTTAAACATAAATGCATTCCTGAATGATCGATAGGTGTAATCACATTTTACGTACACGTTTCCTCCGGCTTGACAACTTCATCAGTAAAATGTTGCATAATGAATACATTTTTAATTTAAACATGTTAGGCCTACATATGCAAAATAACGTGAAAATAATTTCTGAAAATGTACAAATATCACGAACGCATCTATCTTAAGGTTTGATGAAGTAACGGCAGTAGGATGCCATTGTCAATAATGCAGCTCGCATCTTTATTTTGGCAAATGTGATGGCCAGTAGTTTTCGAATGATAGATTCTAAATATACAAAAAAGCATTACTAAAAACATCAATTTTAAATTCTCCGTACAGCAACCTCAGGCCTGATTTAGTCACATTTTGAAGCTAAGCATTTTTTTCTTTGAAGTATGGTTTTTAAATGTATAAATCAGATGTCTTAGCATGTCCCTTTAAAAAATGTAACAAATCTATGTCTGATCGATTAGGATTAGTGCGACTTGATTAAAAGCAGTTTAAGAGAGAGAATGCACTTTTTAGTGGGAAAAAGAATACATTTGAAATTATCCTGCTTTTGAGCGAACAAGCTTTCAACACCGTGACCATTATTAACCTGGAGTATCTGCCCATAGTGCTTCAAATAATTTATTAAACTTCATTGGAAATCAAATATTGAAATTAACTCGCCTGGTGTTCAAGTATTCTTCGCGAAAATGACTTCTGTCAAGAGCCTTGCCCTCCCCCACCACAAAATATCCTTAACCATTATTAAGTATACACAATCTGAAACGCGGATCCACACTCAAAATTGGGATGGGAAATAATTCAAGCTGAAAATCCTTCAGCAACATAAGTGCCGCTAGGATTAAAATCTCATTCAACTGATTTTCCACACTTTATTGATTCACAGCTTCACGAAAAGGACTATTTTGTCCGTTTGGCCTACTATACTTACCTGTTAATTTTTATGCTAATCAAGCGCGTGCAAGCCAGCTGTCAAAAGTTCACACAACTTTCCATTGTCGTTTGGGATACAGACATACACACACGTGTTGCGATGTGATAAGCGCCATTTTTAGCGACGCGTGCATCAACAAGTTAGAAGTGTACAATGGATATAAACAAGAAATGACTTGGGAAAGCGTGAGTTCTGCATATCGTAGGACATTCTAGGAATCAAGAGACACATGCAAGGAATGTTATTTTGGAAAATATGTTCGTCTTTTGCTCTGTGAGTACGGGTGCTTGTTCGACGGGACTAGCGAAGCGGTAACCGCTGGACTGCTACAGCAGTGCCGCTGGACTACTACAGTGTTAGGCGTACTACATGTAATTGGTGAGTTCGAAGGAGAAAGAAAGTTAGTAGATTGTATACTTTTTCTCTCCAGCCCCCCCCCCCTCCTGCACGCCTTCTTTCATACCCCACCTTCATGTCGACCCCCTTCCCCCGTTTCCTGATTACTAGGTTCACCCTTGTTTATGTAAAGAATGGTTTGGTGGTGGAATATTTTGTTCACTCTGTCAGTGTCTTTGAACAGCTGTTTTCCCGAGACAAGACAAGAATAAATGTGAATAATTCCATTTTATAATCTGAAATAGATTTAAGAACCGAACAATCCTTCACACGTCAATTCCGTACATAGATATCTCTAAAACAATCCGCATTCAATTAATTTCTGCATAGATTTTATTTTCAAGAAGTTGTCATTATGTGATACAACAGTTTGCAGAACCATTGAAGTGTCAGAACTGACTTAATAATGTAAGGTTTCAATCAAAAGACAATAAAAGGAACATTAATTATATTATTTACTATTAATGTTTGGGTTTTTTTAAGTGGACAAGCCAACTGAAGGTAAAATCAAATTTATGATAAATTCGATTTTCGAAATGATATAACGACATTTGGGACAGTTAAAGAAATTTCATAAATGCTTCTCACTGTTCCTTTGACATACATATGTTGAGTGTCGAGGTAGGGTTTTCCCCTCTTTGTATTGGTTTGTTTTAGTGATGTAATGCATGCAGCAGCTTCGTAGAATTTTAATACAAGCCATTGCACATGTAGTATCTGTTTTGTTCTTAGAAGTGTAGCCACACTTTTTCGTACGTCGGTCGGTGTAACAGAAATGTATGGCGAACACAATGCAAACAATGTGCACCCCGGGTCTTCTGTTCGTGGAATGCCCAAGTTATGTCCACAATTTTCGTGTCATACTTTGCTATCGTCTGCAATGGCAACTTCCATTCTATTGACTTGTAGGTCGGAAGGAACGAATTTAAGTTTTCTCCGTAAATTACGCTTCATTTATACTCATTGGAATTGCATGAACTATATCTTCACTGTTTCGCTATGGTTAATTTCTGACTAGTAATCTTCACCTGGCTCTATTTTTTTGTGGGAATAATAATATTGTGGGCTTGAACACGAAGACATTCTGATGTTAATACTTCAAAAGCAGTAAAATCGCATTAGGAAAATAGTTGAGAATTCAATCATAAAGAAAGGCAAAATATATGGACAGCCTGATCTACTTTTTTTAACGATAAACAGAAAGCAGCAATACTTGAAAGTAAATATGAATTTGCAATATGATTAAAAAGCTAAGGTAATTTGATATGCGTTATATCGATCACGGTAATTTTATGCCACTGACAATAGCAGGTTTGTTTACAGATTAAACTGTTAAAACGGTTCTTTAGAATGAACAATTTAACACCAAGAAACAATAAAATTAAAACAAAGTATCAACTACTTCCTATTTCATTGATAAGCAGTTTAGGCCAAAAAAATATTCGGTCTCTGGTCAGACCAAAGTTGCGGAAGTGACGCGGCTTTCTTCTTTTTTTCTTCAAGCTTGG
Organism: Patiria miniata; assembly: GCF_015706575.1. Classification (NCBI taxonomy): domain Eukaryota; kingdom Metazoa; phylum Echinodermata; class Asteroidea; order Valvatida; family Asterinidae; genus Patiria; species Patiria miniata. The sequence continues at coordinate 7,865,034 of NW_024037064.1, read as the reverse complement.
ATTGTACAGACAAGGTGGGGTACTATTTTGCTCTTTGGTGTCCTCATGTACATTGGTGTCCTCCATAATTTGCCTTGGTGCTCTCGATCATTTGCCTTGGTGCAATTTTCCATTCCTTGGTGCTCTTTGGTAGAAAAAAAAATTGAGGAGGACAGCAATAGTGGGCGCTGTTGGAGCTACCGCGGAACATTTTCGAAAAAAAATGACGCGCATAATGAAAATCGACGAGCGCGCTGACCAGAGACCGACTTAATTTTTTTGTTTCCCTTATAGTGGAAAAGTTTAAGTACAGTGATCATGAATCTGCCTATGTAGTAATACAATTCAGCATTGCTTTTTTCTACACATACTGCTTGATCTTTTTTCATTGTAAAACTTAGAATCAAAGTTAATGAAATTAAACAATGACAGTTATTCTGGTTACTGGCTGGTGTGAAAAACCTAAATACGAATGACTCCCTTATGATTACATTTTTCTACGCCAAAATTGTGTTGATTAATGCGCATTACCTTTCCGGGAAATTTAGCTTGATTGCTTTTGTTACCTTCATTACTTAATATTTCGAATATTTCACCTCGAAAATATATTTTGTTTTCATATTCTTAGCAACGTGAGTTATAAAAATTATTCACTGTTAATGAGACATCACCCGTTGAATTATTTCGCCACAAAAGTTGGAGTATTTGATTCAAGTTAATAATTCCAATATAACTGAATGATTATGATTCTACAGAGGAGTATGGTAAGGGAATATGATACTGTATACCAACACGTAGCTCAAAAAAATACTAAGAAGACCCAAACTCTAAAAATTAGTGCTAGTTAAAGCTGACTGCAAGATAATTCTTCCAATATGAAAAATTGGGTAAAAGCCATTTGATTGAAAATGAGACATAAAATGAATTCTTCCGCGGGTAAAACTACTCACTCTTAGCAAAACATTTACAGCACAAAGTTGACAGTCCAAACCATGAACAAAACGTCGGAAAGTATGGAATACCTAGGCTACACACAATAACAACAAAGATAAAGTAAATATTCTGAAGACAATTCATTAGCTAGAGTATCTTGATTCTACAAACCATTTCATACCACTAATCATAAGCGACTTTGGTCTTTAATAAAATGGTCCCAGAGGGAATTAAAAAAAACAAATAATGAACATCAATAATAAAATAAAATAAGCGTTACTATTTATGCTAGTCTATTTACAAGAAGTTTGCAGCAACAGTCTAAAAACAGTGCTCGTAATTATCTCGGCAAGCCGCCATTGACTGTAGCATTGTTATTTATTATATACATTTGAAAGATATTAAGGTAAAATTTGGAATCAAGGATAATGAGAAACTACTCTCAGTAATATCAATCACAGGCTTGTGTAGAAACCTCAATGAGGTTGACACCGTTTTTGAATTATTTCTACACAGCGGTCACGTAAAAGAGGAAAGGATTGTATGAGATATTTAAAATTACGTCCTGGTTGTAGTAATACTTATTATATGTTTGTTTTACAGTGCATACTCAATATAAACCTTACGAGCCTATATCATGATTGTTTACAACTTGCTCGTTTAAAGAAAAAATAATAAAGTTAGTTTCAGAGGTATGGCCTCTCCTTTACCTGATATGGAATTGCTCGTCGGGTAAAGCGTGTTCTCTCAACGTTACGCAAACTCACTATTTCAGTTTTTCATACAAATCATATACACCCTTTACCAGGATTTTATGGCGACAGAGTTGCTTCACACAGGAAACTTCTAGCGAAATGTTTACAATGTCTACAATATTATACGTCTAAATTTCAACGTAGTGTTACGCATTTAAGTACAGCTTTTAGTGCATTCTTTTTTAATTTGCTCTAAGACGAACTTTTAAAACATTCTAAAATTAAATTTTCTGAAAAGCCCACATAATTTAATGTAGTCAACAACCTGTTACAAAAATATTCTTGTGGTTGAATGAATCGAGTTCGCGAATGCTGCTGAGTACATAAATATACGTCGAATATTTATTTCCCTTTAGAATGAAGCATTCAGGCCCTTTTTATTTAATTAGGAATACATATATAGCACTCTACTTAGAACTTTGATGTATTTATACCATAGAGCTATATTAAAATAGTATAGCTCTATGATTTATACATAGTATAAAGCATGGTTGTCCTTACTGACAATTCAGTTGCACAGTTAGTAACGGAGTCATTCACGCTTGTTAACCACACGTAGTTGTTGTTGACTGTGTGGCTCAGCCTTTCCCTCACGGGTGTTTTCGAGGATATGTAGAGCTACAACAAATGTGAAAACGTTTCAAATGTTCAAACGTTTCAAATTTAAATGTTACATCAGTTTGACAATTTCTACTCCCTTCCCTTTACCTAAATTTTCTGATCTGGATGGTAAAATTGAAATAGTAGCGCCGAAAAGAATCCGCAAAAGATAATCGTGCAGAAACACAGACATTGAAAACGATTCTCATGTCAACGACGTTCACATTGGATCCCAGTGTTCTCGTATAAATGGTTTCAAAGTCGGTTGGCATGGCAACCATGTAGACCAAAACGTTGTTTTCAATTCACCGCCAGTTAATTTTACACCGAAATTAAATAATCGGCCGCAGTTTTAAGAGAAACTCGGTCCAGCGTTCTAGTTGGTATTTGTCAGTTAAAAGTAAGGCCTACCTTTTAAACTGTTCTCGAGGATTTGTGGTTTCTTGGAGTCTCGTTCTCTGATCAGTTCTGGAAATTCACAACATGAAAATGCAAATAAGCGAAGAAATGTTACGAAAAAAACCCTTATACATGTCTCATACCATGAGAAAGCCAACTTGCCAGAAGTGCAGAAAAAAAATCTCAAAAGAAGATTGTGCTAAGAGGAAACACTGTCATGTAATGTATATTGCCTTTAAATTAGATTCCCAGTATGCGTTTCAGTTGAACGCTTGACCAAAGTTTGTTTAAGTAAATAATGGAATGATCTTAGATTGTCACATAAAGCCCATTCAACTTCTAAAATGGCGTAAATCATCAAACCGCAAAATATGAAACCGCAAAATGTTAACCTTAATGGCCTGAATGGTTATACAATTGGTTGCCTTTGCAACAATGGTTCTTTTCCGCGATTAAACACAAATTGTGGGCTTTTTTTTCATTCTGCATTACTAAGGTCAACTGTAGACCTATTAGTTCAGCATTGTAGTTAGTATTGTGTGCAAATAAGGCCTACCGTTTAGACTGCATTTGGCTTTCAGACATGGTTGATCGCAACCAGTGGCCCTAGCATGGTTGCCACCTGTCTCCTCAAGCTCCATCGTTTGAAGCTTCTCGAGGAGTTGACGTTTCTCGGGGTCTTTGTCACTGATTGGTTCTGAGATTAATTTTTTTCAAAATGTACTTTCCGGGCACACTGTTTAGCGAAATGATTCGCTGAAAAATACCTGCTAAGCAAAAACAAGTTACTAGCGAAAAAGCCACATACTGCATGGTATCTTTACATGGTATCTTTACCTGGTATTCTTAGCACATATATTTACTGAGCAGTAGCTTCTACCCCAAACTATACGTGTCTAAATTGGTTTGGGTTTAAGCCAAGAATAAAATCAGAGGTTTTGTTTTAAATCATTTGGACAACAAATTACACATGGAGCTGGATTACTTTGAAAAGGAGTTCTTTGTAAATCATTACTCAAGTATTACTTGATATCGGAATTGGCACATTGTCCCACCACTCCTGATATGGTCAACTATAGTGTAGAGCTATTGATCCAGTATATTGTAGTTGACATTTTGTGTCGATAATTATGCCAACCTTTTTGACTGTTCTTGGTTTTCGTACTTGGTGGTTCACTACCAATGCCGCTAGCATGGTCGCCATCGGCTTTCTTCTTGACTTGAGGTTTCTTGAGCAGTTGAGCTTTTTCATGATTTCTGTCACTGACCAGCTCTGAGAATTAATCACAAGAAAATACTGTTACCAGGCCACTGTTAACCAAAAACATTCGGTGAGGAAATACCTAAGAAAAAAGTTACAAGCCAACACGTTGTTTAGTGCATAGTACCTTTAACTGCTACTCGACTTATGCTGACCACATAATACTGAGCAATAGTTTCTGCTTATCTTCCTCATAAAAGTGGGACATGTGATTAAATGTACCTCGAACCACACTGCAAAAACTAAAAACTTAGTAAAATTTAACACCAGATGGTCCTATATAGATACCAATGGTGTAAATTTAACACTGCCGTTTTTGCAGTGCATCTGTGTCTATATGGGTATAGCATTAAAACCAAGAATGAATCTAAGAAATGTTTTAAATCAGTCGTACAACATATTACACATGTAGCTGGATTACTTTAAAAGGTAAATCATTAGTGGAAATCATTACTCAAATATTAACTGAGATCGGAGGTGGCACATTGTGGCCCACTTGGGAGCACAATGGTCAACAGCATGGTCCAAACAATACACATGTAAAGCATTACTCAAGTATCGGAGTGGCGCATAGTGTCCCCGCTCCTGATAAGGTCAACTGAATCTCTTTGGCATATTATAAAACTGTGTGTCAAGAGTTAGGTCTACCTTCTTGACTGTAGTTGCTTTCCACACTTGGTTGACTATTCCCAATGGCGCTAGCATGGTCGCCACTGGCTTGCTCCATGACTTGAGGCTTCTCCAGGAGTCCAGGTTTCTCGGAATCTCGATCACTGATCAGCTCTGAGAATCAATAACAAGAGAATGCAGTTACCAGGCAATTGCTGTTAAGTAAAGGAATCACTGAGAAACTTTCGGATAAGCAACACAAAAAAGAACTTGCCACTCAGAATGTCATTTTCAGCACGCTACCTTAAACTGGTACTGGGCTTATTTTGTGCTTAGCACGTACATATATTGAGCGGCAGTTTCAGGTTATCTTCATACAATTGTGTTATGAGAGAAAATCTTACTATTACTGGTACTCGGCGAGTTTTCAGGGGGAACTCTCTGTAACAAGCACCAACCAAAAAGGGTTCTTTAATTTGTACTTATGCTGTGCTTCGCTCAGATATTTCCTGAGCTAAATGTCTGCTCATCGTGTCCATACAATTAGGCTAGGCGAAAAGATCTACCACGAACCATCTGGTTTTAAATAGGTTTACACGTAGAATGACAGTCTAGGATACAAGTTTAGAACTAGATTGGGTCATTTGACAAAAGTACCTACATGTACTTTACTTTAAAAGGTGTTCTTTGTCAATTATTAAAGTGTTATTTAGAAAGAATTTTGTGTACCTCGCAATGTATCAGCAAGTTCTTCTCTGTCGACCCTCTTCAACTCTTTGCAGAGCTTGTCGACCTGGAAATTTGGGGATAACTGCTTCGCACGCCATTCAACCAGCATTTGAAAGCAATGTTCTCTTGTATCATACGGGAACTCGTTCTTTACTTTGTGAGTATCGCAACCCAGTGCTGTTGCGAAGGTCTCCCAATCTGAACCGAGTTGGTTCGACACCTCATGAAGTGAAGAATCATCAATGTCTGAAAAACAGCATATGATGAAAAAAATCGAACAATCGTCTTTTTTTCTTTATGTTCAGCCAGTGAAGCAATGTCTCCATAAAAACCCATACTCTTTCGAGGTTTGCTCATGTAACGTGAACAAATCCATCTTGAAATTCCCAATAGTTTTCTCTACAGCTTTCAAATTAGGGAGGATACGTTTTAGATAAGTTGGAGTAACTTCTAATGGTCAATTTGATCGATCAATTCATAAATATACCAATTTAAAAAAACATTGTACAAACCATTATTTACCTCGCAGTGTTTTTGCCATTTCACCTTTATTAACCTTTGTCAGTTCGCGACCAAGACAGTCAACTAGCTCTGTAAGGTACTGCTCGTCTCGCCACTTAACCAACATTTGGAAAATTTGGTTGTTGGTATCATGAGGGTTGTCGTTCTTGAATTTGTAGACATCATTGACACCAAAACCAAGGAAGGTTGCGAGACGCTCCCATTCAGATCCGAGCTCGCATGCCAAATAGAGAAGAGTTGTATCATCAACAACTAGAAAAATTAGACAATAAAATTGTAAAGTAGGATCATTGTAATAATTTTTTTCTAAGTTTCCTCAAAATAGTTATCAGCTCGACAAATTCTGTCGGCGAGAGTGTAAAACTCGTTGATAAAGTTTAACTTTTAATTGTGTCTGGTATTCAATGGAACAATAAGAATTTGAAATGTGTGCTTGGGTACACCTTTCACACAGTAGCCAAATCCAGTAGCGTATCAAGCTTTTGATGTCGGGGGGGGGGTGAAATAATTGCTGAAAAAAAAACAATATGCCGGGGGGGGGGCAAGGTGCCCCTTCCAAACCCCCCCTCCTCCAAATCGTGTACATTGTATTAGCTTGCTATCTTACAAATATTACGTTCACACGAACAGCGCATTGATCGGTTTCAGAGCTTCCTTGACATTCATATTAAGTGCGCTTCACTTAAACTTCAGCTTGTTAACACGTGTTACGTTCTCAAAGTTGTTTTCCCTAAATAAGTAAACGTATTTTTGGTGTCAATTTAGATGGGATTCTTTTGTTTCAATTTAGATTTAGTATGGCTGATGTTAGATGTGATACCTGGCTAAGCGAAAAATCAATTGAACATTTATTGCCACCAAAAGTTCAAACATAGATATAGTTGTCTTTGATGAGAAAGCTAATTATAAGTGGTACGACGTTTGCATATGTCAGTACATTGTGAGTCTCTTGTGCAAACTACCATTTAGTACCTTTCCTGCGAGACAGTTTCTCTTCTTCTGTTTTAACCTAAAAGAGGGGGAAATTAAGATACTGAATTAAATTATTTTAACATATCATTAATTCAAGACACATATAGACCTCTATTACGGTACTTTGATTTCTTAATTATTTCTAAGTGCCCCTGTAAAATGGTGGAGTTAAAAGGAACCAACGTCAATTTAAAGTATACAGCTACAATGCCGGAGCACTGTTTTAGTAAAATCAAGGACCATGTTTTATCAATGCCCATTGGTTTATTACTGACAAACTTGTGTTCACTTGTTTTAGCCTACATTGTTTGCATCACTTACTCTGCAAATCTCCTGAATGATTTTTTGACACAAAGTGGATGTAGTTTCCACATCAGACCTGAAGATGAACACGAATGTGTCACCGTTTACAGTACCACGTTGTGTGGAGTTGTCGCCGTTGTCATTTCTTGCTTCAAGAAGCTTCTCGACTTGCCAGTGGGTATCCGAACAAGTCTGTCCCACTGAATCACAAGACTCAGCCATTGCACTATGGTTTGGTTCCCGTTTGGAAAAACCACCCCCGACTTCGTCCTAAATTACGAAAACAAATAAATTCTCGTCATTGATTGCCACTATGTTGCTCACGATCTAGGTGTCGAAAATACTTCAAACATGTAAACTCAATCAATGTAGGTTTTTAAGGAAAATCTTACAAGTAACGCCAGTTTTCCTTCAGTGTATTAATACAAAATCTTAAATAATACTTCTTGATTCAAAAATGTTGCAGTGACGTCTCTGAATTTAAAACGTGTTCGAGTACATTATATTATTTTTTCTTACCTGGATAGTCATGCGGCTTCCGCCACTTGTAGCCCCAGCAGACTGAGGGGAAACCTAGGGGAAAATAATTTGCTGAATTTGAAGTTTACGATGTAGTTATTGCCATCATAATGCTATTTTTGTGATATTCTAACCGAGGTCTTCTGTGGTTTTGAGCAATAGTAACTGGAACAGGAAGCTTTGAAATTGACTTGATAAAGTTCGTTTTGTTTCTAGAGGTAATATGCTGGATGATGTTTGTACTCTATGTTTTTTATCTCCATAACCACGACTATTTTTAATGTTTCCCTCGTAAACAGAACCTGCGAATTCTGACCGTTTGACTGCACGCAGCGGCTTGATCACAGACTGGCATCTGTACAGCGTCTCTGTCGGGCGTTTTCATCTGCAAAAAAAAATAAACCAACAACAACAACAACAAAAACACGTGCAAATGTTATCGCTCAATAATGGCCGCATAGGTTTTCAGTCTACATTGTGCAGTAATGAAAGTTTATTTATTTATTAAGTTTCTTTACCCAGGGTATGTCCATACAGTATAAAATTGGTTTCCATTGGGGCCCGTCATTAACTACAAATGACTACACACATGTAAAAATACAGTACATTACAAATACAATGCAGCTCAATTAAATAGATTAAAACATACGGGCTTACTGCATGATTGTAAAGCAACTACTATAATATTGTACGACTATTACAAAGAAAATTGTACAGCTTGAAACGACATCGCTAACACACTTTCCTAAAGGCCTGTGAAATATGTGAAATATTCGATTTAGACATTTGTCGTGATACCGGGAAAATATATTTTCACACATTTCCTGATTACGGGAGGGGCAAACAAAAACCGCGAAAACCCTTTGGGACAAAAATTGGGAAAATTCCCATCCGGCTCCTTATTATTATGGCAACAGGTTTGTTAACTCCGTAAGTCAGCACAGGTTTAGATTTGTATAATCAGTGAAGACATTTGAATGAGGTTAGAGAAGTCTTGGTTCTCAACTGTACATGCAAATTATTCGATATGATTGTACCAGTTACAGCAAAGCTTGAGGCATAACATTATTTGTTGGCAAAAGGAATCATCAGTGCCATATCAGTGGATTGTCTCGTTTCACGAATCTGAAAAGTGGTGTAAACAGATTTGTCGCATACAAAGGAGTAATGTCGTGTTTATATTTGTAAACAAAAATGGCCTTTTTAAACTCAATTTTTTTCAGAGAATGACATCCAATTTAATCTAGCAAACATGTCGACCGATGAAAATCAGAATGCACATTTCAGTGTTGCGTTGGGATTTGGCAGAACCTCTCTTTTGTGGGTTTGATAGGTTCCGGGTAGAACCTGTTTATACTGCCCGTCGTCAGAATACGAAGGGACATCAGAATATGACCCAGAATATGTAAGCAACTTGGCTCTCTTGACACAATATAGCGACGTATACAATAAATTGACCTAGTATAGTTAATTCTGTATGGAATCATTCTAACAGTTTGTCGATATTTGGAAGGATATAGAAAAAAAAGAAATGATTAGCTCACGTCTGGACAAATTGACAGTCGAACTTTGCCTTGTTCTCTTTCGTATTCATCTCCGTTATCCTGGTAGGTTTCCACAGCACAGTACAGAACGTCATCAGCAGACCAGCTTGGTAATCCAAGGGTGAAGGTCACGCAGTTCCTTGCCTGTTCCTTTATTTGTTTTTCGTGGATGGTCTGTTGGTCGAGTAGAAACAAAACTCAAGACATGTACATGTACTACGTTTCAATTTTAACCAACAGTGAGATAATCTCATGAAATAAAAGTTAAGGATTGGAAAATAAACGCACACCTAATAAAACAAACCTGTGTTTCTTCTTCATACACCTTACATCCTCTTGGAAACTCTGAAAGCTTAACGGCCAAGTCGCCCTCACCCCAGGAAAGGGTCTTGAAACCGTCTAGTCTTTTCGAATGCGTCTCGTCTTTCTCCACATTCTGTGTTGAAATGTAAACACCGTTTGAGTTTTTTTATTCAGGTATCACACTTCATCAATCAACTTGAACACAATAACATTTAAATGTTATATTCAGTTTTACTTGTCTTATTATTGTGTAAGAAGTTTTATATTAGCATTAATATGAAACTAATAATATCAGAATATAGTACGCTATACTGGTGAAAGAATGCTCTGTAACCCACCTTTTTAGCCTTTTTGTCGTCGTTCAGAATGTACACCCGTATTTGATATTTTCCTTGGCGGGGGTCGAAGACATCTCCATAGGGAACTACGACTAGCCGTTTCCTGCGTCCGGGTAGATTGAACCTTGTAAAATGATTTACAAGGAGAATCACCCTGTCTTCGGTTATCACTGCGTTTCCATCAAACTCTTCCCATGTGTCTGACAAATAATTGTCTTGACACATTTGGGGCTTTAACGGGTCAGAACTCGTACTTCTTACGTCAGCGTGGTGAGGGAAGGACAACACCACGCTCTCTTCAAATCTCAACCCTTCGGGGCCACAATCTACATTCGGTGAAAACGCGACCTCTTTTGGCCCAACCACAGTAGGGTCTACATAGATGTAGACTTGCTGAGGAGAGCCTGGAGCTATTGCACCACGCGGGATGGTGAGGTGCACTCCATACTCATCCAGGGACAAGCTTCCACCCTTCTCGTTGAAGTAACCCATGGCGATGTAAGGTAACTGGAGTCTGCTATCCAACCTCTCACTTGCAGTTAGATTCTCTGCCAGCTTGTTGACTTCATCTAACACCTGTTGGAGATGGCTCGGCTCTTGCAACCTCTGATCCTCGGTATCTTCACTGATCTAAAACAAATTTATGACAAATGCAAATTGGTAAATTCCGTAAAAGATCAAAATGTGATAGGTCACAGTCACGATTTCACATGATTGTTCATAGCAATAATTAATACCTTGCAACTAAATAATAACGTCAGTTTAGTTTTGCTCTTCAATTTACTATTGATTATGAAAATTGCACGTGATAAAGTGGTGGCAAAGCTGCGGATGCTGACGGCATCATAATGGGAGTGATACGAGCTTGCAGCGAGAGGTTACTACTCCATGCCCTTCGTGAGTTTTTTCAACCACTGTTTGGTGTCCAACCGGCTCACACAACAGTTCCATGATCCGACCATTGTCACGATCTTCAAGCGTTAGGTCGACCGCTGCGAATTTGGAAACTACCGCGCATTCTCCTGTCCATCCCTGGCAAAGCCTTTGACAAGCTTCTACAACATCGTCTAAAGCCAATTGCTGAGACCCAATGTCAATGCCTGAATCTCAATGTGGTTTCAGGCCCGCACGCAGCACCATTGATATGATATTCACCTTGCGTCAACTCCAGGAGAAAGCTATGGAGCAACATCAACCCCTCCTTACGCTGTTTGTTGATTTCGCAAAAGCATTTGGACACTGTTTCAAAGTCTATGGTGCCTCATGTCCAGATAGTGGATTCAACCCAAGTTATCTCTCTTCTGCGTCAGTTTCCATAATGGCATGTTTTCCCAGGTCCGCTTATTGAAGTAGCAAGCTTTCAAATGCATTTCCGGTCGCACATGGTGTGAAACAGGGTTGTCCTTTGGCACCCACACTCTTCGCAGTTTTCCTGTCGGCAGTTCTTGAGCTTACCGACCAACATCTTGCAGAAGGTGTCTACATCCGCACCAGGATGGACAAGTCTTCAACCTGGCCCAAACTCAAAGCCAAAACCAAAGTCCGCACTCTCCTTGTCCGTGAGCTGATATATGCTGATGACACAGCTTTTGTTGCCCATAATTACACAACTTCAACCGTATGACCAGTGATTTGGGACTCTCCATAAATGCAAAGAAAATTCATCTAGTCTTCACCCTTTCTCCACTAATCAAGACCATACCTCCCGTACTGTTCAACGACAACCCCACTGGCCATGGTCGAATTCCATAGCGTGCAGCTGACGGAAGCATCGACTCAGAGATCAACGCCCGAGTTAAGGCGGCATGTGCGGCCCTTTCTCGCCTGCGCCACCGTCTATGGTCACACAAAGCATCCGTCGTTCGACGAAATGTATCGTGCTGTGGCTCGTGACAATCTGGTTAATGCAGTACAGACGTCTACTCTGTAGCAGCGTCACCTCAAAAAGCTGAATCAGTACAACTCTGACACATCCGTCACTTACATCCTGGGCTTCGCTGGCAGGACAGGATTTCGAACACCAGTGTTCTGCAGCGGGCCGGCATGTCATGTGCTACCAAAATGATCGAGGAGCTACAGCTCTGATTGATTGGCCATGTTACTAAAATGGACGAATCAAGACTTCCGAAAGCAGTACACAGAGCTGCAAAGGGCTAAGAGACCTCGAGGACGACCCAACCTCCGCTACCAGGACACCCTGAAACGAACTCTTAAAGCAAGCTGCATTGACGTCACCACCTGGGAGGACAAGGCTGTTTGCCGCTCCCAATGAAAGCAGACCATTCGCATTGGCACAGCAGTCAGATAGTGCTGGTATTGCTGCAGCCATAGATACTCGCCAAAGACGCCATGCTGCTACTCCACATGATGAAGTTGCAGACCCTACTCTGGTGTGTAGAGGACGTATTTGTCGCAACCGCATTGGCCTTCACTCACATCAGAAAGCTTATGAAAGGAGATTAGGACGCCCCGGTCGACACCAACCGGCTACCACGACGACGATTGTATCAATGCCCAATTCAATTACCAACAGACTCGGGAACACTTTGTAAATAGCCTACTTTGTTTCCATCACTTACTCTTTGAATCTCTGACTGATTGTATAAAACAATATTGATGCATTTTCTCCGTCAGACTTGAAAATAAACACTAACGTGTTACCATTTACAATTATTCATGGTCGACAAACATTCAGTAGTTATCTCGTGGCATCAATTATTCCCCCAAGAAGTGGAAGTGTTTCTCACTCTTATATATAACCTCCTCAAAAGGCAGTGGCCATACAGCTCATTTGATGGACGCATATTTGCCGCTGTTTTGTATGAGCTGTAATAGACGCGTCTTAGAAAGGGAATTCACATCAACTCACAATATACAGAACTATCTAAAAAATACCTTGTGTGTGGGTCTTGACGGCATCTTTGAAGACGTTGTTTCAGTAGACATGGATTTAACTTCGTGTTCTTTAGCTTTAAGGTGACATAAAAAAAACAAATATCAAAGTGTATCATACAAATTGGAACGTAATCTAACACGAATGAAAGATAAGGCATAAAAAGCCACTAATTATGTACACAAATGGACATAATTAATTTACGCTTAAGGGCATCCACCGCCGGCGCCCCTCGAGTCGGATGATATCCATCTGAAACAACTCCCGCTTTTCTTATTTGAAAAAGCCAGAAAACCGAATGAAGACATGAACTTTTGAAGAAAAAAAATATGTTGTTCATTTACTCAGTTGGAAGTGTAAGCGTTTTTTTTTTGCATGACATATGTGCGATCTTTTGGGAATGACAAAATACTTATTATTTTCAACCACTTCGATTAAACTTGCCACCCAGAAAGTGTGAATTAGGATTATGAAATACTGATTCAGTAGTATTGCGCAGGCCAACGTGATGATTGTGAACGTTCAATCAATGAAAAGATGAAAGGCACCGCATTTCATGGGAGACCGCATTTTATGGGAATCCAAATTTCATGTGAGACTGGAAAAGTGCCAGCCTGTCCTTATCATCCGTTTAAGACCGGCCATGCGACGGGCTCTCGATCAGTAGGAATGGGTAAACTGTCTTAGGTATTTATGAATGTATGACACATTTCTCGAAACAATCAAGAAAGTCTTTTAATATGGAAGTTTTTATATAGGCCTACCTTTGTAGATCTTCACATGGTAATCAGATGCAATTGCAAGATATCGCTGATCGGCTGTAACAGTAATCCCCATATGACGAAACAGACCCAAGGCAATGGATTCAACAAAGTTCCCTCTTTTGTCATATTGGTGTATACGTCCTGTATTACCACCATCATCAGATACAATCACGTAGATGGCCGATTTGGTGCAGCATAAACCATATGATTCAGCTAGCCTACCGTCTATCGTTGGTTGGGTGAAGGTTTCAGAACCGCTATCGTCAACTACGAGTATAGTGTGGCGATCACTGACGAGGATTCTGTCGTCGTCATCAACGGCCAGATATTCAGGTTTAATCTTCACTTGCATGGTGCGCAGGATCTTACCATCTTTAGGCCTGTGCTCAGTCAGTACGTACCTCACCACATCACCCACTATGATGGCACCATTCTTCTTGCTTGCTACACTCCATGGCCAAATGGCCACCTGCTTTACAGCATCCTTGACTTCTTCATGTTGTACTGTCGAGAACTTGAAGTCTAACTGGCCGTTCATCGTGTACATGTAGACAAGATGGGTAGAAGCTCCTACCACCACCAATCGGTCTTGTGTTGCTGAAATGCCTTGTATATCTGTATTATGGGATAATATAGTAGCATTTTAATAGAGGAAAAACATGTAAAACTAGATTTATGTTTGAGGACAAACCCATGACTGTTTTTTCATTTTATACTGCGTTTTTGTGTCGTGTTATAGACTGACAGGACACGCTTGTGGAGTAGAAAATTGCACAGTGATCATGACAACTAGTTATGTAGATAAAGGCCTTAAAACGTGCAAAGTTAATGTGATTTCACATGTCATTTGATGACGTCAGCATGGCGTAACTTCCATTTCCATCTATAGCACATCCCAGATTAGGTACATACAAAGTTTCAACTTAATCGGACCTGAAGTTCTGCGGATATAAACCCATTACAAAAAAATGCACATGTGATGACGTCATCTTGACAATGCTTTTAGTTTCATCCATAACACATCCCGGTTTAGGTACAAACCAAGTTCAACCCAATCGGACCTGTAGTTCTTGAAATAAAAGCCTTCAAAATATGAACCTTTAATATAACGGCACATGTCATGTGATGACGTCATCAGGACGTCATTTTCAATTTCCATTTACAGCACAGCCCGGTCTATGTACATACGAAGCATACCTGCAGTTCTGTACAAATAGGCCTTTGGAATGCACCTTTAATGCGACGTCACGCGACACGTGATGACGCCATGACGACGTCAATGTTTGGCACACATCAGCAGGTGCTGGTCTTTGTGTATGCCATGTATAAAGGAAATCGGATCGATGTAAGTGCCCTAGCCAAGTGCCGGGCACGTTGAAAACGTGTACAAGTGCTATGGACAAGACTGAAAAGTTTGTGGACTAACATATGGAAACTTTGTCATTACATGTTTATGAAATGTTAAAGACTGATATGACAAACATGTGCAGTACAAAGTTGCAGGTGATCAGGACCAATAGTTCTGTAGATTTAAGACTTTGAAGAATTACCGTTAATGTGATGACACATCCCAGACTAGTTCATACCAAGTTACAACTAAATCGGACGTATAGCTATAAAAAGTGTAATATGTAATGTGACGTCACATGACACAAAATGAATCAATGTCTAGGCTGCAAAGGAAAGTAAACAGAAAAAAAGTTACATTTTACTTTTAATTAATGTATCCACTTTGCAGTGACCATATTGTTGGGGGAAAGTTTTAATTTCAAGCCACTTTGCGTCCGAAAACTTGTCTCCTTGCGAAATGGAGATTTTCCATATGTTATTATGTATTTAATACATTTTGCGTAAGCCTTCGAGCTCATGTCTCACATGGAAAGTAATTCATGGCGGTGATGCAAAAAAGGGGGAATAGCTAAATTTATTTTAAGTTGGTGGAATATATAACGTTACAACGACCTA
Source organism: Patiria miniata (assembly GCF_015706575.1). NCBI lineage: Eukaryota > Metazoa > Echinodermata > Asteroidea > Valvatida > Asterinidae > Patiria > Patiria miniata. The sequence goes on along the minus strand of NW_024037064.1, from coordinate 7,849,646 downwards.
TTTCGATGCCACATTACGGACAACTGTCAATAAAGGTGGGGATAAGCCATACAGAGAGAAAGCACGACAGATCGCGTATTAAAGAAGCTCATTCCCTCTACCTTCTTCGGTTTCGATGATTGTTTTAAGAACACCGTTGATGTAGTGTATCCATACCATCTGGCCTCTGGCTGTCACTGCTATTTCATTAGGAGTAGCAACGATACAAAATGGCCAAAGCCTGTCATTCTTTCTGTCAATGGTCCCTGTGGGCATCCATTTGTAGAGGTGAAGATCGTGTGCGTCGACTGAGGAACGCCCTTGCAACCATTTTGTCGGACTTGAACCTTTTTGGAATAAAAAAGCCAAATTCTAATATCAATTGGCGTTTCTCTCGGGCAAGATGTTAATTTAAAGTGGTAGTGTTCACCAGCACTTCCCCCCCCCCCTCCCCCCCCCCCAAACCAGGGAATTCAACTCAAGTAAACATTGTTTGTGTAACGCATGAGAGGAAAGGATTTTTGTTTCGATGTTTTATCAGAAACCAAACCGTTGCTAGAGGCCTTGAACCTTCGGAGTTTTCGGAGGACAAAACTTAAAAGCAGTATTTTGAAAGAGAAATGTCTAAAGGAAACCAGATAATTTGTAGGGGCCTTATATACATGTAACGTAGGTGCATTCATTATGAAGATATCCAGGGAGAACCACACAGTGAATTCCGATTGAAAGTTAACATTTGTGTGAAAAGAGAAGGTGTGAAAAAGATTGAAAATGTTTCCCACTTGTGTGAAAGGGTGTGAAAATGTTTCCACTTATATAAAAGTGTGAAAAAACGGTTTCTCAATGTGGGTAAAGTTTTCCACACTTTATGAAATGAAAATGAATTCTCTGTGGAAAGAAAAATTCCCGTTTTTAAGGTTAACTTTCAATTGCAATTCACTGTAATTCTTATTATAATAATGTCATATTTGTGGCCAGGCCATTTAGACTAATTAAATTTTTTAATCGCCTTTTTAAAAATAACATCCATGTCATCACGTGTACATAAAAATAGTTAATTTTACGCGCTAATCTGTCCTGACAAATTCAGTGAAACGTCACGCTTTAATTAATGATGTAATACAATTAATCTGCGTGTGTAAATGAAAACCACTGGACGGAATACTGAAATCTATGAACGAGGAGATGACTATTATCAGCCATGTGGTTGTGAATGCGAAGCGTTGCCCGTTGATAAGCAAAGTTAATCCGATTACGTATTTAGACGCTATAACAGAGCAGTGAAATTCATACGCCCCCAAAAAACATAGCCTTTCGAACGTTTTTGTTTCTCGGAAAATATGTTCATAATGATTGAAACGTTAAATTATAACGGAGGAAGAAAATCTAAACTTCATGTCAGTGAAAAAAATCGCCGTCATTGATGCCAAATCCTAAATATTGGTTACTGGTAAAGCTGACCTTTAAGTCGGGAAGAAATCTTTCGAAAACTTCCCCAAATCTAAGTATTTTTCTCAATTTCTAGGAATCCCCTCAAGTCGTTATTTCACGAGTAGTTGAACAAAATTATATCATCTAAGTATATTCCAAATTTCAGCTTAATATGTTGTTGGAAACGCTAGTGTTACACCTTTAACTAACTCCCATGAAAATTTCGACGATGAATTTTTGCAGACCAAACCAACGTGCATGGTTTTCAGCAAAGATCCTATAGCGCCGTAGGCGCTACGGCTCACCGATTTCGGCCCGGTAACACAATGACGAAGCGCATATTAGCAAATTCATTAACGTCACTCGGCGTGACTTGGCGTGGGTCTCGGTATCGACCAATGGCAGCCGGCAAAAAGGCTGATATTTATTAATTAATAACTCGTGAAGAAGGCTTTTCTTCACATTTTTACTGCATACCGTTATAGATAGGAACCTTATTAATATTCGTGAGGCTTGAAAAGATTGACATATATTGCAAACTCCAGTGTTAAAACTTTTAAAATGCAGGTAACCAGGTCTTTTTTTCCAATTTCAACGAAAAGTAATGAACATATCACAAGGATTTTTAGCACAAACTTGGAAAGTTATAAGGGAATTGAACCCTGAAAGTTGCATGAAGATATCGTCTTCCAAACGGGAGAATTTTTTTTTTAAAGATTTTGGCAAACGAGCGGTAACGTTCCCTCTTTGGTAGTCAAAATGTACTTGTCTTTGAAACCCTACATTCACCACTCGAGTCAAACGTCACCCTTAATTGTGTAATATAACACATTTGAGACAATAGAGGTATTTGCGTGATATATATATATACTTATAAAAAAAATCGACAGGTTACTTTAATCTGCAAATAATTCAATAATAAAGGTGACTACTGTTACCTGTGCTGATGGTTGTATATGGCTGATGAGCTGTGCCGATTTCTGTCAGTAGCATAAAACAATGAAACATGAGAATAGAAAGAGGGGCAGGCAGAAAAAAATATGGTCTGGGGATACTCTGCATGATTCATTTCAAAAGAATAACAATTCAGACAAATGTGGTCAAGTATCCGCCACTGCTAAGGATAAACATGATGACCCGTTCTCAAAGCTCGGCTTTGTCTCCGCCTTGGCTCTATCTCTGACCTCGGAACCGCCAAGGCTAAGGACCAAATAAAAAACAATACTGTATGCATATACAGTTAGATACACCCTAATATATTAAAAAACACTTGCAATTGATGAGCGGGAATCTCTAAAGTTAGGGAGCCGAATATCAGGCAAAGCCGATACCTATAGACGAAGCCGAGGTTTGAACAACCAAGGTAACGTCGACATTTCAACTTATGTGACGCCCCTCGTACAGAGAATACATTATTGAGGCACAACGTTAACGTTGGACATTCAATTGAGATACTGGATAATACGCCTGACATTGACATGTTTAACTGCAAGCAATGAATACAATGAACTCAACTTTTTTTGAGTCTTTGAACCTGCACTTGAGTTTTCGGAGGACAAAACTTAAAAGCGATAGGCCAATTTTGAAAGAGATATGTCTAAAGAAAACCAGAGAATTTGCAGGGCCTTATATACATGTAAAGCATGTGCATTCATTATGAAGATATCCAGGGAGAACCACACAACAGCTAGTTTTGGTCTTTGTTTTTTTTTCCCGTACAAAGTGGATTACAGTAAATTCCGGTTGAAAGTTAAGACAGAGTGAAAATGTTTTCCATTTGTATGAAAGTGTGTGAAAACGGTTTCTCAATGTGGCAAGTTTTTCACAAACTATGAAAAGAAAATGATTTTTGTGTGGCAAGAAATTCCCTTTCCAAGATTAACTTTCGATTGCAATTTACTGTAATGTTTATTCTAATACTGTCCACGAAATTTGGCAAAAATATTGTGGCTAGGCCATTGAGTCTCATTAAAAGGTTTAATCGCCTTTTTAAGAAAAACATCCATGTCATACACGCGTACATCAGTATAGTTAATTTTATTCGCTTATCTTTCCTGACAAAATCAGTGGTTTAATCGTATATGACCTAGCAGTCTCGCGCTCTGCCAGTCCATAGTTTTAAAACGTGGTGCAAAATAAGAAAACCAGATACCTCCTTTTGCATCTCAGAAAGAAGAAAGGGTTGTACAAGGGTTGAAAGTGGAAGGAGCCGTGCATGCATAGACTGTGGGGCTCCCTTCCTTGACCCCTTCTTTGACAAATGATAAATAATTGTTTGTAACTTCCAAACTGAAATCTCATGTAAATCGTCATACTGTTTTAATGGTTCCTTGTCCGCTTATCTGAAGGGTGTACTCGTTATGCGGCCCAAGACAGCATCTTGTAGCCATCCATCTAGTCGCCTCTTAATCGTAGTTATGGAGTCCAAGAACAGCAAATGATTTATAATAAGTTGCGGTTTGTTCGAGCCAGAATATTCAAAGTACCGTTCATCGACATCGACAGCGCCCTGATCGACTCACTGAAGTTCTGGAAATCATGTAAAAACTATTGAATCGATACTTATGATATGAGTGAGCGTGATTGATTGAAAACTGTCAATGGTGCATCAGACTATGACCTCTTTTGTAATCACGAAGTAGTTGTACGTAAGCAACCCTGTTAATCATTGGAGTGAAACGTCACCCTTTAATAAGTGATGTAACACAATTAATTTGCGTGTGTTATTGAAAACCACCGGATGGAATACTGATTTCTATGAATGAAATTCCGAAACATTCGACAAGGAGGTGACTATTATCAGCCGTGTGGTAGCGAAGGTGAAGCGTGGCCCGTTGATAAGCAAAGTTAATGCGATTACGTATTTAGACGCTATAACAGAGCAATGAAATTCATGCCCCGCAAAAAAACATGGCCTTTTGAACGTTTTGTTTCTCAGAAAATATGCTCACTATGATTGAAACGTTAAAATATAACGGAAGAAGAAATTCTAAACTTCATGTCAGTGAAAACAATCGCTGTAATTGATACCGAAACCTCAATAATGGTCACTGGTAAAGCTGACCTTCAAGTCTGGAAGAAATCGTACGAAAACGTCCCCAAATCAATGCATTCATCTCAAATTCTACGAATTCACTCAAGTCGTTATTTCACGAGTAGTTGAACAAAGTTATATCATCTAAGTATATTCCAAATTTCAGCTTAATCTGTTGATGGAAACGCTAGTGCTACACCTTTAACCATCTCCAAGAAAAATTTCGACGATGATTTTTTGCAGACAAAACCCAAGTGCATGGTTTTCAGCAAAGTTCCTATAGCGCCGTGGGCGCTATGGCTGACCGATTTCGGCCCGGCAACACAATGACGAAGCGCATATTAGCAAATTCATTAGCGTCACTTGGCGTGATTTGGCGGGAGTCTCGGTATCGACCAATGGAAGCCGGCAAAAAGGCTGATATATATTAATTAATAACTCGTGAAAGAGATTTTGCTTCAAATTTTTACTGCATACTATAATGGATAGGCACCTTATTAATATTCATGAGGCTTGAAAAGATTGACAGATGTTGCAAACTTAAGTGTTACAACTTTAAAAATGTAGGTAGCCAGGCCAATTTGCTAAACAATTCATTCAAGATAATGTGTACGTAACCTTTAGAAATCGCCCTTCGCAACCACACGGCTGTTATAACCTGTGGTGCAGGCGCGTACGCAGGGGGGGTGTTTTGGCTGTTAAACACCCCCCTTTGCCATGTAAAAATATGGAGGGAAAAGAGATTTATGTGACCGAGTGCGGAACAATTACAAATTATGTGCATATTCTCAACTTTAAGCTTTGAATACAGAAGACACTTTATAAGGGCAAGAGTATATAGGCCTATATGTATTTGAAACAAATGATACAAAATATCCCCTCATAATTTAAAAAACTTCTGCTAAAAAAAACAGGGGAAAGTGGCCAGGAAACGCCTCAGATTGCACCACAGAGCATCTTCGATCCAAAATTTCCCGGGGCCCTTAAGCGGGCCCCGGACCCCACGCCGTAAGTGCTTCGCGCTCCGCGCTCCGCGCTCGCATTGGTCCTCCGGCCAAATTAATCCCGGGACGTACCGTTATTTCGTTTTACCGTTTTGGATTTCCTCAAAAACAAAAACAGTAAACGAACCATTGACCGTTTTCTCGTTTTACAGTTTTGTAAAACGGTCAAACGGTATTAAGTCACACACACAAAATACTTTTTGTTGTTGTTTTTAATTGTAGAAAGCGTTAAACGGTTAGTTGCTTTATTTTTAGAGTGATGTTTTACAAAATCATGACAATGACAAAACGGTTAATAGTCTTGCCGACCATTTTTTGATTTTAGGTTCGGCAATTAAGCAATGCACCGGAATGTTAATTAATGCGTCCTTGGGATCGAGTCATTGCCTGGGCCCCGCTCCTTACATTTCGTTCTCACGACAAAATTTGCGAATTGGCTATTGAAGAGCCGCGTCGACTTGAACCCCAGTTTCCTTCAAAATGTCTGCAACACCATCAAACGTCTTATTACCATCCTGTTTCCATTGTGAAAAGTAATGTCCTCCCTTGAAGTTTTCCAGCGCCATTTTGCTTGGAACTCTTTAAGCCCCACCAACTTGACTAAATCGCATGAGAAAGGGGTCAGGGTCCGCGCCAGGAATCACATCACGCATTAATTATGCCGATGTAACAATTCTTCGTGTAAAACATGGTCCCCCCCCCCCTTGCCCACCGCCACAAAATGCACCATGGACTGTTAACCATGACACTGGAATAAAAAAACAGTCTGTATTTGTGTAATCTGTAAAACAAAAATCATTGATCGTTATGCTATAATGAATTTTACTAACCTTATAAAACGGAGAACTCGTATTTATCTTAATACCGCTTGTCGTTTTATAACACTGTAAAACGACAAAACGGTCGATGATTCGTTTACTGTTTTTGTTTTTGAGGAAATCCAAAACGGTAAAACGAAATAACGGTATGTCCCGGGATTCAAATTCCCTCTATGCTATAATTTCACCCTAGCGGTGCCCCCACCATTTTGTACCTTCAGCAGCGAATGGCTCTACAAGTGGCATAAATCCCTTTCCAAAATAGAAAAAATGGGGAAAAAATACGGAGATGGAACATGGTTCTCAACTTTGAGTACGTAACAAACTTTATAAACAACAAAAAAAAAATAACAAATTTAAATGGAATTTTCGATGTTTAAAACGTTTTCTAAACGGTGGAAGTGGCCAGGAATCGCCTCAGATTGCACCACAGAGCATCTAAAATCCAAATTTTTTCCGGGGCCCTTAAGCGGGCCCCGGACCCCACGCCGTAAGGGCTTCGCAGGTCCTGGACCCTTCATTACAATAATTCTAGGCCCCCCGGCAAATGGCAGTCTGAATCCGCTCCTGTGACCAGAGCGCATATGTATCCTGTATCTGAAGTTTGGCCTTAGGGGTGGGGGCGGTTTACACAAAGATTCCCAACGGATGAGAATCATGAGATCCAGGGGACGAAGCTGAGTGATTTTAGCCAATAACAAGAACAGATCCTAGCACTTCCGCAGCCCGTGTCACTATTTTTCTTGAATTTCTTTTTTTTTTGGTTTAAATGCTGTTGAGGGAGGGTACTGCCCACATTGACCCCTTTACTCATATGTTCATCATACTCTAAAGACACAGAACATTTTTTTCCCGATTTACTATGCTTTAACTCATCAGATAACTGATGGTCGGGGGTTCCCGGCCCTTCGAGTTTAACCCGTCCAAATATACCCTCTTTTATTTCTGGCGCCAACACAAACTCCTGACTTTTATTTTAGCGTAAAGTTTAGCCCACTGATACTATTTTTTATTTCTGGCGCCAACACAATTTACCATCTTCATTTCTAGCGTCATAAATGACGACATCCAATTTTGAAACACCCCCCTTGAAAAAATCCTGCGTACGCCACTGCTGTGGTGGTATATGGCAGACCAGCTGTGCCTCTCTGTCACTAGTATAAAAAAATATATATGAAACATGAAAATAGAAAGAGGGGAAGGCAGAAAAATGTGAACCGGTGGATCACAGTCTGGTCCCAGAACAAAATATCTGTAATCCGAAGCAGTTGTCATGCATGAAGTACGACGGAAACTCTCCCCCTGACCTTGTATTTGTTGACTTTTTTCGTAAACGTTATAAATGTATGCTATGTAAATTTGTTACCTGGTGTTGATTGCTTTGCATCTCCCCCTTTGACTTTTTCTTTGTGAATTTCTGTTTCATTGCACAAAATATATAAAAAATAAAATTAGTGATTTGTAAGTTGCAAACGATTTCATCGAAACATATAAAGTTGCTTCAAAAACAACAAACTTACACACCAAACGCCGACCAATTGTAAAATATGTTTGAAATATTCGAAAGGCAAGCAAGCAGGAATGTTCCCTCTTTGGTGATCAAAATGTACTTGTCTTTGAAACCCTCCATTCATTAAATGAGTGAAATTTACCCTTAATTGTGTAATATAACACAATTGAGACAACAGAGGTATTGGCGTGATATATATATTTTAAAAAGTCGACAGGTTACTTTAATCTTCAAATAATAATATCAAACATTCAATAATAAAGGTGACTACCGTTACCTGTGATGATGCTTGTATATGGCTGATGAGTTGTGCCCCTTTCTGTCAATAGCATAAGACAATGAATTATGAGAATAGAAAGAGGGGCAGGCAGAAAAAAAATATGATCGGGGGATAATCTGCATGATTCCCATTTCAAAACTTAATTCGGAGAAATGTGGTCAAGTAGCCGCCAATGCTAAAGGATAAATATGATGACCCGTTCTCAAAGCTCGGCTGTGTCTCCGTCTTGGCTTCATCTCTGACCTCGATACCACTCAGGCTAAAGACCAATATAAAACAATACTTGATTCATATGAAGTTGGACATACCCTAATATATTTGTAGGAAAACATTGGCACATGAAGAGCGGGAATCTCCAAAGTTAGGGATCCAAATATCAGGCAAAGCCGAAACCTAGAGACGAAGCCGAGTTTATTAACAACCAAAGTAACGTCGACATTCAAACTTATGTGACGCCCCTCGTATAGAGAATACATTCTTGAGGCACAACGTTAACGTTGGACTTTCAATTGAGATACTGGATAATACACATGGCATTGACATGTTTAACCGCAAGCAATAAATATATGAACTCAATTTTCTTAACCTTTCTTAAGGGGCTTTCTTAACCCAAAATGCTGTCTCAACATTAATAGACGAGTGTTTAAAAGTAAATACACATTAACACACACAAGCCGTTTCAACCTCACAGAACCATTGCACCGAACAGCAAATGGAATATCAGAAACAGAAACAACTAAAGTACTTCTGGTGTGGCTGGAAGGACCATCACTGAAAAAATGCTGCAAAATTCAATTAAGATACTGAGATTCAAAATACTGCTTTAACGCGGTATAGCCCAGCAGCAGTTTAAAACAAACTGATGGGAGTATTTTAACACAAAACAAGAATGGTTGTTTACATGCTTACCAAGAGGGTAGTGACTTGTGGTTCCACTGAGAGAATTACACAATTTGCAAAAGTTGCCTGAGCCTCCTCTGATATCTGAAGGCAATAGAATAGAATTAGTTACAATGTCCTCGTAATTATTCAGTCACTTACATGCTTAAGAAAATGTTGTTGAAGTAAGGATTTGTAAGTAGAATCATCAAAATAAACTTTTGAAAAAGTTAAAAAAATAAAATTAAAATAAAATAAAGAATGTACCCAAATATGGGAATATATATATTAGCCTACACGGCAGGGATAAACAATTTATGCAAATTAGGTATATTTGAATCAAAATTAAGGGTGGCATCCACCTCCATTTTCTTCTCTTTCTTCTGACATGGTTGCTTGCTATTAACAAAAAATGCTGATTGTTTATTTATCCTATTTCAAACATCTGGTTGGAAGGAAACCGACATAATGTCTTACCGTTCCCGAGAAAAGACGGACAAAACCGGTTGTTTTTTTGTTTTTGTTGTTGTTCTTGTTGTTTTTGGTTTTTTTCAGTTTTTTTTCCGTGTTTTTAAGTGGTTAATTTTGCCATTGCCAAACTTGCCCTAAATTTGTTAGTTTTGTATTTTTTATGTAATTTTTGTATTTTTATGTAATGAATGTGTGTAATTGTTTTTATTAACTATTGCTCTGTTCACAGATTTCATAATATTTATTCCGTGTTCCCTTTTAGGATTGGATTGATAGGCTTTCGAGTCATAGTGTTTAAGTTCACTTTTATTAATCCTGGCCATCTTAATTTGGGTTTTGTTCTGTTCTTGTTTTGTCTTATTCTGTAACAACCTTGTCTTTTATCATTGCTGCCTTTATTCATAGCTCCTTGCTTTTGTTTATACTTATTTGTATTGTTTCATGACTTCTTATACTTGTAATCTTGTCTCCTCTGGAGTTACATTGTCATATTCTCTGTATATATTTGTTGCAAATCTTGGCCGAATAAATAATAATAATAATAATAATAATAATCGGACATGACGGAGTACGATTACGTTGTTCCTGACGTTTTTATTTAATGTACGATAGCACACGTACACAGCACCGGTCGGGAGCAGCAGTGACCAATCACCAATGCACAAATTGTGGTTTCTTACACGTCCACAAAACGCCACGTTTTTAAGGAATAGTTGGGTCGATGTGTATATCCTACTTTTAAATGTTCTTTCCGATTAACATCATTTCGTTCATAGAGCATTTTGTATCCCAATTGGGCTGTTCCAGGACGCAGTGTCCCTTTAAACCTGCTTTCTCCATCATGAAATTAAGAAGGGACATCTTCACCAACAGTTGAAGACATTTCTCCTACCTATCCCCGTGAGTCGGCATATTTCTTATTTTGATCTGAGACAGAGGAATCAATAAGAATCGGAATGAATCTTTTTATTTGTTGTTGGCTGCTTGCTACCAGGCAACACTGACGAGAAATATTGTATCACTTTCTCTTTGATTTCAAAAACAAATCAGATTAGTAAAACAAAATACTATATTTGGAAAGGCAACCTCTAAATTACCATTTCAATGAACTGAACTACATGTAGTTTAGCCACATGTTTGTGCTCTCCTAATTTGTAATGTCTCTTTTCACCGTGCAGCGCCATTTAATGCAGCGACAATTTAAATGTTGTTTCAGAAACAAACTTGGATGATGTGCACCCCCAAAGTCCAAGCCACATAAATGTCATGAAAGTAACGATTGAGGTGGTTCATTCTGATACCTACCTAACAGGTATTCAGCAATGTCCCTTCTACCGATCTCCATCAGAGCTTTGCATAACACTTCCCTCTGATCCAAGCTAGTGGATACTCTGCTTTTCCATTTGACCAGCATGATGAAGATCTGCTTGTCTGTCTGGCCTGGGTCATCCATCACGATGTGCTCGATCTCTGCAGTGCTCAATCCAAGATTTGTAGCCAGCTTTCGCCATTCGGAGCCAAGCTCGTTAGAGATCATGCGTAGATCAAAGTCACTGATATCTGCAAACAGACATGAATTATTTTATACGGCAAAAAATGTTCCAGTGAAAAACTTTTATGTTGTATTTCATGATCGTTAAGATCTTTTTAGAAGTTTTTAATTTTTTTTTCACAAAATGCTGCCCAAAATTTGGCCGCAGAAAAATGTTTTTTTCATTTTTGGGGTGGACTATTTTGACGTTGGTGGCGCCACTTACCCTTTTTTACTACTCGAAAATAGGGCACATACATATCACCAAGGTCAAATCGTGGGACTTAAACACACACAAAAACATTGACAACCTCTTGGGGGTGGCTCAACCCACCCGACCCCCCCCCCCCCCTTGGGTGCGCCACTCGGCTGAACTTAAGAATTCTGAAATCCTAGGCATATCTCATGCTATCCCATGTACTTCTTTCGTGTAAAAATGTTCATTTTCCCTGTCAGGTTTTTCGTAACGAAATAGGTTTTTCTGGGCCTACTATAGCTAAAACCACGATAAGGACGCCGTGTCCCGTCATGGAATTCGTGTGGATTGTTACAGATATTTACTAACTTTCCCCCTACTTTGCTTCTTAAACTATAACTATTAGTTCATTTGACACAGGGAGCGTGATTGTTCAAACTGGACGGATATGATTCAATCGTTAGGTAATGATATATCAATGATGTCACTGTGAATGCCAATGCAATGTGACTCATGTGTACCATAAGAGGGGGTCAAATGTTGTAATGATTCCAAAGTAAAGTGTTTTCTTCAATGGTAACATTTATTTGCAGGTTTGACGTTTCATTGATTATGTTTTCAAAAAAACAAATAACAATCATACAAAAGGGGGACGCCATTTCGAAATCGTGCAAAATAATCCTTCCGGTTGGACTGAAACAAGTCTTCTGTCCTAGTAATTTATTTTCAAAAATAATTTAATAATACACTACGCCATCGAAATGACAGAGGGTGGAAGTGAGTTCATGTGGATTTAACCAGGTGCTCATTGTAGTTGGGGCTCGTTAGCCTTGGTTGGTAGTCCATCTAGGAGAAGGCAAACTCTGATTCCAAACCCGGGTAGGTGGCCCTCGTTAGCCTTGGTCGGCAGTCTGCCTTGGAGAAGGACACTCCAAAATAAGACCCGCATCCATGCACGTCGCTCATCTCGTGGCAGCTACTGCACCAGACAGCGCTTGGCATGTATCGGAGGAGAGAGTGGGACTGGGAGTGCACACATGCACCTTTCTCACACAAAAATCCACTCATCAGGTGCAGGTCATTCGGCGACATCAGATGACCACTATCCACCAAGACCTATCAAAGTCCTGTGGCGATGGGTGAAAGGCAACAGGGACAGGCTGGGGATGCTGCAGGTAGTCGTTAGCCACGAACCTGCCATCTTCAGGGATAGCAATGATCTCCAAACATGGGGAAATGTACTCAAAAGGATAACTAAAAACCGCCTACTCCAGCTGAGCTTGCCTGGAGACCGCGCTTGGCTGGCCATCCATTGCTGCGGTCGAAAACAACAGCAGAAACTGAAACATTTTCTAAACCTTGGAGATCGGAAAGTTAGGACCATGCTAGATAACGACAAGAGACCAGAGTGCTGGTTAGTCCTTATTGGGAAGATGTTATGAGAGTACAATATCGACATCGCAGATCTCAGCAAGACATTTTATCTGGAGAATCCAACTTGGAGGAGGTGGGTGCAGGCTACACCTTTTACTGGATTGGCAAGCCTGACGGGGGGGGGGGACCCAGAACGGGAGGAGTCGGATTCGCCGTTCGCACATATGTGGCTCGGGGCCAGGAGCAACTACCTAAAGGTATCAATGACAGGTTGGTGACCATTCGAATAAACCTTCCCAGAGACTGTCGGGGCACCATAATTAGTGTCTATGCTCAAACTATTTCTCACACTGACGATGTCAAAGAGGCTTTCTATGAGGACTTGGACAGAGCAAGCCCCAAGGAGGGACAAGCCCCCAGCGCAGAGGCCTTAGAATGTGTACAGCGGAAAAAACAGGACTCGTTCGATGAGAATGACCAGGAGATATCTTCGCTGTTAAAGAGGATTCACATCACCCACGGTAACTATATCGTCAACAAATCATCAGCCACAAGCAAGTGACAGTACCTTTAAGCCAAGCATATGGTTCAGACCAGACTCAGACAGATTAGGAATCATGGTGGTTGAAGAAGGCCCAAGAGCTGCAGGAAGCTGCAGACACACACACACAACTAAAAGCTGCTCGATGAGGGTCTCAGAGCAGTGCATGGTCCCAAGTCCTGTGGTAGCGCTCCTGTCCGCTCCATCGATGATGAGAAGCTGTTCATAGACAAGGCAGAAATCCTCACTCGCTTGGCCGAGCGCTTCAACTGCTTCCTAAATTGTCAATCATCTATGTCAGAGGAAGCACTAGATGATGTAGGCCTACCCCAGAGACAGATCCTCGATGACCTGAACCTGCCCCTTCATCGCATGAGGTTTGCAAGGCCAACAGACATACTTCTTCAGGCAAGTCCTCTGGCGCTGATGGGATCCCTGCCGAGTTTTACAAACATGGAGGTGATCACATGAAGAGGAAACTTACCCATCTGCTCAGGATTATCTGGCACCAGGGCTCAGTCTCATGGAGTTCAAAGACGCAACAATAGTTTAGCTTTACAAGCGCAAGGCTGACGACACCTGCTGCGACACCCATCGGGGCATCTCCCTTCTCTAAATTGCTGGAAAAATCCTGGCACGAATCGTACTCAATAGGATGACAGAACAACTGGTAGATACCGTATACCCCGAATCCCAGTGTGGGCTTAGACCAGACCGATACACCACAGACATGATATTTGCAGTTTGACAAAATACAAAAGCAATGTCAGGAGCAAAATTAAGATCTGTACATGGTATTTGTGGACCTTACAAAGGCGTTCGACCCCGTGAACCGTGATGACCTCTGGAAAATCTCACACAAGCTTGGATGTCCTGACAAGTTTGTCTCTCTTATCAGATCCTTCCATGCAGGGATGCTAGCTAGTGTGCAGGAGTGTGGAGAGTCGTCCGACCTATTCCCCGTCACAAATGGAACCAGAATGGAACCAAGCAGAGTCCATACATATAAGGGCTGTTCAACCTAAGACGACTACAGGCTCGCACCAAGGTACTGGAGATGATGATAAAGGACATGCTTTTTGCAAATGATTGTGCACTAGTGACCAATTCTCTCGAGGACATTCAATCCATCACGGACATGTTCAATCGTGCCTGTAGCAGATTCGGAATCACAATCAGCATAAAAAAGACTGAGGTGATGTACCAGCCTGCCCCCGACAATCACCCAGTTGTAACAAACAACAACAACCCTCTCAAATCGGTAGAAAAGTTTTGCTACCTTGGCAGTGTCCTCTCAAACACAGTATCCCTCGATGAAGAAATCCTTCAGCGGATTTCCAAGGTCAGCTCTTCATTTGGAAGATTCCAACTGTTTAAAAGTAAACACACATTGACTCACACAAGCCGTTTCACCCAGCAGAACCATTACATTGAGCAGCAAATGGAATATCCTACAGAAACAACTAAAATACTCCTGGTGTGGCTGGTAGGGCCATCACTGAAAAAGTTCTTCAAAATACAATTAGTTTCTGAGATTAAAAATACTGTTTTAACGCGGTATAGCCCAGCAGCAGTTTAAAACAAACTGATGGGAGTATTTTAACACAAAACAAGAATGGTTGTTTAAATGCTTACCAAGAGGGTAGTGACTTGTGGTTCCACTGAGAGGATTACACAATTTGCAAAAGCTGTCTGAGCCTCCTCTGATATCTGAAGGCAACAGAATAGAATTAGTTACAATGTCCTCGTAATTATTCAGTCACTTACATGCTTAAGAAAATGTTGTTGAAGTAAGGATTTGTAAGTAGAATCATCAAGATAAACTTTTGAAAAAGTTAAAAAAATAAAATTAAAATAAAATAAAGAATGTACCCAAATATGGGAATATATATATTAGCCTACACGGCAGGGATAAACAATTTATGCAAATTAGGTATATTTGAATCAAAATTAAGGGTGGCATCCACCTCCATTTTCTTCTCTTTCTTCTGACATGGTTGCTTGCTATTAACAAAAAATGCTGATTGTTTATTTATCCTATGTCAAACATCTGGTTGGAAGGAAACCGACATAATGTCTTACCGTTCCCGAGAAAAGACGGACAAAACCGGTTGTTTTTTTTTGTTTTTGTTGTTGTTGTTGTTGTTGTTGTTGTGGGTTTTTTTTTTCAGTTTTTTGTTCCATGCTTTTAAGTGGTTAATTTTGCCACTGCCAAACTTGCCCTAAATTTGTTAGTTTTGTATTTTTATGTAATTTTTGTATTTTTATGTAATGAATGTGTGTAATTGTTTTTATTAACTATTGCTCTGTTCACAGATTTCATAATATTTATTCCGTGTTCCCTTTTAGGATTGGATTGATAGACTTTCGAGTCATAGTGTTTAAGTTCACTTTTATTAATCCTGGCCATCTTAATTTGGGTTTTGTTCTGTTCTTGTTTTGTCTTATTCTGTAACAACCTTGTCTTTTATCATTGCTGCCTTTATTCATAGCTCCTTGCTTTTGTTTACACTTATTTGTATTGTTTCATGACTTCTTATACTTGTAATCTTGTCTCCTCTGGAGTTACATTGTCATATTCTCTGTATATGTTTGTTGCAAATCTTGGCCGAATAAATAATAATAATAATAATAATAATCGGACATGACGGAGTACGAATACGTTGTTCCTGACGTTTTTATTTAATGTACGATAGCACACGTACATAGCACCGGTCGGGAACAGCGGTGACCAATCACCAATGCACAAATTGTGGTTTCTTACACGTCCACAAAACGCCACGTTTTTAGGAATAGTTGGGTCGATGTGTATATCCTACTTTTAAATGTTCTTTCCGATTAACATCATTTCGTTCAAAGCGCATTTTGTATCCCAATTGGGCTGTTCCAGGACGCAGTGTCCCTTTAAACCTGCTTTCTCCATCATGAAATTAAGAAGGGACATCTTCACCAACAGTTGAAGACATTTCTCCTACCTATCCCCGTGAGTCGGCATATTTCTTATTTTGATCTGAGACATAGGAATCAATAAGAATCGGAATGAATCTTTTTATTTGTTGTTGGCTGCTTGCTACCAGGCAACACTGACGAGAAATATTGTATCACTTTCTCTTTGATTTCAAAAACAAATCAGATTAGTAAAACAAAATACTATATTTGGAAAGGCAACCTCTAAATTACCATTTCAATGAACTGACCTACATGTAGTTTAGCCACATGTTTGTGCTCTCCTAATTTGTAATGTCTCTTTTCACCGTGCAGCGCCATTTAATGCAGCGACAATTTAAATGTTGTTTTCAGAAACAACCTTGGATGATGTGCTCCCCCAAGTTCCAAGCATCATAAATGTCATGAAAGTAACGATTGAGGTGGTTCATTCTGATACCTACCTAACAGGTCTTCAGCAATGTCCCATCTGCCGATCTCCATCAGAGCTGTGTCTAACACGTCCCTCTGATCCGTGCTAGTGGATTGTTGGTGCCTCCATTTGACCAGCATGTTGAAGATCTGGTTGGGTGTGTGGCCTGGGTCATCCATCACGATGCGCTCGATCTCTGCAGCGCTTAAACCGAGATGTCTAGCCAGCTGCCGCCATTCAGAGCCAAGCTCGTTAGAGATCATCCGTAGATCAAAGTAACTGAGACCTGCAAACAGACATGAATTATTTTATACGGTAAAAAATGTTTCAGTAAAAAATTGCTGGACTGGAATTCTTGTTCAATCTTTTTGGAAGTTTTTAATTTTTGTTTTCACCAAATGCTGCCCAAAATTTTGCCGCAGAAAAAATAAATGTTTTATCATTTTTGGGTGGACTATTTTGACGTTGGTGGCGCCACTTACCCTTTCTTACTACTCGAAAATAGGCCACATACATATCACCAAGGTCAAATCGTGGGACTTAAACACACAAACAAAATTGACAACCTCTTGGGGGGTGGCTTAACCCCCCCCACCCCCCTCTCCCCCCCCCCCCCCACCTTGGGTGCGCCACTCGGCTGAACTTAAGAATTATGTAATCCTAGGCATATCTCATGCTATCCCAACCACTGACTCTATCACTGTGGAAGCAAGAAGATTTCAACGTTTGTAAAATATTAAGACACATACATCATGTATCCGGGGCTCAGCAAGATAGGGACAGTCACAAGAACGAAGGATCAGTAGGCGTGGATGTGTGCACAAGGTCAGGTGAAGGGTCAAAACTATTTTAGGGCTAATATTTCAAAGAAAAGTGTTTTCTTCAATGGTAACATTTGCAGGTTTGACTTTCTATTGATTTTGTGTTTAAGATCACAGAAATGGCAACCATACAGTAGGGGGACGCCATTTCTAAATCGTTTACATTAATCCTTCCAGGTTGATCTGAAACAAACCTTAGTCTTCTGTCTTAGTATTTTATTTAACAGCGGCAACTACGCCATCAATCCAAACTCTTGTCAATTTCTTTCTCAACTGGCTTCAGCGCTCTATTAGTGGTAAAAGCGAAATGCCATGTGTATTTCGCTTCTATGCAAGAGGAAGTACAGTTGTTGTTGTTTTTTAACAAAAAAATAAGGGATGATAAGAATCGAATAGGATCCGTCCTTTTCACTAAAATTATAAAACAGAAGTGCAATGTCCATTCCTTGATGCGAATCCAGCACATAAATGTTGTACTTCAGGGTGGATTAAAAACGTTTTAAAAAATATTGAGGGGAAGGGAAAAAACAAAAACGAGTAAGCACATTTGATGTAGCAATCACATTGTGTGAAATTTCAGTTCTCAAATGAACATTTAGCATTTATAGATGTATTGTTTTATAAACCTTTAACTCTCGCCGAATTTAGACAAGAAGATTGAAGACAAAATTTGTTGATGTGAAATCACTTGTTTTCCTACTGTTGTTCTTACGACTAAGAACACTGACATACCAGTTAAAATGTTATAGCAACATTAACGAGCTGTCCATGTTGTCATATGTGTTCAAAATAAAGATGTTGGTTAGATTCTTCATCTTTTGTTCATATGCCAGATCTGCCTTCTTATTGGAAAACAATTTTCAAAACATTTTAACAAGCATGCGACAGGACGACATGTACTTAGTTCGTACATAACAAAAGTTGTGCCCAGAAATAATGAGCAATCCGATAGTGTCAATGAAATGGATTAGTAAGTTTCACGCTTTTATCCAAAGTGCACAATTTTTTGCACATATCCGCTGGACTACAAGCCCAAATTCACTTAATGCCATTTTTTCTACAATCAAAAGGGTTTTTTTTTTCGAAATGAAGACGTACACATTATTTAAAACTTCATAGCAGCATAACGAACTTTCCATGGTTGCTAATTTGATGTGTTCAATATCAAGATTTGGGTTAGCTTGTTCGTCTTTTGTTTATATGCCAGTTGTGTCCCTAGTTTTAGGGACAAAATCTCAACGGGAAAGGGGAATTATTAGTTTTGTTTACAAATGTAAACGTTCTGCACTCTCACGTCCACATATTTTGGAAGCTAAAAAAGCCGCACCAATATTGCCTGCTACATCTATATGAGGCCCCAATCCAAAAGAGGCAAATTCTGGGGTTTTGTTTCTCATGATGTAGTGTTTGGGTCATCTGTCTTAAAGGGAATTATAGAAAAGTGAATTTGTCAAAGGCTTTTTTCTTCCGCAAGGAACTCCACCCTCCACGTGGTTATGTCATGGCTCCGCCCTTAAAGAGTAAAAAAATGGCACAAAGTCTTTTCGTACTTGTTGAGATATTCTTAAGTGATTCATAAAGTTTCAAAGACTGTACCTAAATGTATATGTGTCCCACTGACATATCTAACCCTGCGAAGTACTGTAGTCTAAATCCTTTGGTCTTTTATTGGCCTACTTGATTTAACCGCTGATCCGTCATGACGAATTCAGTGGATACCGCACCCAGTGATTTTCCCTGTATCGCATCACATTGTGCGTGCATCTTCGAAATATTAAAACATTAAATTTCAGACGCTGAAAAAGGATGAATACCAAATCACAAATGTCATGCCAGGCTCCAGGCTACCATAGCATGCTGATCCATACATTCTAAGATAAAAGTCAGACAAGTGCGTCGATGCAACTTCCTGTTTTAAAGACCTCTGCATGACACGGGCCAAGCCAATCTAAATATTTACGCGCGCAGACATGCGTTTAGCCAATCAGAAAACAAGGGAGGACGCTCCCGACCAATGAAATGTCCGAAGCCACGATGACGTTTTTACAAATTTGTATTCCAGTCACCAAACATCGAGTCCCAGTCCACACAAGTCTCGCGTCCTGACAGTCGCATTTTATAAAGTGGTGCTGATCGAGTTAGAAAATCAGGCATTTTTTTGCGACTTTATATAAAAAGTCCTACAAAGGGCTTAAAAACTAAAGGGTCATGCAAGCATAGACCACAGAGAGCTTCCGTTTCTTGATCATTTCTTTCGTTACTATTTTTCTTTGTAAACTTAAAAAATGTTGTCATATGTAAATCATTACCTGATTTGGATGGCTTCCCAACCGAACTGGCTACTTTACTCTTCGTGTGGCGGAAGCCAGCCCCCTTGAGCGTTGGGGTGTGTCCTCCATTTCTGTTGAACAAAATAAAACAAACAATAAACAAGTTGTAAACATTATATTTTCTGCTATTAACATAAAACATCTCCTGAAAACTCTCTGACCAACCGACCAAATGATAGACAGGCACACCGACAAACAGGCATGTCCGACATGCCAAAAATAACGAAGCATATCTAAATTAGGCATATTTTAAATACATGTACAAAATTGTCGTTTTCCTTTCTATAATAAGTTAAGATTGCTGGAGAAAACAAGCTGACAGTGTAACTTTTTATCTTTCTTATATCTACAAACATTTCTACAACTATTGGTCGCGTATACAAAGGTTCATTTCTACTTCTTTGATGTTAAAATTGTATTTTTGCTCATATACATAGACCTCTAGTTGAATATTGCAGTACTTTTTCACACAGACATAGACCTCTAGTTGAATTGCCGTTTTTTCTTCCGGACAAAACAAATCAGATTGCTGGAGAAAACAAGCTGACAGTGTCACTTTTTATCATTTTTATATCTGCAACCATTTATAGAACGAGTGGACGTGTATACAGTTTATTTCTACTACTTTCATGTCAAAAAGGTAATATTTCCCTGTAAAGTCGGTCGTAAACGTAATGTTTATTGTGGTTTGGGCTGTTTCGTTTAAATTCGCAAAACAGGCGGCAATATCCCCTTTCAGTCCCGCCCCCCCCCCCCCTTCCACGTGTTTGCAGTAATTCTGTTGACAAACTTGTATTCGGATATGCTTTTTAAAATGCTATTCCTGTGTTTTGAGATTGCGAAAGAGGATTTATTTTATTGGCCCATGGGTTATTCCATGAATTATGGACACTTTAACTTATATCTTCAAAAGTATATATGTTTTCCCGGCCAATTTCCTAAAATGTTCATTCACTTCTAAAAATCGGTCATTCTTTTCGTCTGAATTTGTTAATCGCTCTGAACACGCGTTTCATTTTCGATCGCTACCAGAGCGTTCGATTCCATTTTAGGTCAATTGCAATTAGGTGATTGAGCAGCACCTTCAAATTCGTTTACAAGGCTTCTTTTTCGCTTTTTAGAAGGCGATTTCAAACATTCACCGTTCTATTTCACTTTTACTTTAATGCCACCGTCACCAGATACAGTTAGGGGTTTCTTTTTCATTAACCGTGAATCAAATTAGCTGTACCTGAAGTCAATTTAGAAAAGGCATGCTTGAATAAATGAATGCCCAGGTAACGTAATTGGCCGTCTGTTTCTCAACACCGAATGCACGGACAGTGAAAACGATTGAAATGGGATTAAAGATGTGCATTCAAATTCGGACGAAAACGAATGACCGATTTCCAGAAGTGAATGAACATTTTAGGAAATTGGCCGGGAAAACCTATAATAAAAAAGAAACACTCAAAGATCAATGGTTTTGTACTGCATGGGTTTCTCTTAATCTTAATAAAGTTACAAACCTTAAGTATAATATGCCGTTCAACCCCAGACACCACATAAAAACAAACTGTAAAGCACAGGGAACCAGAATAAAAAAATTAGGATGCGCAAATGATCCTTGACCAGGGTGAGAGAGCAGGTAGTGGTGTGAGCATACTGCTCGACACCCTGTGAATGAGGTGGGAAATGCTAGTATTTAGAAACAACAGTCGGGGAAAACCCATGAGTCACAGCCCACGATAGCGCCTGAACGTTTACCCCTGGTGGCGCGCTTCCTCGGAAATTGAATGCAATGTTACTCTGGAGTAGCATAAGTGGGGGCACAGTTTTGTATTGTTTCAAAGAAAAGTGTTTGACTTTCTGTTGATTTTTTCAAAAACAATGAAAATGGAAACCACACAAAATGGGGGCGCTTTTTCTAAACAATGCATATTAATCCTTCCAGTTGCATGGATCTGAAACAAAACCTTAGTCTTTTGCCCTATGATTTTATTTTAACAGCAGCAACTCAAAATATTTTACTAACACACAACGCCATCAATCCAAACTCTTGTCAATTTCTTTCTAAATCGGCTTCAGCACTCTAAGCGGTAAATTAAAAAGCGAAATTCCAAAGTATATTTCGCTTCAATGCAAGAGGAAGTACTGTTGTTGTTTTTTTAACAAAAAAACAAGGGATGATAAGAAGCGCATAAAATTCGGGTTTTTTTTTTTTAATAAAATTATAAAACAGAACTGCAATGTCCATTCCTTGATGCGAATCCAGCGCATAAATACTTCAAGGTGGATTGAAAACGTTAAAAAATATCGAAGGGAAGGGAGAAAACAGTAAATGAGTAAGTAGATTTGATGTAGCAATCACGTGCGAAATTTCAGTTGTCAAATGAACATTTTAAATTTATAGAGGTAGGGCCTGTTGTTTTATAAACCTTTAACTCGCCGATTTTAGACAAGAAAACGACAAAATTTGTTGATGTGAAATCCCTTTTCCCCTACTGTTGTTCTTACGACTAAGATCATACCAGCTAAAATGTCCCAGCAACATTAATGAGCGGTGCATGTTCGTAACTTTCATGTGTTCAAAATCAAGATTTTAGTTACATTGTTTGTCTTTTGTTTATATGCCAGATGTGCCCCCTTTTAAGAACAAACTCTGAAGCGGGAAAGGGGAAGAATGCATGTTAATTTCAAATACAAAAGACCTACCCACGTTCTCATATTTTTGATGCAACATGCTGCACTTAGATTACCTATTAGAGCTAGATTTTGTTCGCATTCCCCCCCCCCCCCAATTATAAAAATGGCCATATCCCCAAAAGAGAACCATTCTGGGGTCTCTTTTATTTCACACAATGCCCCTCCCCTCCGCGTGCTAATCCCATGGCTCCGCTCCTAAAGAGTCAGAAAAAGATTGGCATCAACTTGTTTTCATTGGTGATTCTAAGACTTTAAACGACTGTACCCAAAAATGCATATGGGCCATGACAATCCCACTAGCCTAACCGAGCATTTTGTCAGCGGTATAGTCCGAATAGGTCTGGTATTGGTAATCAGACCAGTCCACTATACTCCATATCCCCCTCTTCCTTCTGCTCCACACAATTTTTCTTCTTTCCAGCCCTTTGTCATAGAGTGGCTTTTATAGCAACGCTCAGGGCGATTTTACATAAAGAAATCCCTTTTCCTTCACATTCATCCATCCACATAACTCCCTATAACCCTCCACACAACTCCATCCTTCGCCAAAGCTATCCTCCTCCCCTTGCATCCACACAACTCCCTCCCCCTCCTCCATATTAAGCCCCCGCCCCCCCCCCCCCCAGATGCTCCACACAATTTCCTCCCCAAGCTTCCTCTACACAACTCCATCATCCACCACACAAATGCCACATCCTCCTCCTACCCCACGTAAATTCGCCCCCCCCCCTACTCCACACAACTCCCCTCCTATTATTTATTATAATTATATCGACATGATATTAACTGTTACCTTAATTTCATTCATATTAATTATTATGTCGCTAATCGACACATTGCTCCGTTTTAATATGGTGCAAGAGAGATACTTTACGAAATCCTAGCAAAATATTTGTTAGCATTATTGCCAAACTCGACTGAGAAAGCACTGTGTTCCATAATCAACAAGCTAAATTTGGACATGTTGCAACTTCATGGAACGACCCCTATTTTGTGTACGCTTTGTCGGTGGAATTGTGTCTGCTTCCACACCCTCATAAAATGCCTTCACACTTCCAGAAACCAATATCATATATATATTTTAATATTTACTGTAACTTACAGCCGAAAGATGTTGCTCTCTCAACGAAAAGTTCAGACATGCTCCGCTCGATCCACACGTACAAAACAAAATGGCGCTGTGACAAATCGGAGTGTTTCGAAATAGCGATCGGGGGAAAACCCATGAGTTCACCTTACGTACTGATGTCGTCACACAATGTTTACCGCAGTGCATTGCGGGATAGAGTGGGGGTCGCCGCACCGCGCTTGATCGCGATTAATGCAGTGTCGTGGGTCCGATAACGTTTGCACACGAAAGCTATCAAAACTTACCCTCAAAGGAGATAATACCTTGCTTTTAATTAGTAGTGTAAAACGTATTTATAGGTGGATAATTTAGAACTTACGTTGTGCACACCAATATGCACAAAGCGATGTCCGTATATCGTGCGTTATCAAGGGCGTGACGCTCCATCCATGTACTGTTCATAAAA
This sequence comes from Patiria miniata, assembly GCF_015706575.1. Taxonomy (NCBI): domain Eukaryota; kingdom Metazoa; phylum Echinodermata; class Asteroidea; order Valvatida; family Asterinidae; genus Patiria; species Patiria miniata. Next base: position 7,825,869 of record NW_024037064.1, on the reverse strand, counting down.
TCATGTTTAATATATTGATTATTAAAGATATCCCTCACATCGTCAAAACGGAATATCTACTTCTTAAGAAAAATATGGTTGTACACAGCGCATGCGCGTATATAAAATGTATACATATTAATTAGAACGCAGATGCGTCACTTCATCAAAACGCAAATCGTGAAGGCTTCATATTTCTAAATATAGCACACGTGTAAACTCAATGCGACTAAGTGACACATAGAGATTGGTCACTTCGTCAAAACGAAAAACTTAGTGTGTAGCACTTTCAACATTTTGTTCAATTAGCGTAAATAACGAACGATGGAATGTTGCGTCTCGAAATTTAGTAATTATGTAGAGGACATCATAACATGTTAGAATATCCAAAAATATTGCAGAAAATCTCGGTTTTGGACGGATGCGTCACTTCGTCAAAACGGTGACGATTTTGTGGGTGGTGGGGGGGGGGGGGGTGTCCCCCAGTAGATGTTCATTTTTCTGCGCTTCATGCTACGATTTTGGTTTTATTTCATAAAATGGAGGCCATTCAAAGAGCTTTAATATGATGTACAACTTGGCTTTGTAGGCACTATAGTTTTGGAGATAAACAAGTATTTAAAGTTTGGAGGTCATGCCGACTTGTCAAAAGTTCGTTGACCCGTATTTCAAAAACTAACGGGCCAAATTAAATTTTAAAAATCAGTACTGGATGTTTCTCATTTAGGCCAATTATCACACCAAATATCGTTTCGGTATGTGAGGGTCGGTTGAAAAATCGTGTTGAATTGACACAGAATGACCCATGCATAACAAATTCTTTGGCACAGTATGTTCATGTACATGTACATGTATTTTGAAATTGTTTTAATTGGTTTAATTGGTACATTATAACAATAAAAGCTTGAAGGGCATGCAGTGAGTTTTCATGAGGTACACATTTTGTACAATTTTCTACCCCTCTTAAATGTATGAAAACCATCTGACATCTCTTTTGGTTAAATTTCATTAAATTTGAACATTTAAAACTTCCCATGCTTTCCTTACAACTGAGGGCGCTGTTGATGTGATGTCATTTCAGGAAGACACTGTTCAGTTCAGGGGTTTTCTGTTCAAAAGATTGTGAACCAAAAATTTGCTCAATGAACACATTTGTGAGACAGGCTTGCTGCCTGGCTTACTGTCATGTACTACTTGCACAACAAAGAATCACCAAAGAAAAGAACATTTACGACAGCAAAATATCCAAAATTCTAGCAACTTTTCGTGCTGAAATAGCTATTAGACATTGAGGCTTCTGCCTGGAATAACATCACAGTTTTGCTCATGAATATGACAATTCGTATTAGCATAAAACTAAAATTTGAAAAAGGCACCAAAATACTTTTCAAAATGGCAAAACAAAGGTGCATATTCAAGGATTGTATTGTATTAATAAAAAATTACATTGCATGGCCCCTTTAATTAATGTGTCCATCAAAGTTTACAATATTTATCAAATGTTACATTAGAAATCCTTATTACATAAGAATTTTCGGTTTACAAATGTCTATTTACAAAACTTGAGTATGCAAAAGTGTAGATGAAATAGAGTTAAATTCATCTACTTAAACAGCGGTTTTTATGGAAACTAAATTTGCAGAGTTTTGGGGGAAAACATTAACGTTTTTCAAGCAATGGCGGTCGTGAACCACGTCGAACTCCAGTCATCACAGGTCAATCACAAGACAATTACAAGCAATGTAGTGCTAAGTCACAAGTTATTCAAATGATCTGTGACAATGGAGCGTGTCCTTCCTGCGTTACTTGTTTACATGTACTTGACTTTGTGATTTGAAATGTGATGGACGCGAGTTCTACCTAAACAAACGATATCACAGCCTTGCTGCATATACTATGTATTTGTTTGAATTTTAAAGACTAGTTGAACAACTCACTGTGTAAAATCATAAAGGGTGTACCTGTTAATATTTCTTATCAACAAGCTGGCCTAACGTTTTTATCCTGGCATGATCTTTGACAAAAGTCCCGACAGGATCGAAGCATACCTTTCAGGTCAATCCAATCAGTAAGCAGTTTGTAGCAATTTCATTGATTTATTTTTGAATCTGATGAAGTAGTTGTAGCTAAGAAAGTTGATGCAAACTTGTATTATTCTTGGCCACTTTAAAGGTAATACACAACATTTGCAAACAACACAAACAAAACCACCAAAATATTATGAAATCATGTTATAACAAACTCGTTCGGACCTAGCCAAATTGTTTGTTATATCAGAATTTTGTATTAAGAGGAACATCAGTCCCATTCATTGTGCATATAAATGCACAGTCGGGACCAAGGCTTTTTGTTTGTTATAACCAGAATTTTGTATGAACAGAGTTTGTACTAACGAGAGTCGACTGTACCTTAATTGATGACTGAAAGTAAATAATAGTACACTGAATCATGCATCCTGTGCAATCACGACACATAGTGTGCTGTCATTTTCACCATATTTGGGGAAAAAAGCTAACTTTTTTTGCCTACAATTTACCAAATTTAGTTAGTCCACATTTTGTTTGCAATCGGTTACACACGCATGAACAGGTGAAATCCAGCTAGTCTGATTCCCTGACCTGACATCTATAAATTGCTCTGTTCGATAGACGAAGGATTAGGGAACCTGACAACAAGAACAGCACTATTTCTTGGTTTTTCCAATATCTATGAATAATGAAAGGTTTGCGGAAACACCATGTGCGAATAATTTCTCAACTAAGAGAATGGTTCTGAAAAGAACCAGAGGTATAAACTCGACGTTCCAGTCAGTATGCTCTGACCGTCTTCAGGAGAGTTTAACGTCGAGTTTATACCTCTGGTTCTTTTCAAAACCATTCTCTTAGTTGAGAAATTATTCGCACATGGTGTTTCCGCAAAACTTTCATTACTTAGTATCTCCACCATGCAGAGCCTCAAATTTTTTAATATCTATGAAGTTCAGTGTAACCAGGGGTGTGAGAGACCACCGATAAAAATAGCTGAAAACAGCTGAAAAACGTGTAAACAAAAGCTGAACTTTGGAAATCTCCTATACTTTTGTAAACAGCAAGTGAGGGAAAAAAGCTGACATCCAAAACAAAAAAAGCTGAAATCAGCTTTAAAGCTGAGATTTCACACCCCTGTGTAACACAAAACTTTAAATTGCAACAAAAGCAAGTGTTGTACTTGTACATGTACTTTACACTTCAGTGCTACCATATTCCATGTTCCATGTGTTGCTGCCTGACCAACACGACTGCCCACTACTTGTAGTTGGTTTTCCTGTAAATATCGTGCATTATCTTCTTCTTTTTTGCCATTGTTAAAGTGTATTTACACGTATGTATATTGTGAATTACTTTTACATGTAGGATATTTTTGTTGGTACATTTTCAGTAAACAGATAATTAAAGGGGATAGATGTGGATGGGCTATGTTGTCTTTTTATATTGTCAAACTGCCATTTCCTGGTACACTAGAAAACGGGTCATTCTTTAACTTTAGTGTCCAAAATGTGACACTTTTCCTTTCCCGATATGTATTGAGAAAGACCCCAAAAAGGAATATACAACATTTGCAAATATCAAAACAACAATTATTATAAGTGCTTTACTGGACTGTTTGTAAATGACAGTCTAAAGCAACCTGTAAAATCATCACACCTGGTGTGCTGATATTTTCAAAAGCGGTATTTTGTATCAATTTCCAACGCTGGTCAGCTTTTTTTTTCAAATACATGTAGTGTCCCCAATTTACCATATTTAGTTAGTCCGCATTTTGTTTGCAATCGATAACACACCTTTGAACGGGTACAAACCAGCTAGACTGGTTCCCTGACCGACAATTCCCCGACATCTATAAATTGTTCTGTTTCTTTGTGAGGTCAGCAAACCAGTCTACAAGAACACGATTGTTTTTCTTGGTTTTTCCAGCATCTATGAACACAAACCTTCAAACAAGTCAGTGTAACAATATTTGCCATGAAATATAACCCCCCCCCCCCCACACACACACACACACACAAACCCAACCATTTCTGAAAATGACAGCAAAAGCAAATGTTATATATTCCCTCTATAGACAGTTGATTCTGCTCGTAACTAAAGGTTGAACAGTTAAATAATTAAGCGGTCAAGGGATTCCTTTGGGGATAATGAAGGAAATCGCGTCGGCCGTGGGGCCCCATCCGGCTCGATTCAGCTGGAATAACGTGATCCAGGTCACAAGGGCTGCCGTCCATAGGACCGACCCTATGCACGACTTGATGAGATCTAAGTGGGACAAAAACAACAGAATTTGAAGTTATTCTGGTCACACGTGTATAAAGTGGTGGTTGAGACATGTGCACTAGAACGCAAAAGGTCCTGGTTTCAAGTCTCACCTAAATCAGCTTGTTACCTTTTGTCTCCAAGTCTGGGACAGTGCTTATAAAGTTATGGTTGTGAAGGGCAAAAACCAAATATTGAGACTTACAACTTCTGAATTCAAATTTATACAGAATTCTACCAGAAAACTATATTCCTAATTCGGCATAGACTCGAGTGGTAAAGTCCATCAACTGCCAAAGATTAGTAGCAACGGTCGAAACAGTCGCACAGGGATTGTTGCTCGGATTTGTATTCACACTGTGTTCTTGTCACCGGTTGCAATAGCTGCTTAGAACAGATTCATATCAGCCCTGACTTTTGCAAGCTCAGTTGTCAGGTAGTCAAGAAGTCTGCACTAGTTGGTTGGTGGTTCGAGTCCAACCAAGCAAGTTTATGATTTTCTTAGGACAAGCTCTTGGATTAACTGAGTATAGTGTGCTTATAAAGTTACATAGGTCAGCTTAGTTTCACCTTATATTACAAAACGTGATATTTTTGTTGGATTACTTTAATACTGTTTAAACTTGTGGAGCGTTGACTAGTGGTGTTTGTGACTCCTGATCAGAGGGTCAAGGGTTTGAATCCAACTGCTGGACATATGTTGTGTCCTTGGGCAAGCCACTCTACTCCCACCTGCGTCTCCCCACCCAGGAATACAAAGGGTAACTTGCATTTAGCTGGGGAGTAACCTGCAAGGTTCTGGCATCCCATTTATTCTCATTCATTTCATGAAAAGGAAACCAGAGATAAATGCCAACCTGATGGGCTACATGTATATTGGCTCGTGGCCGACTTTGATTTGCTTTACTTCAATACTTACATTTCTTCATCTGCTTTTGTTCATCAAAGGGAGGTCTGATGAAGGCTTCTCTGAAGAACCAAATGAAGTTGATGAACCAGAGGAACGGCAGGAAAAAGAAGCCGCCTGATGGGAATATCATAACAGACAAGGTAAGTACATGTACATGTATACTGTAAACCCTCACCATCCCCAACCCTTCAAAACCCAACGGTACGTTTTGTTGGAATCTGTTGGAGTGAGTACTGGTAAACTGGTTATGCTTTACATGGGTCAGGCATATGAGTTTACCATATGGTCTTTGATTTTGCATGAGTGAGGAATGTTCCTAGTAAATCACTAAAGGGGATTATGCGCCCCATCCCACAGAGTGTTAGTCCCCCCCCCCCCCCCCCCCCCCCCCAACAGAGTGTTAGTCTCTGGAAGAGATTCTTGCACAGCAAGCGGCTTTACAATGTAGACTATGTGGTACCACCAAAAAAAAATGTATGTGGGTTCAACCCCTGACAGGGAACATGGTGCTTGTGTTCTTCGGCAAGACACTTCACCACAATTGCCTCTCTCCACCCAGGAGTATGAATGGGTACCTGTGAAGGTAGAGACCAGATTGCGCTGATCTCGAGCTGAGCTGCAAGCCTGCAACTACTGGTCTCATGGCCTGATGAACAGGGTTAATAATTGTGAAGTGCTTTAAGCTCTTTGGTATTAAGCATTATAAATTATTCAAAACAAGACTGCATCTTGGCCTCCAGATTCTGACCATTCAGCGGGTGCTTTCTATCGGTTCCTGGGTAACCCCTTGTTGTATTACAAATACATGGCAGCAAATTGACCAATTAACAGCTTACACCAAATAACGTCACAATTTCTTAAGTCAACTCTGATTGGCTAGCGCACAGTGTTGCATAAATTTTGCGTGCATGGATTTATCAGATGTTTTTGGACCTGCGGGCTCCAACAAATAACGGTTGCTGCTCAGACTACATATATCAGAGTGCAAGGAAAGATACTCGGTAAGACATTTCTTTAATATCTTTCATAGTTGTAGCAAGGTAGAGTTGTAGTCTTAAGAAGTAAAAACAAACTTGAAAATCAAAGTACAGTCTGAACTTTAAGATGAAATATTGTAGAGTGTCTCCATCAGCTACATGTATACCAAAAATACATTAAAGAGGTTGTGGAATGCTCGAAAACATTTCCGTCATTTTTCGGGTATATGTAGCCTAAGGTGTGATGAAATAAAAACGACTATTGTTTCTGTCATGAAATGAGTACAAAGGGTACTTTTGAGAGCTGTTTTTCAGGTCCTGTTTCGACCCGAACGTGCAATTTGTGTAAAAGTCGTCGTTGCGGGCAGCAAACAAAACACAGTAAATCGCGACGTAATAAACAGGACTCGTTTATGCTACTCTGCATCGGGAGTCCTGTTTATTACGTCACGATTTACTGTGTTTTGTTTGCTGCCCGCAACGACGACTTTTACACAAATTGCACGTTCGGGTCGAAACAGGCATGACAGGACAGGACAGCTCTCAAAAGTACCTTTTGTACTCATTTTATGACGGAAACAATAGTCGTTTTTATTTCATCACACCTTAGGCTACATATACCCAAAAAATGACGGAAATGTTTTCGAGCATTCCACAACCTCTTTAAACAGAGCCTGTGTATTTCTAATAAACATAAATGTACAGTCAACCTTTATTTATGTAAACTCAGCAGGCCTAGCGAAAATGTTTGTTGTATCAAAATTATTTGGCGCATACATGTACATGTATACATTTAAAAATGGTATGCACTCACTCACCAACATAATATTTACGGCATAACTCCAATTTGTCTGTGTCGGAAACTCTCTCCAGATTCATGATCTCTTCTGTGGTTTGTAAAAGTCACTTGTGAAATCTGTCAAAACTAAAAGATGAGTCAAATTAAGCTTAGCAAAACTGTAAAATTGCTCCCTGATTCAATGGACCGATCCAGTAAGCTCCGCCCAGTGCGCACGTGGGCAAATTCACAAGTGTTCCGCTCCAATGCCATGCTGCATTTTCCTTCTGCGCGCATCATACGCACGTGCACGCATGTCGGGCTACAGTGCACGCGGAAAGCTTTCCATATAAGAAGTTCACTAATTTTCCTCTGAATTGACTAACAAGCCCCCTGATAGCAATTTTATGTCATCAAAGTCAATTTGAGCAGTGAGAAAATACAAGCATTTTCTTAGAAAACACTTAGAATTGTTCAGTCCACTCTCATAGGGTTTGTACACAGGGTGTTGAGTGAACTTCTTATATGGAAATCTTTCCAAGCACGCACGTCGGACATAAATCACGGCTGTGATTGGTCAGAACACCATGGGGCGGTGCTTACTGGATCGGTCCATTGGCTCAGACTAACAAACGTGGTGTAGATTCTACAAAACATACACACATATACACGAATAGGCAAGCCTTACAAAGCTGATCTCGTACAACTACAAGTGACAGTCAGTCAGGGTCAGTGAGGGTCGAGCGAGATTGGTAACCAATGGCAGTAGGGCCGCAAGTGTTATTATTCAGTAACACAATTAATCGAAGTGTCAGTTATTCGGCTACATTTTTTTATTTGATTAGCTGGCCTTTAAACTGGCCTAATCCCACCTGCATTTGTGACTTAACTAATGAGCATGACTATGGCCAAGCACCAAAAATAAATAAGTTTGTCGTCCCCGCCTGCTATATCTGCAAATTTAAAAATGTACACTACCATCTTCATGATCTTGGGGGGGGGGGATTTTTTTTGTTTCTCGACTTAAGTTTAGACATTAATCCAAGATTACCATGATTATTGATGTAGCTGTGTAGGTTTACATAGGCTAAGTTAAGTATTGGCTGTATCGCTAGTTAGGCATAACTTTACACTATAGGCCTAGTCTTTTATTAAAGTTAATTTTTACCATTTTTTATAATCGTTAAAAAAAAAATTAGTTTGAGTAAAGCATGGAGGACAGGATAGACTAAAAAGTACCCCGTAAACTGTTTCAATAAACATGATTGGAGCTATGATGATACCATGGAGCTGATGATACCAAGAAAAATGGAAGCAATAGCGCCCTCAGTCGAAACACAAAGAGCTTTTTATATTTTGCTTGCGATTGGACCGGTCCCTACTTATCGCCTTTAAGTTTAACTTTGTAAATAACACCAATAAATCCTTTCAATGACAAGCTTTGATCATGCGCTTGTAACCTGCTTTTAAATACTGAATATAATCTGACGACAAACCAGTTTTATGCAGAATCTGGAGGAAAAGAAACTAGTATTACTCGTACGTCAGCGTAGGTCTGACCAAAGTCTGACACACAGCGGTACCCCGGAAGTTAATAATAAATCGTTTCATCACATTATAAAAATTAATTAGGAGTAGTAAAAATGTCGAAAATATTTGTACGTATTGTAGTTATACATATTACTATTTCGTCTTTTTTTAATATTATTATACATTTGCAATGTCTTCAAAGTACGAAATAGTATCTCATTATAAATATCAAAAATGTTGTAATCCTGAACGAGACTAAGTTCTTCCTCATAAACTGGATGCATGTCCGTTTATCTATTTGTTGAGCAAAGGCCGTTTAACAAATTACGGTTTTATTGCGGTACATTCTGTGCCGGAGTGCCTAAAACTAAAAGTCTAATACATAAAAGCAAAAAAAAGCCATTTTGCGATGTAATTAAGTATTTGTATATCCGAAACATAGTTTTGAAGTGTTTTTAATGGTATGTTATTAAAAGGGATTCTTAATTATTCCCAAGCCAGATATGAAGCTGAAGCTGAAAAATAAGCCGAGGTTTCAAAATCTCCTGTAATAATTTAGCAAAGAATACAGGACAGTGAAGCCAGTCTATGCAGACGCCTGCGCGTGTGAAGAATCAAGATGGCGGAATATCTTGCGTCGATTTTTGGAACGGAAAAAGACAAGTAAGTCTACCATTTTCCGACTGTTAATCATTATATTTACATTTTGTAGTTTCTTTGATAGACTTGGCATTTATTTACTTTAGCTTTTTGTTCATTTATATATCGTAAGTTTGTCAGAACCTTTCATATATTTTGCGTGATTAGGCTACTCGACTATTGTTGATGTACCCTAACGTGGCGCGGCCCCTAACGTGGCGCACTTGGATTTTTCGCCGGTAGCGCCTAGCTAGAGCAAAATTTTAAACTGAAATTTCACAGAAAGTGAAATTTCATCAAGTGCTAAACGGTCCTGTTCATAAATCGCGAGTTTATTTACCCGTAACAAAGTTAGAAGGAAAAGCTATTTTGGCGTGATTTTCCGATTTTATTTTCAAGTGCAGTAAAGATATTAATTATTTATCAGAATTTATCAAGTTTACAGGAATTCGTAAGTGTTAATTTGGAATTTTCCAAGATTTATTCAAGTGCGCCACGTTAGGGAACACTCCGCCAATTTGTGCCCAATTCCGGACACCACCGTTTTTGAATTTCGGATTAAATTTTATGAAACTGAAATTGTTCACAGAGGTTAAATAGCAAGCATTGATAAGGTAAAAGTACAAGTATTTCATTGCATGAATTTGAGGTTTATCAACAAAGAGGTTTGGCAACACTACACGAGGAAAGTCGGGTAAGCTTCGAAGTGCGCCACGTTAGGGAACACGACTATACTCGGACATGTCGGACGACTTGTCGGAATCGGATGAGTGTGTACTGTAGTGTAGGCCTACATCATCATCAGAGTATATTTAGCCGGCGCCGGTCAAATTTAAGTAGACGATACTTCGCCGGCTAAGCACTGAACAGGCGAAGTGACTTTGATATATTACTATATCTGGTCATCACTCGTCACTCTGCATGCCCTGTGGCTGTGCACATGTTGCAGTGAAATTATTTAGGAATCAACAGATTTCTAAATTTGGTGCGCCTAAAAAAACTACGCAGTGGCTATCGTTATGGCAGCCGTAACGCATTTTCCATTTTCTATCGTTACGGTACTGCAACTGCGCAAGCGTGATGACATGGCCGATCGAACCAAGATCTTCGTGTGACCTCGCCAGGTCAACTCTACATTCGGCTCAACCTTTTGGGATGGAGCCAAGGAGGGTTGTATGCTTTGCATCGCGCAACAGTACATTATGCAGCATTAGGGCTAAGGCATTCAAGTTATCAAGATATTTTGTGGACGGTGGTAACAACTAACAAATGTCTCTTAACCTTTTTTTTTAAGGGTCAACTGTTCCTTCTACTTCAAGATTGGAGCCTGTCGTCATGGCGACCGTTGTTCAAGACTTCATAACAAGCCAACGTTCAGTCAGACGATTGTTCTGTCCAACATCTACCAAAACCCACAGAACACTGCGCAGAGTGCAGACGGAGGACACAGTAAGAAAATAACTTTATTCCTAACTCTCTTATCCATTAAAATCCATCATAACCCTAAACCCCTTATGCCTTTCGCTTGGATGCAGCCTCAATCCTTCAAAGACGTCCAACTTCCTCTATGTAAAAATTGGATACAGCCTCAATCCTCCAAAATCCTCTGTTATTTCTTGAATTTGAGTGGTGGAGGGGTGACCATTGCCTCAATCCTTCAAAATGCTCCAACGATCACTGTTTCTCAATGTATATACATGTATGTTGAGGCAGTGCAGATGTTATCCATGAGCAGTGCGGATGATTTCAAGTGTATTCTAGGCCTTAATTTATGCACGGCAAAGCACAAACAACACAAGGTACAGACTAAATCCAGGGCATAATGCATCCTCCAAAATCAACTGCAAACTTTTGCCGTGCAGCCTCAATCCTTTGAAATCCTCCACTTATGCAAAGAGTATTTATGAGGATTTGGGAAGGTTAGGTAGGTGAAGACGTTGTTGTAAATTGGATATGCGATCACCCGCTTAAAGAAGGCGTTATCAAAATGTACAGGTGTCCCACTTCTACTCGCTCCTCTTCTCTTGCATGCGCACACAACTGTTTCGCCTGATCTATGCAGCGGCAGTGCACATTCGGCATCTTGCATTTGAGCTCCGAACCAAACTCTGAAATTTCAGCCACTTGCATACAAGATGTTACCAGAGTTTTGTCATTTGTGCAACTTCTTGGCTACACCTTTGTTGTATGTAGCATGCGTGCAACCGAAAATCAAAACCGTAATTTGCTTGCAGAAGTAGGGCATGCACACTACTTTCCCCCATTTTTCAGGGGGAGATGTTACAAGATTCCCAAGACAGTGTTGTGATAGTGGTTCGCGGTTGATAGCGGCAGGTGATCGCGTCTCCAGTTTACAACAAGGCCTTGACCCCAGACGAGATCTTGAAGGAAAAAATTAAGGCGAAGTACTGCATGTAAACCCATAAGTGCCAGTACTACTATTTCTACACATTTCTCTATAGTTGCTACCAGACTTATGACAATGAATGAAGAGGTCGGCCTTTTCAAACAGTTGGACCATGGTTGGACATGTACCAGGCTAGTAGTTAGCCTCAAAGTTGATATCACCTGACTTCCCTCTCATGTGCAAAATATTGCAAAAAGGTCTCCTTTAAAAATTGATGGAGACTTCAATCTTGGCTGGTGAAATACTGAGGGCCTCATGAATGATTTTGGAGATTTAGTCGGCCAAAGACTGAGTTAAGTTGACCTGATTTCATTTTGCATGTTTTTTAGCACTAGGAGTCCAGGTCTTGGCAGATTTTAAAGAGACTAAAGGGTAACGTGTTAACCCAGTCCTGCTGATTAGAAAATCACAGGTGTGTGGAAAAAGGCACACCTGGATTTTTCTAGGTGTGTGGTTTTCTAGGTGTGTGATCTGTGGTCCAGGGAAATTCAGGCGTGCAATTAATCACACTTCTCGGGAAGCTTTTAGGTGTGCGATGGTGTGGGGGTGTGATCGCACGCCTCAAATCAGAAGGACTGTTAACCCTCTTTTGATATTTTATTATTTTCATTTCGTAATGTTTTTCCAGTTACCAACATTTCGGATGTGGAGATGCAGCAGCATTTTGACGACTTCTTTGAAGAAGTCTTCACGGAGTTGGAAGAGAAGTACGGGGAGATAGAGGAAATGAACGTTTGTGATAACCTGGGCGACCATCTGGTAGGCAACGTCTACGTCAAAGTGAGTTGTCTTCAATTTTACTTTAGGGCTGTGTGAATTCAAATAATTCGTTACTGGGATATTTTAATCTCATGTGATCAAATATTTGGATATTCGTTGTTAAAGCAATGGCTTTGTTATTGATGAGTTGTCTTCAATTTTATGTTGAGGCTTTGTCAATTTGAATAATTCAATACCCGGATATTACATTCCATGTTATCAAATATTTGGATATTTGCTGTTAGAGAAATGGCTGCATTGGGGGAGATGTCTTCAACCTTACATTAGGGCTGTGTTAATTCAAACAATTTGATACCCAGATGTTTTATTTCTATATGATCGAATATTCAGATATTCTTTGTTAAGCAATGGCTTTGTTAAGGTGAGTTGTCTTCAATTTTACGTTAGTGTTGTGTTCATTTGAGTAATTCATTACCAGATATTTGAATCCCATGTGATCAAATATTTGGATATCCATTGTTAAAGCAATGGCTTTAAGATGAGTTGATTTCAATTTACATCAGGGCTGTGTTAATTTGAATAATTCAATATCTGGATATTTGAAATTCGTGTGATCAAAAGTCTGTTTTTGCTTTCAAAGTAGGCCTAATCCTCAACTTCATTTCAGGGATGAGTCTGTTAAAATAATTCAAATTCGGATGTTCAAACTCCATGTGATTGAATATGCTGATATTTGGATGTTAAAGCAATGTCTATGTAGTTGTCTTCAACTTCATATAAGGGCTGTGTGTGGGTAAAATCGAATAATTTGATATCTGGATATTTGAATTCCATATGATGTTCGAGCAACATCTGTGTTAAGATGAGTTTTCATGAACTTTGTGCTAGGGTTGAGTCAATTCAAATGATTCAATATCTGCATAGTCCTGGTGTAAAAGTCCAAATAATTGTGGTAGATCTTTAACCCTAACTCCCTAGGCCTTTTTGCTAGGATGTAGCCTCAATCCTGCAAAATCCTCCAATTGGCCTCATGGAAAAATAGCATATAGCCTCAATCCTGCAAATTCCTCCATTGTTTCTTGAATATGGTCCATGGAGGGGTGACCACTGCCTGAATCCTGCAAAATCCTCCGGCTATGACTGTCAATAGGCTGAGGCAGAGGCAGTGACATCCTGGAGCAGTGCGGAGGATGTCAAGTATAATCAAGGACTAAATTTATGCACGGCTGAGCATAAACAACACAAGGTCCGGCCCAAGACCTTGACGCAGTGCGTACTCCGAAATCAGCAACGCACTTTGGCCATGTAACCTCAATCCTGCAAATCTTTCAATTTGCAAAAAGGATTTTGGAGGATTCAGGGTGGTTAGGGTTAAAGCGTGTCATGCGTATATCGTTGGGAAAGACCACAAATTGCTTCCAATACCCAGGAGTAAAATGCATGCATTTAGCATTGGTTAGCCGCACACTGCCTAGGAAGCTGAGGTGGTCCACAGAATGCCTTGTGGGTGTATTGAGCATGGTTAATAGTCATGTCAGGTGTTCTGAACTACATTATAAATCCCCTATTATTGTTTCCGTTGTGCACGTTGCAGTATCGTCGTGAGGAGGACGCTGAGGCGGCCGTGACTGATCTCAACAATCGTTGGTTCAATGGGCAGCCAATCAGAGCAGAGCTGTCCCCTGTGACAGACTTCCGTGAGGCGTGCTGTCGTCAGTATGAGATGGGGTAAGAATCATGATCTTTTGTTGTTGTTGTTTTGGGTTTTTTTGTTACGTCATCTTTAATGAGGGTGAACTCCGATCAGTGCAAGGCACTGCTTTCCATGGAGGCCCTCAAGTTAATGAGAACTATGAGACCCATTATGTAGCACCTTTATAAGGATTTACAAGGTGCTGCAATGCATATTGCAGCCACTGCCAGAAACACCAGGGCAAACCCCTTCTCTTAGCGATAAGTGTTACTGGATCCTTTAACGTGTATTACACAACACACAGAACCTACGGCTTTGCGTCCAATCCGAAGAACGAAGCGA